>NW_027271794.1:600000-937500 GCF_040938485.1 Diadema antillarum
TGGAGTTAGAGGATTTTGAAAATTTACACCTGTCACCCCCCTGAAATCTAGGTCACAGCGTAAATTTCGAGGCTTTGCCGATGACGTCATGGGATGAAAGGAATCGCGCAAGGTCTCGAGCGCCACAGGCCCCCGCGCGCATAATGCATGCATTGTATCATACAAGTTGTTGTAGATAGTATTTGCATACAAAATTTAAAAGTTTGTTTTTCGATAATGCACGACATCGTACGTTAAGGCCATGCAGTGATGATCAGGATGATTTCTTGGTGGAATTTGAATGTGGGAGCGATGATGAACTGAGTGATACAGTACACACTAGTGATGATAACGATGATGAAACTAGTGATGATGACCCTGGTGAAGTTGGAGAGATAAATGTTGCTGACGAGCCGCACGGCAGGGCGCAGGAGGGAGACGCTACGGGCGAGCTAGTGGGGAAGGCCCAGGGCGGTCCGGTTGAAGCGGACGGACTTTAATAGTGGAGATTGGCAGTACGAGCCCTTGCCACACGGCAGGCCAGGGGACAATGTTGGTGACGCAGGACCAATGCCAGGTAGACTTCAAAATTTAGATGGGTAAGAGTTTTCTTTATTCTGAACTGAAAATGAACCGAGCTTAGTGCTGACTTGATCTCGTACTTCAGAGCAGCAGTAGGCCTAACTTAACTGAACACAGCCCAGTCGCTGTAAGTAGCGCAGCGCAGCGTCTGGTCGGGCTACGTATTATCAATCACATCACACTCACTCCTAACTACGAGTATACACAGCCCAGTCGCTGTACGTAGGTACGTCGCGACAGGTATTCGCACAGCGTGCAGCGTCTGGTCGGGCTAACTCACTGCGTGCTCCCGTTCACAGCTCATCAGCGTTCTATCTAGCAACGGCGTAGCCAGGATTTCATCTTAGGGCGGGCGGTTAGTCTGCGAGGGAGCGAAGCGACCGAGCCCGAGCGAGCGGAGCGAGCGAGGGGGGTAGGGTGTGGGAGGGGGGTGTCCCCCCTCCCACGGTAAGAACTTTTTGCATTTTGATGTTGTAAATGGTGCAATTTGATGCATGTTTTTGCGCGTTTTATTGACGTGAAACAGTCCCACTTGTAGGAGGTAGCAGTTTATTTTGATGTAGATTACTATTGAACAATTTGCGTATAAAATGGTATAAATAATATACACTTCTTGTATTAATTCTTTTCACTGAATATCATGAACGCGACTGAACCCGAGCGAGCGGAGCGAGTGAAGGGGGAGGGGAGGGTGTGGGAGGGGGGTTTTCCCCCCTCCCACGGTGAGAACTTTTTGCATTTTGATGTTGCAAATGGTGCAATTTGATGCATGTTTTTACGCGTTTTATCGACTTGAAACAGACCCACTTGTTTAAGGTATAGCAGTATATTTTAGTGTAGATTATTATTGAACAATTTGCCTATAAAATGGTATAAGTTAAATACACTTCTTGTATTAATTCTTTTCACTGAATATCATGAACGCGACTGAACCCGAGCGAGCGGAGCGAGTGAAGGGGGAGGGGAGGGTGTGGGAGGGGGTGTTCCCCCTCCCACGGTGAGAACTTTTTGCATTTTGATGTTGCAAATGGTGCAATTTGATGCATGTTTTTGCGTGTTTTAACGAGTTGAAACAGTCCCACTTATTTAAGGTTGCAGTATATTTTGATGTAGATTATCATTGAACAATTTGCCTATAATGGTATAATTTAAATACACTTCTTGTATTAATTCTTTTCACTAAATATCATGAACGCGACTGACCCCGAGCGAGAGGAGCGAGCGAGGGTGGAGGGGAGGGGGTGTCCCCCCTCCCACGGTGAGAACTTTTTGCATTTTGATGTTGCAAATGGTGCAATTTGATGCATGTTTTTGCGCGTTTTAACAAGTTGAAACAGTCCCACTTGTTTAAAGTTGCAGTATATTTTAGTGTAAATTATCATTGAACAATTTGCCTATAAAATGCTATCATTTAAATACGCTTCTTGTATTAATTCTTTTCACTGAATATCATGAACGCGACTGAACCCAAGAGAGCGGAGAGAGCGAAGGGGGAGGGGAGTGTGTGGGAGGGGGTGTCCCCCCTCCCACGGTAAGAACTTTTTGCATTTTGGTGTTGCAAATGGTGCAATTAGATGCATGTTTTTGCGCGTTTTATCGACGTGAAACAGTCCCACTTGTTTAAGGTAGCAGTATATTTTAGTGTAGATTATTATTGAACAATTTGCCTATAAAATGGTATAATTTGAATACACTTCTTGTATAAATTCTTTTCACTGAATATCATGAACGCGACTGATCCCGAGCGCGCGGAGCGAGTGAAGGGGGAGGGGAGGGTGTGTGGGAGGGGGTGTTCCCCCTCCCACGGTGAGAACTTTTTGCATTTTGATGTTGCAAATGGTGCAATTAGATGCATGTTTTTGCGCGTTTTATCGACGTGAAACAGTCCCACTTGTTTAAGGTAGCAGTATATTTTAGTGTAGATTATTATTGAACAATTTGCCTATAAAATGGTATAAGTTGAATACACTTCTTGTATTAATTCTTTTCACTGAATATCATGAACGCGACTGAACCCGAGCGAGCGGAGCGAGTGAAGGGGGAGGGGAGGGTGTGTGGGAGGGGGTGTTCCCCCTCCCACGGTGAGAACTTTTTGCATTTTGATGTTGCAAATGGTGCAATTTGATGCATGTTTTTGCGTGTTTTAACGAGTTGAAACAGTCCCACTTGTTTAAGGTTGCAGTATATTTTGATGTAGATTATCATTGAACAATTTGCCTATATAATGGTATAATTTAAATGCACTTCTTGTATTAATTCTTTTCACTAAATATCATGAACGCGACTGACCCCTAGCGAGAGGAGCGAGCGAGGGAGGAGGGGAGGGGGTGTCCCCCCCCTCCCACGGTGAGAACTTTTTGCATTTTGATGTTGCAAATGGTGCAATTTGATGCATGTTTTTGCGTGTTTTAACAAGTTGAAACAGTCCCACTTGTTTAAAGTTGCAATTTGCCTATAAAATGGTATCATTAAATAATCTTCTTGTATATTCTTAGACTGAATATCATGAACACTGTGTGTTCATCAGTCAAACAGAAAAAGCATGCACACGAGGGTGTAGATAGGGGCATATCCCCTCCCACACGAAGGTGATTTTGCGTTTTCAGACCTGAAATTCAGCGATCTGTTGCAAATTTTTGGTGCAATACTTTTTCATCGAAGTGATAAAATCACGGAATTTAGCTCTTATTCCGAATGTGCACCATCTGTGTGTATGTATAAAGTCTAGTGAGGTAGAGCTTAGAGGAAGGGGGATTCCTCCTCTCGCTCGCGGAGCTTTTGCGTTTTTAGAATTGAAATAAAGCGATCTGGGTATAGCCACAGTCTACTTCTATGCATGGCGGAAGGAGGGGGGGGGGAGGGGCGGGCGAGCAGGGAGAAGGCATGGGCGAGTGTTATCTCCACCCTTCCCTTCCGATGGAGCTTTTGCCTTTTTAAGGTTGAAATTGAGACATCTCGTCCACGCATATTTGATGGAATCAACATTTGGGAAATCACACACACACACACACAAAAAAAAATGATGGGGGGGGGGACTGAGGGAGGAAAGGGGAAATTAAAAGGGGAAATTCCCCTTATACATGAGGGAACCTTAAGTTTTCGAAATATAAGTGATAAGTCTTGTGCACTCAGAATTATTCATAATTTTTTGTAAATCTAAAAAGTGTACTAAGCTAGGGAAAGAGGCATAGAGGGGGAGGGTTTGGGAGTGGGTATCCCCCTCCCAAGCATGAGAGATTTTGCATATTTTGAATTGAAATTCAACGATCTGGTGCACACTTTGAGTGAAATATTAAAAAAAAAAAATCTTATTTCATGAAAGGTTGCAAAGGAGACCAGCTTCATGTGCATGCATACAGTATACACGCATTTTTTTTCCGCCTCCCAAATCCCCGGTCCAAATCTTAGGGGGGGGGGGGGGCGATCGCCCCCATCGCCCCCCCCCCCCCCCCCCCTGGCTACGCCAGTGCTATCTAGCAAGAGCTAGGTACTGCACGATCCATTCATTACTTCACCGAATCCATCAAAGTTTTATCACTATCGATGAAAATCGCAGTGCTCTGTATCGTTTATTTTATCACCAGATAGGCCGGCCGGCCTAGTCAAGACTTCGACTTAGCCGATGCCCGCGCATTGATTGCGTGGTATCTAGCATTAGCGATCCACGTACGCCGAATGTTTCGCGAGTTTTTTTTTTTTATTATTATTATTTTCGCCAATTTCGCGAACCTGGTGCTTTTTGCGAATCTAAAAACACGAGAAAATATTAACTCTCTTTCCGTATATATTTCCCCCTTCCGTGGTGTACTCCACAACCACGAATTTAAGCACTCGCGAAATTATTGGCAAGTCCCAATTCGCGAAAAGATAGACTCGCTAAATACATGTACAATGTATATGGCGTACACAGCTGTAGTACTACCGAGGAACTGCCGATATACAAGTACGTGTAATACATTGTACGTACCAGAGAGGTACGAAGCTCAGGCTTCTCGCCCGCTCTTTGATACACGGAGGCTACTGCACTGCGACATACGCGGCCGGTGATGGGCGCATGCATGTGACTGATCGACTACGAAGCACCATCGTACAGGCACTAGGCCTGACAGCTTCTGTATTCGTGGCCTAAATAATACGTAACAGACTCTATTTAAACGAGGAAATGTGTGATTTCACAGGAGACTTGAAGTAGAAAACAATTTTATATCATTTTTTGTGACATTCTGATAAAAAATGTCTCGGGATTTCGGGGTATGAGCCTCGACATCACGCTCTCATCGAGAGCATACATGATATAGGTAAGCTTAGGCTGTTGTGTGATACTTCCGGGTTTGCCTTTCATCCCATGACGTCATGGACACGCCCCCAAAATAACCACGGATCTTCCGATTGAGCATGATCCAGGATACAATTTTTCTAAGCAGCCGTTCTCCAAAACGCAATTTTCTAAATGGATGAATTAAATGGGGGAATAATCCAACAAAATATACGTTTCCTTTAGTATTCTGCTTTAACATATACCAGGGAGGTGTTACAGAGATGGAGTTGCAACTCTTCGTAATTCATGCGAACACATGTTTGGGTTCAAGGCGTTGCAATGGAATGTCTAGCATTCCATTACGCTTTGAAGTCATGCTCGGCACCGCTAGTTGCAAGACGAAGTTCGGAGACGAAGAACGCATTTCACCTTTCGTTGAATTACAAGCTTTATTTCACCGCAAAATTTTTAATGAAATACTCGAATTGATTTAGAATAGTTTAGGAAAGAATTCAATATCATTAACATGTAATTCTAGTTTCTTCGTAATTCGCAAATCGAAAGGAAATGAAAATTAGGCCCTCTTAAAAACTAATTTTTTTCTACAATGCGCACATTTCCGCATGTTAATTTTCTATCTTTTGATAAGGGATATTTTGATCTTTCAAATAAAGTACTCCGTTAAAGCGTGTTCCAGCGTGTTTTCAAACTATTTGCTGTTAAAATTGTGAGTTTTACACTGCATTTTGATTCGCTGCTCCAATTCAAGGTACACAAATTCATTGTTGCCATCACACTGAAAGAGAGAGCGAATTGCAGTAGGGGCAAGTATTTCTAGATGTGAGAGCGCTAGTCCCGATTATTGATGCTCTCTTTTGTCAAAGCACATGGGTAATACCTGTAGTTAAACGCATAACTTCTCGGCGGCGCCGCGCATGACTTCAAAGGAGAGCTTTAGTTGCCTCTCCTTCTCTAGCACCTCCCTGCATATACCACCTATTTCACATAGTATCGAGTACAACTTTGATATCGCAAGTCTGGGAGGTAACGGTGAATAAGAGCTCGATAGGTGTGCAGCATTGGTATTGGGGTCATCCCACAAAACCGACACCCATGAATCATATAGCCCACGAGTTTGACACTGGGCAAATAAAGCCCATGAGACCCACACTTCATTATAAGTAAAAACAGCCCACGAGTTCGATAGATACTACACGGGGTCTCGTGAGCCTTGTTTGCTTTAATAGTGTCGAACTCTTGGGCTCTGTATGATTCGTGGGCTGTATAACTCGTAGGCTGTATGACTCGTGGGTGTCGGTCTCGTGACGTGCACCCGAATTAGTCCGTGTTAAAGGTGATGCTGACGCCGGAGGGACAGCGAAACTCCGTGTCAGACGCGAATTTCTGCAAGTCGTCTCTTTGAAGCTGCATGTATTCCCACTGTTTGGTCTCGGACAGGTTGGTGGCGCCGATCTTTGAGTAAAATCTCTTGGTGTCATCGTGCCAGCCCAGGACGTCCCAGTTCAGCAGTTTCCCGCCAGACGACAGGCATTCCTTTGTAAGGGGGAAATGTTATGGGTTACAATTCAGTGAAAGCTCATGACTGTATGTTTTGTTGATTTATAACTACAAATGTATAACGGGATTAATATGTGCACTCTATCACTTTTCTGAACCGGATACGGGCAACGGGCAATTATATTTCTATCAAAAATGATTTAAAAAAGGGGGGTTAGGGTGATCATTGAGAAATGACACAGCGATATAGTTCGAATTTATTAAATGTAATAGCACATGAACCCTATATATATATATATGTATATATATATATATATATATATATATATATATATATATATCCTGATCGTATATATCAAATAATTACGTTGTCAGACAAGTATAGACGACATACTAAGATCTTATACATATATATATATATATATATATATATATATATGTATATATGACAAATTTTCTCTCAGCCGATCAGATGCAAGGATTTCAGTAGCTTGTCACATCTATGACAATTTGTCGCTGATGACAAGTTTTCTGAAACGGGCCCCAGGATGACTACCACACTTAAACATATCGGTTTATCAATTCCCTCTGTACATGAAATAGAAGCGATTAAAAATTCTGAATTTCCAATAGAAACGAGGTAAGGGAGGCCGGAATATGGGGGTGGGGGGCTGTATAATTTCAAGCATATTCCTCACCTTTGTTATTACCTTCATCAGGGCCGTCCCCAAGCGCATGCCTGCAAAGTCAGATATCAAACACAACAAAAGTAGAGAACGGTCAAATGATAAAGTCAATTAGATGACATCTTTGAAGGACATTTTTACATTGAAGCATCATGTCATGTTGATAAAATGCACGATAGACAGAAGAAAATAAATATTGAAATTGAATTAAAATGATTTCAAGGACAAAGAAAAACGAAAAACTTCTGAAGAAGACTATAGGTATTGCAAATATGGGTACACCCCCTCCTCATAAAATGATATTTTTTATATTTTCAATTCAGAAAAAAAGGACACTTTTTTTTGCATGCAATAGCACCTGCTTCAGGTGGGTAAGGCCTACTTTTATGGCCAGCCAAGAACCTGGGCATGATTAACAATTCGCTCCTTTTGTATTTACTGGGTTCAATTTATTCGTTCACGCGTATGAATATGCCTGGTTGATATCGTTTCCTGACTACCACTATAGTCACCTGGGGCGAACCATGAGGGGTCGGCATCATTAACCCCCCGCCCCCCTTTTTTTAAGGGTGTGTGGGGGGGGGGGGGGGGTATTCACCGGCTTAGCACTCTGCTCTTGGCGATGAATGAATGAAGTTGATCTTTCACATGCTCGAGTTGTGGCTAATTCACACACGGACCTCCATTTAATGTCTTATCCCAGGGACAGAGTGTCTTTGCCTCTTTACTATAATAGGTGGCGGAATGCTTGTAGAATGGAGCTAATGTAGCTCCATGCTTATACACACAACATTGCT
This sequence comes from Diadema antillarum, assembly GCF_040938485.1. Lineage (NCBI taxonomy): Eukaryota > Metazoa > Echinodermata > Echinoidea > Diadematoida > Diadematidae > Diadema > Diadema antillarum. The sequence goes on from NW_027271794.1 coordinate 607,821, forward strand.
CAATCGCTCCATGGTGAGACTCGGGAATCGAACCCGATTAGATCGGAAGGTAGACGCTCTGTGACTGTGCTATATTACCGCCATAGTACGTTCAATGACGATTGTTAAAAATAATAATGTCTCTTTTTTCCATCTGATTTTCCTTCTCATTCCTTATAATGTTTCAAATTTTATCTTTTTTAGATTGTCTAACTTAATTTCTTTGTCTTCACAACTACAAAACACAAACAGGCCAAGCAAGTGCCCTGTGAAGGAATAACCTGAATTTCCCTCTCAGGGCTATTCAGCGTTGCGATCGTTATCTCTATTCTCGTCGCAGGTCGCTCCGATTTATGACTTAAAATCTGCCGATTTTGCAGGCTCGTGCGAGCGCTGCACGCTCGCCATGATCTGGGTGGCCTTGTACTCATCATACACCTATAGATCCCGTTTACAGGGCAGGTCCGGGCCGAGCCGCGGCCGAGCCGCAGCCGAGCCCAGCCTCATTGCAGTACTCGGCCCCGCAATTTTGTCCGTTTACAGTGCCGGGCTCGGCCCGGCTCAACCTTTCAATATTTCGTCGTGGTGGCGCTCTGCTTGTAAACAAACACTATTATTGGGAGGGCACTGTGGTATAGTCCGGTTTCTAGCCCCTTTGCCAACTGGACTCCGCGGCGACGAAGTCGCCGCCCCGCGACGAAATCGCCGCCTTTCCCGAAGGCAAAGACCTCTGCAGGACAAAACCACCTTAAACTATACTAGTTTTCGACGTTGAGGGCGTTAATGTCCTGAATAGCGAAATAGTACGGCAGAGGGTATCATGTGACAGACTAGATTTGGTACCGCATTTGGCCCAGTTTGCGTTTACAGTGAGAAAAGGCCGGGCTCGGCCGCGGCTCGGCCGCGGCCGAGCTTACCTCCAGAGCGGCCGATTTGGGTACCGCATATAGCCTTTTGCACGTTTACAATAAAATAAAGGCCGGTCTTAGACGTTTTGACAATTTGCACGAATCGAACAATCCAAACTATTACACTAAGTGCACATAGTCGTTGCAGGATAATAACACACAAACAAAATACACAGTCCTACACACACACACACACAGAAACACACACACGAACGCAAAGAAACGCAAACAAAAAACAATGTCATCATTGATAAAGTGTAGTATTGAAGTATCCAATGCTTTGCGGAGTATAACCAATTTTTTTTTTTTTAATCATGATACTGTACACGATGTTTCAATTAGTAAATCTTTATTAATTACAGTATCAGGTCCATCACTCAGTGACTGAGAAAACAACCTTCAGCAGTGTGGACATAAGCATCTAGCACATAAGAACATAGACGGAACGCAATTCAAAATCCAGTTCTGGCACCTGAATGGATTTCATTCTCGTAACTGCTCGTACGACAATAGAGGGAGCTGGAGGAGGCTTACTGCATCAGTGATCGCCAACGGACAGTGACGTCCACGGCAGAACAGAGAGAGAGACCTGGGCGTGGCACACTTTCCGAACTGTAAAGATGGTATCACACATCTCCTTGGCTCTCACATGGAACTTTCAGTTATGATTCTCCCACAGTCCCAAGTACGTATAACACAAAATGCCTCCTTGGTCTTCCAAAAATGCTATCGATGCAGTCACGGCAGCGTATATATTCAACGATTCAGGGAGGTGGAAAGAGAATATAATTATGCCTGGTTAGTGCACAGGGATAAACCGTATACCGTGCTTCTACTCATGGTAATCTCACTGGCATCTGAGGGGTATCGCGGAAACCCGACTTGGGAATGAAAATAAAAACACAAAACAACATCACTCCCCCACCATCAATCCCACAACCACCGCCACTCATCTCTCTCTGGGCCAGGCCAGATATTGGTACCACCTGGGATGGCAAAACCTTTTTGGTGTCATTTTGTTTGTCGGGCATAGATATGCTTATCAAGCTATGATAGCATTTCCAAATGAGTAGCTTAGTCATAATAAATGAATTTTAAACCAATTTGGTTTCGTTGTTATATCCCTATACTTATGAATCGAGACTAACCGCTATACAAAGAAGAGCACTGTCTTCTGTATGTTCACAGGTGTTCTGTTGTAAACGCGGTGCGCTTAGTCTTTATTGAAGGCAGCGAAGGGAATATCCAAACGTTATGATGTCCACAGCGCTTAGTCTAATATTCAAGACGGCGAAAGGAATATCCAAAGCTTGTAATACAGGGTATATCCTTTTATCTAAAAAAAGCAACAACAACAAAAAGCAATTCCTCGTGAATTTTAACGTATTTTTCAATTATTTATCATTTTCCGGTGAAAACGGTGAAAACGCTAATACCACGCCAGTATTGATTTATTCCCATCCAACAATGAAAGATAACGAAAAAAACAATGTGCCGGTACACTACAAAACATTACAATAAATAATGTTGTAAATGAACAGAGTGATATTTATTTAAAACTTATGTATTTGTTGAAAGAGTAGTATAAAACAGTATAGATAATCCCTTTTATTAAGAACTTTAGATCATGATAACCGTACATTGTTCTAGATAAAGACTAAGCGCACCGCGCGACAGCTGTGGACATCATAACCCGTTGGATATTCCCTTCGCTGCCTTCACTGCAAAAAGTCCGGTGTTAAATAGTGAACACCGAGCTGGTCTTAAACTTTCGCTGCTCATTTATGGCGTTAAATTAACACCTCCGGGTGTCATTTCCAAATTTTAAACTGTTTTTTGAAGAGTTTCTTAGTAACTGCACTTCTTGTTGATTTTTAATTTAAACAAGACGATCAAGAATTTTACATTAAAATACTAGATTTTTGATAAAATGTGAAAATAAATTTACACCAAAGTAACACCAGCTGGTGTGGTCTCTTATTGAAGCTGGACGGGTGTTAAACCATTGATATTAACACAAACAAATATCAAACTTAATCAACACCTTGTGGTGTCATTTTTGAATTAACACCAGTACAGTGTCAAAATAACACCAGGTACAGTGTCAAAATAACACTAGGTACAGTGTCAAATTAACACCACGAAGTGTCAAGTGAACACTTTTCAACACCATCACAGTGCATTTTCAACACCTGTGGGTGTGGTCCTTTATTGAAGCTTGATCGGTGTTAGATTTAACACCCGTGGCGTTAAATCTAACACCGATGTTTTTACAGTGTTGAATAAAGACTAAGCGTGTCGCGTTTACAACAGAACACCTGTGGACATACAGGGCTCACACCCGTAAATACAATGGAATGTCCCAGACCCCTTCACAAATTCGTACCAAAGATACCAAAATAAATGAAGAAAAAAATTGATTAAAAATCAGTGATGTAGTTTGGCAAAAAAATGAATGGCTGTAGATATTGAGTATGAATTCCTCTACAAACTACATTTTGGTTGGAAGATGAAAGCTTTTCTGATGGAATTTGAGGGGACTATATTTCATTGAGTACGTGTACGGAAAATAGGCGAGTTTTTTAGTGACAAGAACTCGTAGTCTGGCTTTGCGGACCCCTGGACAGAATTTGAACAGAAGAATCCACCCTGAAAATTTGATGGATGAAAGGGTATATCTCACTTATCCAGGTTAGTGAAGCTGAAACACCTCATTTCTCCCAGCTATTTTACAGAATTTTTTGAAATTTGATTTTTAACACACATCCCTATGATATGGGGGAATATTTATGGGTGTGAGCCCTACAGAAGACGGTGCTCTTCTTTGTATAGCGGTTAGTTTCGATTCAGAAGTTTGGGGATATAAAAACGAGACCAACTTGGTTAAAAATTCATTTATTATGACTAAGCTACTCATTTGGAAATGCTATCATAGCTTGATAAACACATCTATGTCCGACAAACAAAATGACACCAAAAAGGTTTTGCCACATAAGGCGGTACCAATAACCCATTTTTCGGGTCTTGGCCCATGGAATACTTTGCAGGCTCTCTGTCTCTCTAGCTCCTCCAAATCCCCAGGCTAGAGAATATCGTAAATTATTACCTATACGATTGAGTTTTGCGAGGCAATTCCGGTTGTTATTTTGCAGGGTTTAAGGTCAGCAGTCAATATGCTTTTCGCCACGTCGCTGCGTAACAGTAACAGTATGTGAAAACAGTGCAATCTTCCGGTTTGGGGAGGTGGGAAGAGAAAGAGTGGAATCTCTCTCCGACCACGAAAAGAAAACATTCCAGGGGCCCGTTGCATAAAAGTTACAATTATGGTAACTTTGCCATCCAATGGTAACTTCCATGGAATTCTCGATTTTGATTGGCTGTTGAGTATTGTTACAATGGTAGTTACCACTGGATGGTAAAGTTACCATAATTGTAACTTTTATGCAACGGACCCCAGGACGTCCAGGGTGTCAGTTACACGCACCGCAGAAGAACGCTGATAAATCAACTCATACAAGGTCGACCACTTACAGCAGCACTAGGCAATGACTAGTCCATTTGTGATCAGTAATTGCACAGTGACCATAAGTTTGAACTCTCAAACTTTTAACAGAGAAGTAAAAATAAAGTGTAAGAACGTTCAGAAGTTTGAAGTTTGCCTGTTATAACTACATGTATCTTTGAAGTTGGAGTTGAATGATATACATTGATGAACAATTTTGCAATTATTCAACATGTTGATGGTCTACAGGTAGTCAAATGTGGCTTGATCTGTATCATATATAGTGTGTAGTCGTATTTACATTTTTTCTTAATTTACCTAGGGGGATAGGTAATAATTATGATATTAACTGGCCTTTCTTTCGGGAGGTACCAGATAAATATTGCCCGCACTGAAAACATATTGCCCTCGTCTTCGACTCGGGCAATATGCTTTCAGTTTGGGCAATATTTTCTGGTACCTCCCTCAGGGCCAGTCAATATTATATAAATATTTTTGTTGAGTCCACCGGAGGTGCGGGGAGACTAAAGGATCGCCTGCGGCCCAATGTTACGTTTTTACGGCGCGTTTCGATTATGGCTCATAACTTTTGATCCATATGTCCGTTTGTGACCAATAACTTGGCTGGTAAAATATGTCCCTTGGGGAGTTGAAGGTCACCACAAGGTCAAAGGTAATAGGCGGGGTCAATGAACTTCCGGGAGTTAGAAAAACATTAATTTCTTCTACGCAAATGGGTGAGACACATTTTGCCACTTGCCTTGTTGAATAGCAATCCTTCGAGTATTGTGTAACTTTTTCCTTGTGGATACCACGTAGTCAGGTTGCATTTATTAGTAATCTTTACATTAACATCATTAAGGATGATGATTTGTTGTTGATGTTTTGCTGTCATGTTCTCATTGTTCTGCTCGTTGTTCTGTTTTGTTTTGTATGTTTTTCTTTTGTTTTCTGGTGTGCATGTATTGAACTTGGATGAAGAATATAGAAATGACAATGAGCCTGTGAGCCTGTCATGTTGGACATTTGTTTTGAGCGACGTGACTGCAATATTCTGATGATACCAGTGATCAGATGATATTTCTTTGCTTCTAAAAGTAATTCATGTAGCACACATGCATGCACATGCACACATGAAAAATAAAAATATTGTAACATCATAACTTTACCAACAATTTACCATCTGAAGTACTTTCAGCCAACTTAGTTAATGTTTTTTAAGAGTTGCTGATAGTTTTTCACTTCATTTTATGAATTCCAACTGCCTGTCCCATCTCGATTTATCTTCCACAATGTTTATCAAACTATGATTGATCACTGGATTTTAATACGTACCAGATTGTGTTATCTTAGCAATTGTTTATGAAAACAAACGGCCATATGGATAAGGGTTGGAAATGCGAAATTCATCCTGTTATTAAAAGCTTGTATGTTTGTTTATATAAGGGCACCATTAAATAAAGGTGTTTTTCTTGTTCTACAGCATATTCATACATTTACACACATCAACTTACACACATGCTATAAATGCAAATATGGTTAATATCTACATTCTGAATCAGGTAAACTATCTAAGTCCTTGACTTGTTGAAGAATTAGGCCTTCTAACCAACCAGGAAGGTGGAAATCTCTCTCTTCCACCTCCCTGTTCTAACCATCTTTATTTTCATTTTATGAATCGTGACTTTCTGTGCAGATTGAAATTCTCCCCTTTGTATATTTATCTTCCACAATTGCTATCAAACTTTAGTGATCACCTTACTCTGAAAGATGTTTGCTTGTGTTGTCAGAACAATTTGTTCCAATCATGTATCATAACAGCAATGTGTGCACGGGTTGAAAATGTGACATGCATTATTTGTGTGTGTGTGTGTGTGTGTGTGTGTGTGTGTGTGTGTGTGTGTGTGTCTTTGCAGTGCAGTTCTCTTGAAGGTGCAATGAAGACTAATGAAGCCATCAATGTAAAACTTGCACTTATGCAACTATATTCTATTCAAAATTCAATCTATAATGTATTACAATCTGTTCTATAGCTTAAGCAAATCTCTCAAACTTTGGTACACAATGTCATGTTGACCTTGATATGCAATAGTCCATGACACATTTTGCGGTGTTCCAACTTTGGTTGCTATGGTAGTGACATAGCAAAAATAAAGGATGAATCTTGAGCATCAGATAAGGGGCAGGAATCACTCTGAAGTTGGGTGGCCGGGCAGGGCATTCAGGTGATTGAACGGTCCATTGGTCAGTTCATTGCAAAATCTAGTGGATCAAACTACTCTCGATCTTTCAGTATGGCAGTGAACCTAATATTTGGCATGTGTAACAGTTAAATCATTGGCAGATGTGCGAGACACATTTTTCCTCGTTACTAACACATTGCCATGATAATGGCAAATTTTAATTAGCATCAAACCAATATGTTGTGGATAGAAATACTCTCTCAATTGGAAATTCAGTTGCATATAGGCCTAAGATCTATTTAATGTGTAGTTGTGCTTGACACTTTTGTTTGAACGTCAAGATTTGTGTTGCCATGGTAACAACATTTTTGTATGTAAATCATTCAAAATTTTGAGTGTAGAACAGTCTGTGCAGAGTGGTGAAATTCTTTCTAAATCGGTATACTCATTCAGTATAAATAGTGATTGTGAAACAATGTTAAGCCATGGAAAGCCATGGAAGACAAAACATTTTTCGAGGTCAGGTTCACGGAGTGGAGAGCACCAGTATGTTAGGTGGGGGTATAAATCATCTTTAGTTATATTTCTAGTTTTGTTTACTTGCTTCATTGAAGTGCAATTCAACAAAATTTGAGGTTGCTCTATAGAGTAACAGGCCTACTAGGAATAGTAGAATAATGGACTTACATCAAACTTGGACTTGAAAAAAAAATGGAATTCAAAATACACCTTTGTTTATGCCCTGATAAATGAATCGTGATGAAAATTAGCAATGTCCAGACCCAAAATATGTCATGAAGAAAAGGTATATCACTGTTGTCTGTGGTGAAACTAAGGTAAAGAGAGATCTGGATGTTTTGGTGGACATTAATTTGCCTTCCAAGGACACTGTTTCACCGTAGCTGATGGATATGGTGAAGAGTCTGTAACATTAAAAAAAAATGCAAATTTGGCAAAGACAGGGGGAAAAAATGCAAATTTGGCAAAGACAGACAGAAGTACAAAGATAAAAGAAAGAAATGAAGGATTACACACTTCAAATTTTCTGACAAGCTAGGACAGCATTTATATGATATCTTTGTTGTCATTTTTTTCCGATGAATTTGTTGGTAGTACATTGTATATCATGAAGGGCAGTTATGGAGTCGGGTTCTCCCTTCAATGACATGGCATAACTAAGCATTTGAATGTGTGGCAGTGGCAGTGCGGCGAGTTGGGCTTGCAAAGGTAACTAACAAAGTATTAACTGGTCGTCGTGTTGTTTTTGACTTATTCATGAACCAAGACATTGCAAGTGAAATATCGGCATCGATATTCACGAGGAGTCGTGAATTTCGTCGTGAATATTGGCGAACATCACGATAAAATTTGCGACTAGTCGCAAATATCGGCGCCGATATTCACGACGAGTCGTGAATTTCGTCGTGAATATTGGCGCCGATTTTCGCGACTAACTCGATATTGCAAATTTTGTGGCAAATTTCGTCGTGAATAATATGTTCGCCAATATTCGCGGCGAAATTCACGACTCATCGTGAAAAATCGGCGCCGATATTTGCGTCAAAATATGCAATATCGCAGATTTAGTCGCAAATATCGGCGCCGATATTCACGATTTACGATGTCCCTTCAGGACCACCATATGAGCCAGACTCTGCAAGTTCGCTCGGTCCTCCCGTTTTATCCTCTATAGGGGATTTCGGCGTTATCCTTCACAGGGTATTTGCTTGGACTGACAAATAGGCATATATTACTGAATAATACCTCTGTGTCCTTCTTTTAGGTAGAGCGCATTCAGATACCCAACTCGACCGGTAAAAACCGAGTACATGTAGCTGACAGATGTGAACCCAATGATTTCCTTTGCTCGGCTACCAGCTCCCTCCGGCGCGCCCGCTAGCCCAGAGTCCCCGGATGGTGTGACGTATTCTGCGACGTAGATTGTTTGGCATGCATTGATACCGAACGTATCTTCGCGGATATCTGTTTTGGTTAAACAGTGGCAAGCAAACGAATAGCGGAAATAAAAAAGGACGTAATGTAACATAATATCCAAAAAGCTGACATAAGAAACTCTTGTCAGTAGTCCAAATGAGACACGTTATGAAAATATATGATTTTTCTACTGATATAGCAATTTAAGTTGGAACCACATAGTTCGTTATTCTAAAAGTTTGTCGATCCGATAATGAAATAAGATTCGAAGTAAGATTTGTTAATCCGAGAATGACATTAGGTCCGTAATTTCTAAGATTCGTAGATCCGAAAATGGCAAAAAAAAACCCACACACACACACACACACACAAACACATTCTTCAGAAAGTTCGTTGGTGTGCATGTTCCTTTCATTTTCAGATTATGAACAAGCAATTCATTTCGTCTCTTTCATCCTTTCATCAGGACAGGGAGCTTTAGATTTTAGACGCGCGGACGTTCAAAGGGCAAAAAAACATGTTCTGAGCGTGCGCAGAAGCGCGGGTCAAGTTGACGCACGCTTTTGCGCACGCTCAGAACATGTTTCTTTTCCCTCTGAACGTCCGCTCGTCTAAAATCTAAAGCCCCCTATTGTCTCTGACACTACCTATCATTCTGGAGTTCAAGGAGTTCCTTGGCCTATCAACATTGGGTTGATATTACATAACGACGTTTGTTTACTGCATATGTTCAAACACTCCAAAGTACCCATTTTCACCATTTTCTTTCACTCACGGTGGGGGGGGGGGGGGGGGGGGGGGTGGTGTTAAAATAACCCAAGCATCCCCCTCAGTGCTCGTATGCCCGAGACATATTACGATCAAAATGGAAGAAAAATCATTACATTTTTCAGATCAACAATCTTAAAGAGACAATTATTTTTTTAACATGAAAACGACTGATTTGGCTATAATAATGTGTACTAAAGTTGCTTTCGAACTAACAAAATAAAATAGTAATAAATCTATTACTTGCTACTTTCCATCGTATGATGTAGTGAGGGTGGGTGGAGCAACAGGTCAGTTGGGGGCATAAGGGAGATATAGGTCCCAAAATACTAATTCACTCTGTCATTTTATCCCCCCCCCCTCCCTTAACAATACGTCACTGAGAACCATATGTGAAAATGTCCGTATTTGTGGAATTTTGTTATATATCGTTGTATACTTGAAGACTAACACATTACATCTGCGAGCAAACGTGTCAAAAATGCACACACACACATACACACACACACTCATTTATCAGCACAATCATGCCTAACCAGGGATTATGTAATAATAGAATACTACATTGTAATCTCTATTCCTTATATAATTTGTGCTTAGGACCTACAGTTTATAAACACACTATGAACAAAGCACAGATTTCGTTACGTGTATGGAAGCCTGAATCAGCATTCAACCTCCCCAATAGTCTACTGTGTAATAAGTGAAAAAGCGACCCCGCATGACGTTTCGCCTATGATGAGATTAATTGATTACAGAATGCTTCTGTATAATCTTAGCAATGTGTTCATCAAAATTCGAATTGCAAGATATTCTATTTACAAAACATTATAATTGGCGGAGGTATCAACCTGAATTCAAAATCACAAATCAGAACTTAACTTCAGTGATATTTTGGCCTACTGGTACATTTTGTATACATCTACTTAGTATACTCATGTGTCAATCACGTTATAGAACAGGGACATGTAAACACTGTATATATACAATGTACGTCATAATATTTAGCGAATCTATAATTTTTCGCGAATGTTTTTTTTTTGCGCCCCCTTCCTTTACGGAATTCCTGGATCCACCCTTAAACAGCTTTGATGGAAACACTGTATCTTTATCATAGTCCTAATTAATTTGCAAATTATACAAATTTAACCATTTGCCATACCGATTTCTTGGGACTTAATTTAGTATATAGGAGATCATAACAAGTTGCACTGCAGTGGAATTCCTATACTGTTGCAATTAGTGGTGGGTGAAACTTGTTCTGACTGGACTATACTGATATGTACAAGTTCACGTCGCATTCATGTTGGGATCATCAGATTTGATATTTTCGCGTCTTTTTAAATTCGCGAATAGCATCCGACTCGCGAAATTCGCAAGAATAAAAACGTCCAAAAATATAAGGCGCATACAGACGAAAATTGGTAAAGGAGGCAATTACAATTATTAAAGATCAAATGTATAGACGTTTGTCCCATCATCATTATTGACATGTTTTTACCTTCTGTTGTAATTGTAGGCGGCGGCGCTTTCTCGTGAACTGCAAATTCTCTGATTAGTGGCATCAGCTTCGCACAATCGTCAACTCGGGCACGGCGTACGACATATGCCCTCATGATTACACCTTGCGTAAATTTGATCTTGAAGTCACGGAATATTCAACGCTTGCCTAAACAGAAGAGGAAGGACGGTAGATAATGCCGTTAAGAATTAAATAAAAATCCTCCAATGTTATCTTGCCGATAGAAATCCACGTTGTGAGTTTTCTTTCTCTTAAACTTCTTGGTGCATTCACAGGTTGAAGCTCTAAAAGCGTGAGAGAACTCAAGCCCCATACCATCACTCCTTAGCGAGTGGTTGTAGGCAGCAGTTATAATTCGTTTTCCAAACTTGACTGGTTTTAATGATCTTCCGAGAATATGTCCATCTTTGTTTGCTGTGAAACGAGAAACGACAGTGACCCCGCCACCAGTCCTGTGCCTCCGCCCCTGGCTCATCCCCCTCTGCACACACAAACACACACACACATGCGCGCGCGCACACACACACACGCACACGCACTGTCGATGCGCTGTATGCATTGTATGTATATATATAAAAAAAAAAACTTGATTATGCATCTATATTTCATCGTTTTAAAATAAGCTTGCTATTCCATATAATGATATTTAATGGGTTATGTCTGTGCAAATAAAATTCTTATGCTCGACTGCGCTCTGAAATTGGTGGTCCGTCCAAACATTCCCCCGCAACCCTTAACAGCATGATATCGCGACATCCCGCATTGATTTTGAGCAATCACTGTACGATTGCAACAACTTCCTTCCTATCCTATTGTTTCGTGCATGTAATGCCGTCATGTTTTGCAAAAAATAAAAAAAATGAAAAAAAAATTATATACTGTAAAACATGATATATTCGCGGCATGAAATTTTCTCGAATTGGAGCTGACAGCCTTTTTCATGGCATGAAATTTTCGCGAAGTGCCACACTGGCGTTCAATGCATAATAGTGTAAACAAGAACTTTCGCGTGCATTTTAATTTCGCGAATCTTGGCGCTCGCGAAATTCGCGAATTTAAAGTGCACGCGAAAATTCCTCGTTTTACAGTATTACTGGGTTAATATATACATATATATAGATATATATATTATATACATATATATTATATATATATAAATATATATATATATATATATATATATATATATATATATATATATACATGTATATGAATCTGCAACGTGAACTTGGTCAAGACTAGATTAAAGGACATGTTGGAAAGAGTATGGAAAGAGTCTCCCAAAAAGAATCGAACATCATGTTCTGTTCTCCCGCGACTCCCCATAGACTCGGCTGCATTCCAGGAGACGTCGCGGAGACTCGGCTACATTTCAGGAGACGTCGCGGAGACTCGGCTACATTCCAGGAGACGTCGCGGAGACGTATCCTCGACCACTCCTCGACTAGTGAGACTCGAGACTCGTGTAAACCTATTGCGAGAGTGATGAAACTGAACCTGGATGATGCAACTCTTGCATCTTTGAGGGTTTTGAGATATTCAAGGCAACCGCCAAAAACTAAAATGCCCATTATATCATGATAATTGTTTGCATATGTAAGTGATCAGGGGCTGGTGTGTGTGTGTGTGTGTGTGTGTGTGTGTGTGTGTGTGTGTGTGTGTTCGTGCGTATGCAATGCGTGTGTGTGTGCGTGCGTATGCAATGTGTGTGTGTGTGTTTATCAATTTTGTTTTTGTCTGTTCACATCTCAGAACTATTTGAAGTAATGGTGTGCATGTCTCAGTTTGTATAAGTTTATGCTTTTGTGATTTTTGCCCTGTTTGTTCGATAAAAATATCTTACGTTTATTACGTGCATGTCATTGCAGCTGCCAATCGCCCATCTACAGCTATCCGTCCCCACATTCAAGATGGATTTTAGAACAATAGAATATCACCAGACGAACTTTGAATGGTGCTGATTTTGTCAACGTCGGACCTGAGATAAAAATTGTTTTCAAGCCTCGGTGATATAATCAACCCCAATTACCAACCACATTATGTGCATCATGAGATCATAATAGAACAGACGGTGACATCCCGGTATATACACACACATACACACCCACACACACGCATATATAGTTTTACTATACTTCCTGAAATATCATCAAGATTTGGTGAGCTTTCTAGGAAGGTATTGACAGCAGTTTTATTATAGCTTTTTCTCCGACTAATTTCTAAGACCATTGTAGAGGCATATTGGGCACCAGCTGCATAAATTTTGCTGTCATTTCCGCAAAACTCTGTAGTCTTTTACTATGTTTTATACCGTTCTAGTGAAAATTCAAAAATCTAATTGTGCTGATAATTTTCACAAATTTTTGTTGACACTGACCGGGCACTGACATACTGATGATCAGAAGTTACTGTCATTTCTCAAAATGATGAAATCTGCCTTGATTATACGGTTTAATTTGTAGAAATAGGCAAATTTTTAGTCTTATGCAATTTTTTTTTTAATATAAACACAGCGGATACACTGCAAACTGTATGTGCAGCGTGACTGATTATGCCTGACTATACAAATATGCACAGCGGAGCAATAGTATAGCTTTTCCTTGACTTGGCATGTTTACAAACTTTGTGATATTTGACGTTTTCGCGTCTGTTGTATGTTTTGTTTGATTGTTTTCTTACACTGCAAAAAGTTCGGTTTTAAATATGAAACACCGGTGCTCATTTGTGGTGTTAGACTAACACCTCCGGGTATCACTTCAAGATATAAAATTGTTTTTTGAATAGTTTCTTTGCTAGTTACTGTTCTTCTTGTTGATTTTGAACTTAAGACGATCAAGAACTTTCCGATCACCAGCTGCAGTGTCAAATCAACACCACGAATGCCAGGTGAACACTTTTCAACACCATCACAACATACTTTTTATACCCGTGGGTGAGATCCTCTATTGACACTTGATCGGTGTTAGATTTAACACCCATGGTGTTAAATATAACACTGATGTTTTTGCAGTGTAGCATCGACAAACATGTCTGCTCTCATAATCATTGGAGCAGCACAATGCCAACATCTCGCAAGCGTATACGGTTTCATATTGCTTGCATTTCTGTTTTCATGTGCAGTTCCGTTCTTGTATACATATTTGAACAGTCAGGCATAATCAGTCATGCTCAACATACAGTTTGCAGTGTATTCAAGTAGAAAACAATAAAATCCCTAATCTGGGGGTTTGAATTTCTGAATATTACATTGATTTTGTAAATTTGCCTGACTTCTTGCGGAGGCGCTTAACGATTCATATTATATGAAGATTAAAAACAAAGCTGGCAAGAATGTGCTAATAATTATGTACTTGTACATGATAGTCTAGAAGGATTTTGGAAAATGTGAATGCAAGAGGCATTTTGATATGCAAGTTGGGAACTGGACTTTCTAAGTGTTCTGAAATCCCACAAACCAAGTGTCTGTTTCATGAAGCTATCACATAAAAGTTTTCACATAAATCTCAGAATGGCCAAAGTCGCTCATGTAGCTATGAGAGACTTTAAAAAGAGAAGTAAAATCCATTTCAAACAGTCTCTCTTGTGTCTTATTAGCAAAAAGTCTCTCATCAGAGATCAGACTTTCATGAAACCGACCCCTGGTTCCCAAGCACAATTCTAACAGAAAGACCATCTAATTTTCAAAAATAAACTGGTTTCCAGATCATCACTTTTTTAAACTATCCCGATGTATAATATTCGCAACAGACATGCAGCATCAACGACAATATCACAATGATAATTTGAAGGGGAGAATTAGCTCACGACATTGATTAACATACAATACATATCCTTTCCTTGAACTAGGTTTCATTTGGATGGATGGTTACATTCTTTAAGACAGCAAGTATTCAGGAACGTGAACATTTTCACTTCACCTTTGACCCCATGATTCCAATCCTTCAGATAAACACTAACTGTTAACATCCATTTTCAAAACAATACTTCAAAGCTAATTTCAAAATAAGGGAAATTGTGACATTTTAACATTTTCACTCGTCCTTTGACCCCATGGACCAAGTCTTTCCTAACAGAATAATAACTGTGCAGTAATGCATGTACATACAAGTAGGTCCTACCTTGTTTAAGTTTATGCATTGAATAATCTTCAATGTAGTAGGCTACGTATCGAGTAAAAGTGTAATTTCAGCATTAGTAGCAGAATTTTAGCATTTTAACCTTACATTGACCCTTGACCTTTGACCCCATAACCCTAAACTTCCAAAGAGAGTCATTGTGAGGCAATATATACATAATTTACTACGTTTCATAAAGATACCTTATAGAGTCACTTCCGAGATATGGAATAAATGTGAAATCTTCGCATTTTACTAGACCTGTGACCTTTGACCCATGGCCTAAAACTTTATGGTAATACATTTATATAGTAAAATTCAAGAAAATTCCTGGTGGCATTTAATAAATATGGGAGAAATAATGACATTTATTTTGAAGAATTTGACCCTGACCTTTGACCTTAGGCATGTGCACCCACAAGTTGATAGGCACAACTGTGTCCACTCATACATACATAATGATAAATATGTAAAGTTTCATGTAAAGTTTTATGTAAAGTTTCATCAAGATCGGTTTTTAAGTTACGCTGTCCACAAAATTAGCGAGCTTTAGATCTGGGACGCAAACGCTCAGACGACGCAGCTTCCCAGGTTGGACGAAGAAAAACAACTGCCTCGTGCTTATGCAAAACACCATCGTAAGCCCAATAGTATGTTCGTGCGGCAGATCTAAAGTTCGCTAGTGATTACAGAAGGAAGGACGGACGGACGACAACCCGAAAACATCATGCCTCTTGCGACACTTTTAGTCCATGGGCCAGGCCAGATATTGGTACCACCTGAGGTGGCAAAACCTTTTTGGTGTCATTTTGTTTGTCGGGCATAGATATGCTTATCAAGCTATGATAGCATTTCCAAATGAGTAGCTTAGTCATAATAAATGAATTTTTAACCACTTTGGTCTCGTTGTTATATCCCTATACTTCTGAATCGAAACTAACCGCTATACAAAGAAGAGCACTGTCTTCTGTATGTTTACAGGTGTTCTGTTGTAAACGCGGTGCGCTTAGTCTTTATTCAAGGCAGCGAAGGGAATATCCAAAGGTTATGATGTCCACAGCGCTTAGTCTTTATTCAAGACGGCAAAGGGAATATCCAAATCTTATGATACAGTGTATATTCTTTTATCTAAAAACAGCAACAACAAAAAAGCAATTCCTCGTGAATTTTACCGTATTTTTCAATTATTTATCATTTTCCGGCGAAAACGCTACGGTGAAAAAGCTAACACCACGCCAATATCGCTTTATTTCCATCCAACAATAAAAGATAATGCAAAAACAATGCACTGATATACACTACAATACATTATAATGAATAATATTGTAAATGTACAGAGTGTTTTTGTTTAAGACTGATGTATTTGTTGAGAGGGTAGTATAAAACAGTATAGATAATCCCTTTTATGAGGAACTTTAGATATGATAACGGTACATTGGTCTAGATAAAGACTAAGCGCACCGCGTGACAGTTGTGGACATCATAACCCTTTGGATATTCCCTTCGCTGCCTTGAATAAAGACTTAGCGCACCGCGTTTACAACAGAACACCTGTGGACATACGGAAGACAGTGCTCTTCTTTGTATAGCGGTTAGTTTCGATTCAGAAGTATAGGGATATAAAAACGAGACCAAATTGGTTAAAAAATCATTTATTATGACTAAGCTACTCATTTGGAAATGCTATCATAGCTTGATAAGCATATCTATGCCCGACAAACAAAATGACACCAAAAAGGTTTTGCCACCTCAGGTGGTACCAACAACCCATTTTTCGGGTCTTGGCTCATGGACTATTTGGCGGAGGTATAAAAAGATCACTATTAGAAATGAAGCGTGACCAAAGTGATTTGTCAGCATGTTTGTCTAATTTTCATGCGCACCAAGGACATTGTATACAACATTCCTTTGGTGGTTTGCTCAAAGCTGTGTTCCACGTAACGTCAGGTGTGTTGTGAATTAATGACGTCTGTACAAACAATAATAGAATGACGAATGCCAAGTGATCAGTGACATGGATGGGCGCATGAGCCATTCAATGGAACTAAACTGTATGTGACACACAAAAGAAAACAGGTTTTGTTTTCAAAGATTGTAAATCATAAAATCAGTCGCCTAACACGACAACGTCAGTGTCTGATACACGGTACATGGACATTATACCGGGTGTCCCAAAAAAAAGCGGAACGGTGGATTTTCAGTACCTTGCGGTCTAAAAGTTATATATCTTTTGACATCATTCAAAAGAGCATCTCCCGCAGAAGACTATGATATCAAAATCATCAAATTTGGTTCAGTACTTTTTATTCTACGCCAATTTCTGAAAATGCAGTCATTGCCAAATTTCGCCGGATTTTTGCGACTTATGAGATAATAATTTGAGTGCACTACGCGATCCATACGGTGAATATTGTGTAAGCTCGGTGATCCGTGTCAACAAAAGATACTGCTTTCACATTGGGAAACCCGTGTGTGTGTGTGTGTGTGTCTGTGTGTGTGTGTGTGTGTGTGCGCGCGCTCCCAATATGAAAGCGTTATCTTTTGTTGACATGGATCAACGAGCTTACACAATTCACCGTATGGAACGCGTGTCGCACCCAAATTATTATCTCATATAAGTCGCAAAAAATTGAAAATTACTGCATTTACAGAAATTGGCGTAGAATAAAAAGTGCTGAACCAAATTTAATGATTTTGGTATCATGGTCTTCTGCGGAAGATGCTCTTTCTAATAATGTCAAAAAATATATCACTTTTAGAACGCAAGGTACTGAAAATCCACCGTTCCGCTTTTTTTGGGACACCCGGTATATACCCTACTATGGATTTTGTGTATACTTACATGTAACAGTAATGAAAAACGTACAGAAAAGAAAAAGAAAGCAAGTGAAGAGGGAAGCCAAAAATGTAAATGGCAAATTGCACAACACCTAGACTACGTATTATACGGTATATAGAACATCATAGAAACCTGTCCAATACTCTCCTTGGATTCGCAGTTACCTGTGGGCTTCCATACATACATGTACAATGATTTAAACGTACTGTAGTTCATAGCAATGCAGAAGAAAACAAGCGCCGATTTCAGTTATACAGAGCTACCAAGTCTCACGCATTCTGCGTGAGACTCAAGCATTTAAGGGCCATCTCACGATCTCACGCATGGCACCCATTTTTCTCACGCATCGGGCAAAGTCTGCAACTTGGGCCTATAATAATGAGCATAGCTCAAAAGATTAAAGTGATAGTTACAATTGAAGGTATATTTCCCTTTTGTCTTTCAAAATAAGTAAAAAATAGTCACTTTAAGTATGCACCTGATCGCACCATTAAGAGCTAAAAATTGAAAAAGCTCCATACCGTGGGAGGCCACAGGGGAAAAAAAACCCTCCCACACCCTCGCTAGCGCGCACATTCGCATGCCAAGATGCCGAGCCATGAAAATCTCACTCATAATTTTTTTTTGAACTTGGCATCCCTGGTTATAGTTCTCTTTTTTCCCCTTCTCGACTCTGCAAGCTACATTAACAACGTTGTTGTTGTTGTTGCTGTTGAGGGAATAAGGGTTCGAAATTTCACTGTTGAAAGCGAAATATCGGTCTAGTCTGAGTATGCATTATGTAAATGTGTATAACACAATGCACTGCTCAGACAGACACGTGCTAGTGAGTGAAATGGGTGATGGCTTTCTCCACTCGAG
This sequence comes from Diadema antillarum, assembly GCF_040938485.1. Taxonomy (NCBI): domain Eukaryota; kingdom Metazoa; phylum Echinodermata; class Echinoidea; order Diadematoida; family Diadematidae; genus Diadema; species Diadema antillarum. The sequence continues at coordinate 626,433 of NW_027271794.1, forward strand.
TATAGCATTATGGAAAATGTGATCTGACATGACGAGATAATTATATCCCATGATACAAGACTATACACTTTTCTTTCGTTCTAAATGAGCATTTTTTTTTTTCTTATCATTTCTGATCACTTGTGAGTCAAAACACCTCAAACAAAGACAAAAAAGCACAACGGGATTGCATCGACCAATAATATGCAGGTACCAAGGACCGCATTGCACCCTTTTCCCTAACATATACCACCTATTTCACATAGTATCGAGTACAACTTTGTTATCGCAAGTCCGGGAGGTAATGGTGAAAAAGAGCTACAATAGGTGTGCAGCATGGGTATCGGGGTCATCACAACCACAAGACCGACACCCATGAATCATACAGCCCATGAGTCCTACAGGCAACGAGTTCGACACTAAGCAAATAAAGCCCATGAGACCGACACTATAGGTAAAAACAGCCCACGAGTTCGATAGATAGGCCTACAACATGGAGTCTCGTAAGCCTTGTCTGCTTGGCGTCGGACTCATGGGCTGTATGATTCGTGGGCTGTATAACTCGTAGGCTGTATGACTCGTGGGTGTCGGTCTAGTGACGCGCACCCGAATTAGTCTGTGTTAAAGGTGATGCTGACTCCGGGCGGACAGCGAAACTCCGTGTCAGACGCGAATTTCTTCAATTCATCTTTTTGAAGCTGCATGTATTCCCACTGTTTAGTCTCGGACAGGTTGGTGGCGCCGATCTTGGAGTAAAATCTCTTGGTGTCATCGTGCCAGCCCAGGACGTCCCAGTTCATCAGTTTCCCGCCGCACGACAGGCATTCCTGTGGGGGGGGGGGGGGGGGGGGGGGGGAGATGGGGATCCAAAATAATATTTGAAGTCATAAAGACAGGCCACTGTTTATTGATCATGAATACATACAGTATTACTATACAACTGTACATAAATGCATACATATAGTGCACATCCTAGGCAATCGCTTATTGGACCTACAGGAATAACTTCAATGTTATGTTTTCAGGAACTCACAGAAACGTACTAAGATCTAACAACAAAGCTGGTGTTTTTGAAGTTTTCTTTCCAACAATTTTTGAAATAAGGTAAATAAGGTAAAAGCTGGGTGCCAAGAGGAAGAGGGGACAGGCTTACTACCAGCACATTCCTCACCTTTGTTATTCCCTTCATCAGAGCCGTTCCCAGACGTGTGCCTGCAACAACAATAGCAACACACAGAGCCAATTCTATAAGCAGGTGAAAGGTCATTTCAAAGACACCCTTTAATCTCATTTGAAAATTTAGAAACATTGGACCATTGGCGTGGAAAAGTGAACTGCCCTAATCCTATACCAAAACGCTCTTTCACAGTTTCTATATGCTATAGCAAACGATATGCAGAACGCAGTCACATATAGACTGTGGATTTGCATGTGTGTGTGTGTGTGTGTGTGTGTGTGGGCGTGTGTGTGTGTGTGTGTGTGTGTGAGTTCTTTTGATGTTCGTGTTTGTGTTCTGATTTCAAAATCAGTGGCAGTCAAAACCAAGTATGTCAATTAGATGGAGTTCATTGCCCACCACAGTTATCCCCATTGGTTTGATCCCCATTAAAATAATCCTGTTCGTAATGATTAAAATGTAAGAGCTATCAATCTCATTGATAAACCTTTCCGTCAAAAACAGTCATTGCTTATTGTAATCATTATTGCGATTAATATGATTCATTCAATGTAACTAATAGAAAAAAAGTAAAGCAGAGATTTGTGTCAATAGTTCAATGGAAGAGACATAAAGCACTTGTATCGTTGATTGTTGAAAAACTAAAGATCGTTAAACTTTACTTTCTCTGCCGACTCCATTGAGACGTTTTTGTATACAATTCTGTTCCTTTAGTCGTTCTCTATGTCAAACCATTTAAAATGATGAGTGAATGTCACTTAAAGGAAATAGATACAGTCCAACAAAATACACATAACGCTGGGAATACCCATGATTTAAGAGTGACACAATAATGCAGGGTATTTTTGAACCTCGCCGCAGCTGCAGTAACATTATTTTCGACAAGCGCCCTCTTGCAACGAGGTGTAACTAATCAGGGTATCCTAGTCTTGAATAATGCAGGGTATTTTTGAACCTCGCCGCAGCTGCAGTAACATTTCGACAAGCGCCCTCTTGCAACGAGGTGTAACTAATCAGGGTATCCTAGTCTTGATGTCCATTGGCGTTCATAGCCACAGTTTCTCGCTTGCCCCGCGCATTTTTGTTTTACCCGTTTGAGGGCCACATAAGCTTACTAGACGATCTTGGATGGTGACAATATCATCTTTACACAGCGATCAACGTAATTCAGCTGGAGTAATTAAAATCATTGTAAACTAAGGCATCAAATTTTCTCAACAGCTTAACCTATATAACTCGCATAAGGCCAAGTAAAAAAAGAAAGCAGTTTCTCGTCCGGGTTTTTTGAGCAAGGCGATGAGGGAGGTCCTTACTATTTAATATCTTACTATTTTTTCGTGGATTGTCAAAATGTAAGTAATATGTGTTTCTCGTCCGGCAATTCTGAGAAAGGTAACGAGAGAGGGGTTTAACTACTATTTTCTATATCCAATTTATGAAATGAAATATCACTCTGGTAGCTGTGTTATGAGAGACCAGGTCCCAAGTGTATGTCTTGCCTGCTCTCTGTGCATTTTCAAACAAATAGATATATTATGTGCCATACTTGAAACGAAACTTCATGCATGCAGAAATACATTTGCTTTTTCTTTCCACTACAGATGTCAAGGGAAAATGACCATCTTAATACTGGCATTTCTGATACCAGTGTACTTGCAATTCTGATGTATTGTGCTATTAATTGAAACAGGTATAAAACATGTCTTTCTACAAATGTACGACTGAAATTAATTCCATGATATTCAAAACACTGCTTTATTTATCATTTGTGTTTGTGACTTTTTGAGTCCACACAGCTGGTAAAACTATGTATAGTTCTTCACAGTACAATTGTAGCACATTCAACTGGAAACTGGCTTGTACAATTGCAGATGGATGTCAAAATGATACTGATATGGCATTATAGCATTAAACATTTAAAGATGTTTCTTCATGTTCTAAAAAGACATTTGATAATCACTCATCATTTGGATGATGAATGATTGTATACCAAAACTACATAAATGTAGTAAAACATGTACCTGTGCAGGTAAGTCACATTCTCCCTTCATTTCTTCCATGGCCATCATTACAGTGCTACCAAGAAGCAGCAGTGATATAAACAGCAAAATACAACGTGTAATGACAATTTCAGTTCACGCTCATCAAAACTGCTTATTACTTTTCAAAGTTTTGGCTATCAACATTCGTTTGTGGGTGTATATTGTTTGTTTGTTTGTTTCGTGTGTTTTTCCCTCGTGAAAGACGTAGTGATTTCTTCGTATCGAACGTAAACTGCATGTTTACCGTAAATAAGCCATTCAGCTCAGGGGGGCGTTTTATCAACGAGTTCGTCGGAGGTTTTCACCGACAAATTTGCTATCAGCCAATCAGACGCAAGGATTTCATTAGCTTTTAACAGTTGTCAGTGTAAATCCTTGCGTCTGATTGGCTGATAGCAAATTTGTCGGTGAAAACTCCGACGAACTCGTTGATGAAACGCCCCCCCCCCCCCCCCCCCCCAGCTCAGCTACGGCGCATTTGATTCATCGAACTTGCAGTAACCTCTTATAAGCAGGAGCACATGGCGCATTCCTTTAAACTTGAAAGTGAAGCCACGTGTTTGCACATCGGCGCTTCCACACACAGCGCGGCATTTTGCGATCATTGTTATAGCAGACTTTCCGATTCCAGTCAGGGGAATAGGAATTGGAATACTTCGGAAAAGACTGATGTTTAAAATCCAATAAAATGAAAAAAGCCTGAAAACAACGCGTGATTATGTTTTCATAGTAAACGATAATTGGAAACAAGGAACAGAGTACCGGTATCGCATCCGCTCACAAAGAAGCTCTCTTGAGAAGATGAAAGCATTCCACGTCCCCTGCTAGATAGTGGAAGCTTCCATAATCATCCCAGCAAGTTTTTGGAGGTACATACTTGCACTTGTACACATTCATTGCGAGAAAGCAATCAATCAACGTTGAACATTGCGTAGTTTGGCATCTTTATCGTGCTGGTGACCAGCTCGATGCTTCGGCATGTGTCATAACGTTATGTTTAGAGCCTGTAGGCCTCATAAGTCGACGAGTTTAATTCAAAATAGCAAAAATTGAAAAAATACGAATTCTGGTGGAAAAATACGAATTTTGGAGCTGCTGAGTAGTAATTTGTGCTTCCAAAGGTTGGCAGGTCTGGGCCCCGTTTTATGAAGAGTTAGAATTGATTATGAAGTCGATTTCAACTGTAAGTCTATGGCAGACTGTGTAGTAAGGAAAATTGAATTTTGATTTTATCTTTTGATAAAACGGGGCCCTGGCATTAAAGCCGTTCGCTGTGCACACGTGCGCTTGAGATCGGTTCTCTCCATCACTGCACTTCACGATTTTTTTTTCCAGCTCCAGAACGCGCGCATGCTATGCTGGCTGGCTGGTCTCCTCTATGACTAGTATGTGGTTACATTGCGCAATCAATCTAGCAGCACATGAAGCGGGCAACAGCACGAGAAAAATGTACAGAAGGTGCTCAACGTCCTGTCTACACCACGACGTACCGAGTGCGCTGTACATCACAGCCCAGGCCGCGCCCGCCCGCGCCCATCCAATTACAGTTCAACTGCTTTGTGGGTCATTCCTTCTTGCCGAGCTCGCAGTGTGAAATGCATGCGTTTTTACATACGCACTACAGAAGCTACAGCTGTACTACAGCTATAAAGTAGAGGACGCAAGGCGTAATTAGAAATGAGACATCACGATTGGTAGGTGAACTGTCAATTTATTTTTTTTTTCGGCGGCCGAAAAAATAGTAAAATATCGAAAAAGTCGATGCGGCAACTGAAAATCGATGCGGGCGGGGAGCGGGCTGGGACGAGAATTATGAATTTCTTGGTATTTTCAGCGCCATTTTGAAAATAGTAAATAGTAAAAAAATCGACGCGGCGGCCAAAATCGATGCGCGCGAGGACGAGAAACTGTTTTCTTTTTTTACTTGGCCTAATGCAAAAGTTGAGACAAATGCATGCGTAACTGTTTCATGAAAATATGACAGTCTGGAAGGATCTATAACTCTTTGATAATCAATATACTGTTTGATAGTTAGAGAACGTTCTCAGTAGAGTTTGTTTGACGCTATGCTTTCTTCTCGTTTGTTTGCTTTTGATTAATTTAATCAACCTGAATATGTAAGAAGCTACCTCTCAGTCCACCATCTCAGATCAGCAGCGGCATATACTATTATGAAAGTAATAGTCTTCACTGGTTTGGCGCTTTATTGACCATGGCCTACAGGCTATAATCATTATCATTGTTATTTTTTACCGTCATCATCACCATTCCGCTGCACCGAACGAGGTGGCGATTACTCTCTAAAAAAAAATCGAGTGAAAATTTTCACTCTTAAAGGAGTGAATACAAGAAAAAGAGTGAATTTCGAGTGAAATTATAGTGAATTTCGAGTGAAAATGTTCATTTTCACTCATTTTGGAGTAACCTCAGGGATCACTCGAAGATTTTGGAGTGATCCCTGACGTCACTCTAAAACGAGTGAAAATGAACATTTTCACTCAAAATTCACCCCAATTTCACTCAAAATTCACTCTTTTTTGTATTCACTCCATTAAGAGTAAAAATTTTCACTCGATTTTTTTTAAGAGAGTAGTTCCTGGGTTGTCTGACTATAGAGACAATTCAGGTAGATATTTATGACTGCATCAAGTGCCTGTACAGTAGGCCCTACTTTGAATCATGTCTTTATGCCACAGAGACTCCAACCCCAAGCATTCTAACGCATGGACCGTTTATCTATTTATTTGAATTACAAGGGTCTAGGGCAATTACCCCCTGGGCAATTACCCCGCACCCTTCCCCTGGCCCTAATCCTAATCCTATCCCTAACCCAAACTCCTAACCCTAACCCTAACCCTAATCGTTACTCTAAGCTTACCACTAACCAGTATTTAGCCGGGGGGTAATTGCCCTCTCGGGGTAATAGCCCGGATACGATATCACGATGTGCTTTGCAAAGAAGAACACGTGCACGCAACTTACATAAGAATTTGTTTGTCTTTTTTTCCCTAGTGAGTATACTGGCATGTTGGTGATACAGCTTTGACAGCCATTTGTAAAATAGTTGTTGTTTGGTGTGTAATTCTGTTAGTTTGTGTTGCGTTTTGCTCGCTTTACTACAAATCAAAATAAACGCTTTGACCAACATAACATGATAGGGCATACCTCTATGTCCTTCTTTCAGGTAAAGTGCGTTAAGATAGCCAGCTCGGCCGGTGAAAGTGGCGTGCATGTAACTGACGGACGCGTACCCAACGAGCTCCTTCTCTCGGTTACCAGCTCCCTCCGACACGTCCGCCTGCCCAGAGTCCCCGGATGGTAGGTATTCCGCGACGTAGACCGTTTGGCACGCCTTACTACCGAAAGAGTCTTCGCGGAGATCTGTTTTGTTCGTATAAACAGGAGTATAAAGCAGATGAGAGGGTTAAAAGATTTCTTTATTTCCGCTATATTCCACAGCTTAATCATGTTAATGACAAGTCTTAGATCTGCGACGCAAATGTTTATGAAGTGCCACTTTCCAGAGTTGTCTCGCGCATGTGCACAACAACAAAAAAGTTTGAAACCTGAAGAAATCTTCTCAACCAGAACTACTTGTATACTATCCCTTTGATTGGGAGAAGGATCAAAGTTCAAATACTTCTTCATTGTGAACTGTTGAAGTGAAATGGAATGAATGAATTTCATTATCCCATGCAGTAACAACCATTGTACATGTTTGCGCAAAATGATGCAGTCACATGGAAAAAACACAATTACACCCGATAAAATGGAAGCCAAAAAATATGCTAGTCGAGTCCGGCCCCTTGCAGTATTTTTCTTTGTTATTTTTTTTTTCTTGTACTATCCAGTCATAATATACTGTCAGATTGTTATCATTAATACTATTCTATATGATAGTGTTAAAGGAAATTAATCAACTAGAAATTCATTATACGCGATACGTAGGCTTACAGTATGTCATAAACGACGTCGATTACAGTACTTCTGACAAAAAAACAACAACAACAAACAAACATAAACTATGTTGATGATTATGTCAAGAGCGTATAATATTAACTTTCTAACAAAAACTGTTCTACGACAGCTTTACGAAAACCTGACCTTGATGTTTTCTTCCGGTTATTCTGACTGGTGTAGGTCATTCCAAAAATGTGTACCTTGATGATTCAATTACTTTGCCCTGTCTAAAATTTTGATAATTACATGCATATATTCTGTAAAAACCGTTTTCATAAAATGTATTCAAATTTATGGATGTTTTATTCCCGGGAACACAGAGACGAGCTATTCCATTAACCTGCTTTAATCAAAGAAATATTACTTGTTGCTATAGGTTGGACAAGTCTCGGACAAGCTTTTTATGTTGTCAAGGTTGCCAACAACTTTTGTTTAAAAGGTGTACATAAAATCTGAATATGTCACGAAAACCACTTATTAATGTACAATATTGCAGAATGGATGGGGCAAATTCTCATTCATCAAATCAGGCATAAAACTATCCAAATAGATGATTGTCATGAATATACATAATTTCATGTTTCGACAGACGCATGCACATCATAAAATGGCGCTTGGGAAAATAAAGTCGATTTGATGACTCCTCATTAGCCCCACAGTAATGTTATGAAGAATAAATTTGTTCGAGTTTTGGCCGGAATGAAAGGTATAGTAGAGACACCTTTCTCCTCCTCGAACAATACTAGACCTAGCTATACATGTAAAACATGCAATTGAAAAACATCAATTAGGCCCTCAAGGAGATCCCGTCTTAAAGATACTTAAATCAAGGGCTTGACCGTATCGGGTGTGGACAAGAAAGCTTCCATACTGAATGTTATCGCACTTATTGCCATTTTTTTTTTGAGGGGGGGGGGGGGGTTGAATGAATTGGAAGATCAACTCTTCGAGCTCTAACCTAACCATTGATGCAATGCACTCCCATTATAACGAACATGATTATAATTCTGGTTACAATGAAACGAAAATCCAAGTCCTAAACCCTTTAATATCTATTGTCATCTTATACTTGCTGTTCGGTTATAAAGAACTTTGTTATAACCAAAGAAAATTGCGGGCCCCGAGGACTTCATTATAACGGGATTACACTCCAGCATATTGTGTGAAATTATAGGCTGCAAGAATGCCTTTCAACAGCAAAACTATCATATCAAATTACTATCATTGAATTGATGTTTGGCTAAATCGAGCGCCTCTCGGCTCTCATTCCCTTGTGTGTTGCTCCACTTGTGCATGATTTAGGAGTGTACCGTTACTGTTTATAAAATGTGCATTCATTTTTTTTTCCTTTTTGTATTTATATGACAATTTGGAGCGTTAAAACTGTATTATTTGTGTATACTGAATGTTTGAATGTAATGTATTTTTTTATGTATTATGATTATGTTATTATTTTATCTGTTTTGCTGTATAATCTCTGTATATCTGTGTAATTCGACTTTTTGTCACCGACTCAGATTTTATTTGAATAAAGACCTTTTAATCAATCAATCAATCAAGCAATTTATCTATGCTTGTATCACTTATGGCCTACATAATTAATTCTTTGCTAAATCGAGCGCCAAGTCGTCCCATTGTTAAACCTCAAATTCATATTGATTATCAATTCACCTCCCAGGCTGAATCGAGCCCCAACAGTGTTGCACCACAATACGTTGTCATATACAGCTATAGAGTATCTCCTCTATATCTATAATCTACTCTAGATTCGACTGAATCGAGCGTCAGCCCTTCCAGGTGTTGCACCGCAATAATATGCATAATATCATATTCCTGTGCATACACTATATCTCATAAATATTGATACTCGGCTAAATCGAGAGCCAACTCGTCCCAGGTTGGACCATGATAAATACATCTATCTCTAAAATCATTCATCGGAAAATTGATTCTCGATTAAATTAAGCGCCAACTCTTTCCAGCATTGCATCAAAAATACTATCATGCAGGCCCGTAGCCAGGATTTTTCAAGGGGGGGGGGGGGGTGCGGTCACTAAAAAAACGGACCTTCGGTACCAATACCAATGATGACACACACACACACAATTATATATATATATATATATATATTCTTTGGACGACCGAACTACAAAAGTTGTATAAGAATTTGCGCGCGAAGCGCGCCGCAAATTGTGAATTTTGACTGTTTTAATGACGTTTTAAAGTCTCGAGGAATTTTGTATTTTTGTCTGTTGCATGCAATCGCGTTACGGTATTTCATCTAGGAAATAGTAAAAACTCATTTTGCCAGGAAGTTGCAAAGTTTAATTGTGTTCGAGACTCTGCGCGCGTAGCGCGCCGCAAAATTGAGAATAGTGATTTTCCTGGTGTTGTTTTAACTTTTATTTTTTCTATTGTATACCCGCGTTAGCAGGCCTGAAGCCAGGATTTTTAAAGGAAGGGGGGATGGCGTTAAATAACAAAACGGTCCTTTGATACTGTCCCGGGAGGGGTAGCAACAATTAAAAGGTGGACGCCATGCTCATACATGGACTTTCAAAATGGCCCCTAAACGAGTAATGATCATATGATTTTTTCGGGCCTTAAAAACAAGTATTCCTTAAATGTTTCCTGCACCCTAAAGAAGTACTTCATCATGATTGAACAATATACCATTTTCCCAAATTTCGGCCTTTTTGATACCCTTTGATTATATACGCTCGTACATCACACTTTCCATCTAATCCGTGAGAAAAAACGACCCCTATTACGCGTTTTCTTTAGCGAGTATGGTCACGGTGTCCACCTTTCAGTTGGAGTTTTCCATCCCATTGGATGCTGTTTGGAAGATGAAACATTCACTTTACTATACAGTATATTTGCCGTTGGTATATGCGAGTTTGTCAAAAACGAAAATAAATAAGAAAATTTTTTAAACAAAATGAATTGTAAATGTGAACCATTTATATTTTGCCTCCTTGTGGTAGGATATTTCCAGCATTTCCGAACTTTCAAATAATCATTTTAGATTTAATAATATTAAAGGTAGTAGATCCGATTCGCAAACATCTCCAATATCAGTCAAATGTCATATAAACCATCATGCTAAGAAGGTTTTCTTTCTGAAATTTGGAGGTCAGTGAAATTCAAAAATTAAACATCCGTTAGCCATTGGAAGAAGTTGAGTGCAAATTCAGACCTCAGGCTTAGTGCTCAGATGTTTTCCTATTTGATTTGATCTGTCTTACTGTGCACACTAAGATACATGCTGGAATGGTTATTTCTTATTTATTAAATTATAGTAGCATAATTGGTTACTAGCTGTCTCTAGGCATTTTCGAATTTGGGCTGCAAAGAGATCCACTACCTTTAAGTTAGAAGAGAGATAAGTAAATAATGATCAAATAAACAAACAAAAAAGAATTAGTTTCTTTTGTAATACTATCTGACAAACTTTTTACTTTACCATTTTACTTCATAGCTCAGCACTTTCCATTCTCTCTCATACCCTCTTACCCATAACATTTAAATGAAATACAACTAAAATGAGTTTGCGTGCCTGCATAATACTCTTTGGAAATATTATAAGTGAAAATGTTCTTAGGTTTTGGCTCACTTTAAAATGAGAACCAATAGAACTGTCACAACATGAGAAAATGTATAAGTAATAATCAACACTTCATTTCCGAATTTGGCCTGCAAAGAAATCCGCTACCTGTAAGTTAGAAAAGAGATTAGTAAATAATGATAAAATAAACAACAAAAAAGAATGAGTTTCTACCGCCGTATCCAGAACAGAGCCTGAAACGGTGCAGGCTCAAGAAATCGTTTGTACTAAGGCCAAGTAAAAAAAGAAAACAGTTTCTCGTCCTCGCGCGCATCGATTTTGGCCGCCGCGTCGATTTTTTTACTATTTACTATTTTCAAAATGGCGCTGAAAATACCAAGAAATTCATAATTCTCGTCCCAGCCCGCTCCCCGCCCGCATCGATTTTCAGTTGCCGCATCGACTTTTTCGATATTTTACTATTTTTTCGGCCGCCGAAAAAAAAAATAAATTGACAATTCACCTACCAATCGTGATGTCTCATTTCTAATTACGCCTTGCGTCCTCTACTTTATAGCTGTAGTACAGCTGTAGCTTCTGTAGTGCGTATGTAAAAACGCATGCATTTCACACTGCGAGCTCGGCAAGAAGGAATGACCCACAAAGCAGTTGAACTGTAATTGGATGGGCGCGGGCGGGCGCGGCCTGGGCTGTGATGTACAGCGCACTCGGTACGTCGTGGTGTAGACAGGACGTTGAGCACCTTCTGTACATTTTTCTCGTGCTGTTGCCCGCTTCATGTGCTGCTAGATTGATTGCGCAATGTAACCACATACTAGTCATAGAGGAGACCAGCCAGCCAGCATAGCATGCGCGCGTTCTGGAGCTGGAAAAAAAAATCGTGAAGTGCAGTGATGGAGAGAACCGATCTCAAGCGCACGTGTGCACAGCGAACGGCTTTAATGCCAGGGCCCCGTTTTATCAAAAGATAAAATCAAAATTCAATTTTCCTTACTACACAGTCTGCCATAGACTTACAGTTGAAATCGACTTCATAATCAATTCTAACTCTTCATAAAACGGGGCCCAGACCTGCCAACCTTTGGAAGCACAAATTACTACTCAGCAGCTCCAAAATTCGTATTTTTCCACCAGAATTCGTATTTTTTCAATTTTTGCTATTTTGAATTAAACTCGTCGACTTATGAGGCCTACAGGCTCTAAACATAACGTTATGACACATGCCGAAGCATCGAGCTGGTCACCAGCACGATAAAGATGCCAAACTACGCAATGTTCAACGTTGATTGATTGCTTTCTCGCAATGAATGTGTACAAGTGCAAGTATGTACCTCCAAAAACTTGCTGGGATGATTATGGAAGCTTCCACTATCTAGCAGGGGACGTGGAATGCTTTCATCTTCTCAAGAGAGCTTCTTTGTGAGCGGATGCGATACCGGTACTCTGTTCCTTGTTTCCAATTATCGTTTACTATGAAAACATAATCACGCGTTGTTTTCAGGCTTTTTTCATTTTATTGGATTTTAAACATCAGTCTTTTCCGAAGTATTCCAATTCCTATTCCCCTGACTGGAATCGGAAAGTCTGCTATAACAATGATCGCAAAATGCCGCGCTGTGTGTGGAAGCGCCGATGTGCAAACACGTGGCTTCACTTTCAAGTTTAAAGGAATGCGCCATGTGCTCCTGCTTATAAGAGGTTACTGCAAGTTCGATGAATCAAATGCGCCGTAGCTGAGCTGGGGGGGGGGGGGGGGGCGTTTCATCAACGAGTTCGTCGGAGTTTTCACCGACAAATTTGCTATCAGCCAATCAGACGCAAGGATTTACACTGACAACTGTTAAAAGCTAATGAAATCCTTGCGTCTGATTGGCTGATAGCAAATTTGTCGGTGAAAACCTCCGACGAACTCGTTGATAAAACGCCCCCCTGAGCTGAATGGCTTATTTACGGTAAACATGCAGTTTACGTTCGATACGAAGAAATCACTACGTCTTTCACGAGGGAAAAACACACGAAACAAACAAACAAACAATATACACCCACAAACGAATGTTGATAGCCAAAACTTTGAAAAGTAATAAGCAGTTTTGATGAGCGTGAACTGAAATTGTCATTACACGTTGTATTTTGCTGTTTATATCACTGCTGCTTCTTGGTAGCACTGTAATGATGGCCATGGAAGAAATGAAGGGAGAATGTGACTTACCTGCACAGGTACATGTTTTACTACATTTATGTAGTTTTGGTATACAATCATTCATCATCCAAATGATGAGTGATTATCAAATGTCTTTTTAGAACATGAAGAAACATCTTTAAATGTTTAATGCTATAATGCCATATCAGTATCATTTTGACATCCATCTGCAATTGTACAAGCCAGTTTCCAGTTGAATGTGCTACAATTGTACTGTGAAGAACTATACATAGTTTTACCAGCTGTGTGGACTCAAAAAGTCACAAACACAAATGATAAATAAAGCAGTGTTTTGAATATCATGGAATTAATTTCAGTCGTACATTTGTAGAAAGACATGTTTTATACCTGTTTCAATTAATAGCACAATACATCAGAATTGCAAGTACACTGGTATCAGAAATGCCAGTATTAAGATGGTCATTTTCCCTTGACATCTGTAGTGGAAAGAAAAAGCAAATGTATTTCTGCATGCATGAAGTTTCGTTTCAAGTATGGCACATAATATATCTATTTGTTTGAAAATGCACAGAGAGCAGGCAAGACATACACTTGGGACCTGGTCTCTCATAACACAGCTACCAGAGTGATATTTCATTTCATAAATTGGATATAGAAAATAGTAGTTAAACCCCTCTCTCGTTACCTTTCTCAGAATTGCCGGACGAGAAACACATATTACTTACATTTTGACAATCCACGAAAAAATAGTAAGATATTAAATAGTAAGGACCTCCCTCATCGCCTTGCTCAAAAAACCCGGACGAGAAACTGCTTTCTTTTTTTACTTGGCCTAATACGTCTTGAAGTACTGTGTGATACTGTTGACTCAGACTTCTACAAAGCTGTAAGTGAGAATTTTAACCCAATCCGGCTCATTACCTGTGTTTTTTATGAAAAATATGAATAAGTGTGTGTTTAAAAGCATTAGTTTATGCACGGAGATCGTACAGTTACTTGATAGATGATCTTTTCTCGAATGTTGGTACTAGCAAAAGGGCTAGAAAAAGATGCTGTTATAATTCGTTAGGCATGCATAATGGCCCAATGAGTGTTACAAGAGAACTGGAGTAAGACAGGCCTTTCATTTTGTTTTGTCTCTCCTGATCGTTCGTAAGAAATGCTAATTCATGACCACCTTTTCACAATTTGATTGGAGCATGCATTCATAATGGAAAATAGTTGACATAATAATCTATCCCCAGGCATTATCATGCCAACATGTACTTATATATACATGTACTATATCTTTGTGAGACGTAGATATAAAATGTCTCAGGTTTTCGATTATAGTAATTTCGAGGAAATTTCTTTAATTTTTATCATATATGTAAACTTGAGGCTATTAGATTTTCATCCACTTACCTCTGTTCCTGTGAAAAAATGCAATTGTCAACCTCAATGTCATCCACGAATCGCACGTACTCGGGCGGCCAGTGGAAAAAAAAAAACACCGGTCACACGCGCCAAGGGCCATGGCATGCAGTGCCAATATAACAATAGCTCGCACAAATTGATACATAACATTTGTGTTTGTGTGCATGGGGACGATCCGATGGTTCATACAACAAAAGGGTTTCGTACAATTATTTTTAACATTGTTAAACGTACTCTTCCACATTTACGTAGCATATAATGTGTCTTTATATTTATTTGGATTGTTATCTTGAGAATTGCTAAAAACCGTTATTATGAAAAAGTGGACCTTTCAGAATTTGGGGGGGGGGGGGGGTGCGTACGCACCCGACGCACCCCCCCTGGCTACGGGCCTGTCATGTATTATCTTTAATGTACTAATCATGGAAATGAATTACATACGAACAGTAGGCCTAATTATCGACTAAATCGATGTCAATTCAACATATCAAATGAAGTACACTGATTCATATTTGGACACATTACTGTGCAGGGGCGAATCGAAGAATTCCATAAAGAGGGTGCGCTTTACAAAAAATAAAAATAAAATAAAGGGGGGGGGGGTCGTGCGCCGATTGCGGTCCTCCCTGGACCCGCCACTGCTGTGTATGATAATTATATGCGTTTATGTACGATGATTGCATGAATCATCGATATCTTCGGCTGAATCTGTGTCAACCGCGCGTTGGACGCAGTGTTGATACGATGAATATTCATGTACGTCCCAGCTGCTGGCAATGGCCAGCATGCTAATAAATATTCATAATGTGTCTCAGCACGAGGTCTGCGTCCGGGCACGAGGTACAATTTACTACATGTACTGAGTACACGTATACCTATATAATACCTGTACTACACGTGTATTTCCTCAGCCGAGCGCCAATCTATAACATCTACATGACACATGAACAGGTGAGGGACGATGACAGTCACCAAGAACTATTCACATGACCATAATTGTCACCGCTTTGATCACTTCACCATGCAAGTAAAGCGGCCTGTAGGCCTACCTCCTCGATTTCACTTTACCTTTTAGCGTGAGTGCCGGCGGCGGAGCTTTCTCGTAGACGGCAAAATCCCTGATCAACGATATTATCTCCTCACAATCGTCCACTCTTGCACGGCGTACGACATACGACCTCATGATTGCCTTGATGCGTTTTAGATGTTGAAGACTGCGGCACCTCTTTCAGGACAACAGCGCGAATAGGGAGGTGGAGAATACGGGGAACAATGATCCCAGCATTTGGGGAATGCCACGATGGATGTTACTGCTTGTTGTGGCGATCGATTCACGCAGCGGCTTGGCGCCTTTGGTCGAGCGTTTGTGGGGATACAAGACGGCTCCTCGCATGGAGCGTGTAGTGCAAGTACATGTACTACTAACTATTGTGCAATGGCTATATGCTCGGCTCAAGCGGAAGCACTTGTGTACGTGTGTGTGTGTGTTCATGCATAATCATTCCCTTCCGTGGCATGATAATAGCATAGACAGCCAAACCAAATACATGTACTACTAGTAGTCAATGCTTACATGTAGTAGGACTAGCCGCTATTCACTAAACCTCGAAACTATACCACTGTTAAAAAAACCCCACACATTTCCCACTTTTGATCCTTAATAGTTCGAAAACTATATTATCGGATGACACTGTCATTGATATTAGTAAAAGCTGAATAATCTTGCACAATTTAGTTGGAGGTGATTTGAGTATGAAAGTGTGAATCAGATTCATTAAATCCATGATTAATTTTAAAGTTAGGTTCCATATTTTGGTTGAATTTGAACCCTCTGTACAAAATTGAACTTTACACAAGAACCAGTGATGTGTAGGCCTATGTGAGTGTGTGCCGACAATGACCCTGAACAATAGACATGAATATCACCTCGGATGCCACCTTTTCAGAGCTTTGCTAACTCGGCTTCTGGTCTCTTGCTCCAAGGTACTTGAATGCTTTATTAATATTGCGTTAAACAAATACATACTACTGAACGTTTTCGACGTGCACTCATCGGAGGAGAACCGCACGTATGAAACAAGATGTTGTTGTTGTTTTAGATTTGATGGAACTCTCTGCCGGGTGGGCAATTTGCTCCAAAAAATATAATTATTCAAATGTGCCTTTAAATTCAATTACAAAACCTATACTACTTCAAATTATTTACAAAAAACTAATCACATTTATTTTAATATTTACAAGAGATATATTTACAAAGGAAGGAAAAGGGGACAGGGTTCCGGAAATGATGTCATCTGCCTACTCCTGCATGGAGAGAGATGCGATGCAGGGTTACGCCGTATGAAACAAGAAGCGCGAACATAACAATAAATATGCAAAACGAGCAAACCATTCAAGCAAGCAAAACAGTGCGTACGCTGATTGGCTGACGTCAACATGAGTCAGAATCTAAATCAAAAGAGCGCCAATGTGCGTACAAACTCCTTTTGCCTGCATATGCTGAATGAATGTAGCCTCAAGCATACGCAGGTGAGCGTCGCTCCGGGCTCTACTGACTATGAGGATGCGAAACTGTGACGAGGCTTTATTAATGATAGGCCTAATAATTCATGATGGATTGCCTTGGGCACTACAAGTCTGAATTCATGGTATGTACAAGAAAAAAAAAAGTCAGCATGTTTTCATATGCTGGCGTACGCTTTATTTCAGGATGAATAAAAACTAGCTGTTATAGTGGAATTTCTCATTGTTATCTGATAGAGCATTGAAACCCTTGTCATTGTTTTAGACCATCATTGTCCCGGTATCAACCACACACTCCCACACATACCAAAAGACTCAGTGTGCAAACAGTACCTTAGTGCAAAGTTTAAGTTTTCGTACAAAGGGCTGAAAATAGAGCAAAATCTGAAACCTCACTTAAAAATGAATCTTGAATTTAATGAAGCTGGTTTATGCTTTACCTTTTTCATTATACCTCCACCAAAATCGTGCACTATTCCAGCTGAAGAAACCCGGAAGTGGAAGAGGAGAGATTGGCTGAGGACGTTTGCTTTTTATTGCTTGTTAGCTCATGAAACCCGGAAGTGGGCCTCTTCCCAGTGTTGAAAACGCTCCGTCGGCCCTGTATTCAGTTCTTGCTCATTTCAATATCAGTGGTATCTGATAGTTTTTGAACTATTAAGGATCAAAAGCGGGAAATATTTTTGTCACACCTAGTATATATAGGGGTCTATATATGTACCTTTAAAAAAGTCATGAAGGTGTAGTTAGCGGTTTCGAATCCCGATACAGTGTACCCTATGTGTTTGCTTAATACTTGCCTTTATTGCTGTCAATCCGCTTATGCAATGTCTTCAGTTATATATATGTATTTTTATGAAATAAAATCCAAGTTATTCGCTTGGAATATATGTGGTGGGTTTTCGTCGGATAAATGAACTATATGTACTGTCCAATGATACAGGCCTGCTAACAGAGGGTTCCGCGGAACCCTCTGTTAGGTTGACCAAATAATAATTATTGGTCTTCTTAGAAGACCAATTATAGAAAAAGACCATTATACAATCATATTTTTATATATATAATGTATTATATAAATATTATCATATTGTAACATTATACAAGTATATCATAGAAGCATATTATGAATTACAGAAGAAGACCATTATAGGTTGACCAATTCTAATAATGCTTGTGAAAGTGGGTTATGCGTATTTCTGTTGTTGGATGCACTTTCATATCTTTATTTTATTTCGTGAGTTTACGCAAGAACTCACTGTGAGAGAGCCCGCTCATCTCGCGCGCAGTCATATCGCTTCTTCGCACGTTTTGCACGAGGGAATAAGTTCCCTCATCGCAATCTAAATTAAGTTTTATTCGTCCTTTTTACCTTATCATATCATAAAATGACAAGGCATGGTCTCTTGATTGTCCCAAACTGGCCGACGCAAGCGTGGTTTCCTCGCATGAGGAGAATGCTTAAAGATGAACCACTCTTTATTCCTAGACACAGGAATTTGATTACGCAACCAGTATCTGGGGAACCGCACCCTTTACACGCTTGCCTTGATCTGTTATGTTGCAGGCTATGAAGCTGCCGTTCGAGAACGCTGGCATGAGCAGTAGAACAGTGGACATCTTGACAGCATCTTGGAGGGCATCAACCCAAAGACAGTATTGTACATATATAAGGAAATGGAAAAAGTTTTGTACACTTAAGAAGGAAAGTCACCTTCATGCCAAGATCAATTTTGTTTTGGAGTTTTTTACGCACATGTTTTTTATGAAGAGAACTTGAGCTATTCAGCTATTAACTCAGCACGGAGTGCGCTTGCTACCTTTCTAGTGAACAATTTACTGTCAGCACTCATCCGCTTCTCTCTCGTTTTATGAGAGGTGTGTTCCAGCTCAGGCCCCCAAGGCCGCGGTATTCGGAAATTTGGCGCGTGAATATTGTTTTTAGGTATTTGAGAATGCTAGCTCCCGCTAACTCGCTTAGTTTGAAGCAATTAACGATGAAGCTGTGCATGTTACTGGCCTTGATATCCACCCAGAGGGTACAGACTTTGCATTGCCTGAATCTAGACAGCATGATTCTCAAACAATCTATGGTGTCATTCAAAGTTAATGAACATCTTAAGCAGTCTAGACCTGGGAATTTTGGTTTTGACGTACTTTTGAAAGCGTACCCCCCAGACAGACGTTTGTGTGTAAGGCCTATCTTCGGAGAACTAAAGAGATCCGAGGAGAGGAAAGTCATCTCTTCATTAGTTTTCGCAAGCCTTTCAAGAGAGTAACGGCACAGACAATTTCTCGATGGATCAAGGAAATCATGACTGGCGCTGGCATTGACACCACAATGTTCAGTGCACATTCAACCCGAGCAGCATCTAGCTCAGCAAGCAGAGCGCGGATGCACCTATTCCTCTTATCCTCGCAAAAGCAGGCTGGTCGAAAGAACAGACATTTCGCAAATTCTATGACAAGCCTCTGCAAGACGAGGGACAGTGTCTGTCACAGCTGATTATGAGGAAATAATGGCCTCAGACCCAGGTAATTTTGGGCTACAATTTGATTGCCATTGTGCATGCCTGAGTTTGTTCAGTTGGAACAAAATAATGTGACTTCTGTGCTACAAAATCTCACTGTGAGTTCTTGCGTAAACTCACGAAATAAAATAGAAAGATTAAGCGAGAACTTACCAGTTTGAAGTTTGATCTTTATTTTATGAGGGAGTTGGAGAAAGAATTCACAGTCCCTCCTCTCCCTTCCCATGGCATGAATACTATTCCAAAAATGTATAGATCAACTTCAAGTAAGTTCTCAATCTTTCCACTCTGACAGAAGTCACATCTTGTTGCTACGAAGTATGACTGCGCGCGCGTTGAGCGGGCTCTCTCACTGTGAATTCTTTCTCCAACTCCCTCATAAAATAAAGATCAAACTTCAAACTGGTAAGTTCTCGTTTAATCTTTCTATTATCTTTATATTCTTTTTTCTCCTTGATGTTGCTCGGTATGTGTACAAAAAAGCGCATCTGAATCTAAACTTTGACTATATAAGGTCCCCCCCCCCAAAAAAAAAAAAAATCCTATTTACGGGCGTGATGTAATTCACCACACACACACACACACACACACACACACACAGAGAGACTTTCATTTATCTGCGTAATTGAAAGAAAGCATGCACTCTCTCGAAAAGTGTTTAAAATAGAGGATTTGAAGGGTGTCTATCCAATTACTTCACGTGTTGATTTTTTAGCTCACCTGAGCCGAAGGCTCAAGTGAGCTATTGCGATCGCTCTTCGTCCGGCGTCCGTCGTGCGTCGTGCGTCGTGCGTCGTCCGTCGTGCGTAAACTTTTTACATTTTCATCTTCTTCTTGAGAACCCCATGACCGATTTTCACCAAACTTGGCAGGTAGCATCCCTAGGGGAATAGAATCTCAATTTCTTCAAATGGGCACCATGGCCCACCTGGGGGGCCCAGGGGGGCCCAAACACCCTAAAATTAAGGAATCTTTAAAAATCTTCTTCTCTAGAACCAGAAGGGATAGGGCTTACTTGATACTATGAGTAAGTACATTGATGACTGTAGTTTCAAGTTTGTTCATGGGGGAATCAGGGGTGCCCCCCTTGGGACCCAGGGGAGGGGGTGGGGAGGGGTCGTAATGGGGCCTAAATTGTACATTTTCATCTTCACTTTGAGATTGCCATGTCTGATTTTCACCAAACTAGGTAGGTAGCATCCCTAGGGGGATAGGATCTCAATTTGTTCAAATGGGCACCATGGCCCACCTGTGGGGCTCCCAGGGGGCCCAAACCCCCTAAAATTAAGGAATCTTTAAAAATCTTCTCTAGAACCAGAAGTGATAGGGATTAGATAATACTATGAGTTAGTACATTGATGACTGTAGTTTCAAGTTTGTTCATTGGGTTGGCGGAATCAGGGGTGCCCCCCCCCCCCCGACCCAGGAGAGGGGACGGGGAGAAGTCCTACAGTTGTAATGGAGCCTGAATTGTACATGTTCATCTTCTTCTTGAAAACCTCATGATGAATTTTGACCAAACTTAGCAGGTAGCATCCCTAGGGGGATAGAATCTCAATTCCTTCAAATGGGCACCATGTCCCTCTTGGGGGGGGGGGGGTCCCTATGGGTCCCACCCCCCCCCCCCCCACATTAAGGAATATTTAAAATCTTCTACTCTAGAACCAGAAATGATAAAGCAAAGTTAATACCATGAGTTTGTACATTGATGACTTTAGTTCCAAGTTTGTTCATTGCAGATCCAGGGCTTTCTGCCCCCCCCCCCCCCCACCCCGGAGTTGGGGGATCCATAGGATCCATATGCAGACCTAAGTTTCCAGTGTTCTCAGGTAAGAGTGTGCAAGAATGCATGGACGTTGAAATTGCGATACTCAGGTGAGCGCGTGACCCCCGGGTCTCTTTTTTTTTTTTTTTTTTTTTTTTTTTTTTTGCAGTCACTAAGCACATTCTATTTATGATACCAGTTACTTAATCAGTATGGCATCACTATTTCAAAAATTTATTAAGAGTTAAAGAAATACATGTAGTGTGTAAATTATCGTAGCTAATGTTTGTAAGAAATGAAAGAGGACTTCTGGTGCGTCCCTACTCAGGTTGTTCGAAAAAAAACAAATAAAAAGGGAAAATGCTCCTGAGAAGACTGCAAAAAAACTTAATTTCCTGATATTATTTATGTTCCCCTAACTTTTAAGAATCACACTACAGAAGAAGAATTGCTCTCCAACTACACTACTAAAGATTGACTATAGGTTGACCAAATTCTTGTGAAAGTGGGTTGTGAGTATTTCTTTTGTTTTTTTATGAACTGTTACATTTGTCCCTATTAAAAAAAGCTTTCGAGACTAACCAATTCTATTGCCTTCTTATTTATCTTTAATTTTCATTAAAAAAGTAGCATTTTTTCTTATTTTGTACGTTTTGTGATTCACCAGTCACTCAAATCATAACCGTGTGCCATTGTAGTTGGTAACCGTTTAGACCGTGTGTACGTCAGAGCTGTAGACCTACATTGTACCGATGAAAAAAGAAAAAAAGAAATTAGTATTTTATTCATCCCGGACAGAATATTAGCGGTCACAGCTTTGAAAAGTTCCAACAAATTTTCACTGGCTGTAATAATGATAATAATAATGATAATGATAATGATAATAATAGTGGCTACTTGTATAGCGCACAGGTCCACTTTTCAGTGCTCATGGCGCTTCAAAAATGAAAAGATATCATATATTTATATGCATATACATAATATTCAAAAATTCAACAAAGAAGAAAATGGTAAACCAAAACAAATATATACCAAATAAAGAATACAACATATACCAATTAAAAATACAATATTGATCCAATATTAATGACATACAGCAATTACAGTCCTCAGTATGAAAGGAACAGATAAGTTTTAAGTTTTAATGTCGGAGAATCGCAATCACTTCCCATGCAATTAAAGGACAAGTTCACCTTCATAAACATGAGGATTGAGAGAATGTAGCAATATTAGTAGAACACATCATTGAAAATTTGAGGAAAATCAGACAATCCGTTCAAAAGTTATGAATTTTCGAAGTTTTTGTGCAGTACCCGCTGGATGAGAAGACTACTGCAGTGTATGAATAACTTAGATGTCACATGCGTACAACAATATAATGAAAATATAAAGAGAATTTCACAAAATTCCATCTTTTGAAAAAAGTACACATTCCCCTGACTCGTTACCGATAAATGTTATGAGTAATATTATTCCCCCTGCCTTTAGAAAGAGGCAAGTCAATTGCTCTTTTATTATGCGAAAAAAGTGAAAATATGTTGAATTTTCTTTTATATTTTCTTTATACTGTTGTACGCATATGACTCACTTGCTGTAGTAGTCTCCTCATCCAGCCGTTCCAACACAAAAATTTTAAAAATTCATAACTTTTGCATCGATTGTCCAATTTTCCTCAAACTTTCACTGATGTGTTCTACTAATATTGTTGCATTTTCTCAATCCTTATGTTTATGAAGGTGAACTTGTCCTTTAATGTACAAAGGGCAAAGATAATGAAACCGCCCTCGATATCATGTGTCCTATCAACAAGACACCGTCAAAAACATTGTTGAACTTCAAAGACTTGACTTTTCTTTTTGTTTTCAATTTAGAGAAACTTTTTATCCATAATTTTGTTTCAATTTGATGCGTTTATTAGAAGTCGAAATGAACGTGGAGCGGAGGTTAACTTTCAATCTGAAGGGAAGATGCATGTTATGACATAAACGAAAAGATGTCAAACGTCTATAACATCGAAGAAGCATCGCATGTTTATTATGTACCCTATAGATTATTGACAGAACTGTACAGTTAGTCGTAATCCAAATCAAACGGCCGCATTCATGAGTGTGTATACTGTCACAAATGTACACACTAGTAGTTATGTGCATGTATGATGTACTGTATGCATGACTGTTTTAAAGGGGATGGCTAGTACGTGATCAGTGGGAATCAGTGCGAATGCCGGGGGATGATTGTTCCAATCCTTGTGGGATTCATTTAAGAGCAAATTATATATCTATTGTTGTGTGAAAATGATTTGCTTCAGAATGGTCTCATATTTAAGCAATGTGCAGTTTAATGTTTCCAGGTTAGCATGCCTGTACAGTGACAGGGCATTGAACCGCACATTACTTGAATATGAGACCGTTCTGAAGCAAATAATTTTTACACAACAATATATATGTATATATATATATATATATATATATATATAATATACTCTTAAATGAATCCCACAAGAATTGGAACAATCATCCCCTAGCATCCGCACTGATTCCCACTGATCACTTACTAGTCATCCCCTTTAATGTGTATGTACACAGATTGACCAGATTAATGGAGAACATTCTATTTGGTATAGATATAGTACATACAGGCTGACCAGATTAGTGGAGAATTTTCTAGGTGGTATACAATGTAGCTACAATACATGCATGTAACAGGAAATACATTATAGCTCACTCAATAGAATGATTTCTCACCCAGTCCAGAATGTACTAGGAAGTGCTTAAATGTTTGGCTGAGTGAGGCACTGCCCCTGGAGCCCAATGTGTTTGGTAGTTATTTTTGGTAGGCTGTTACGCACATAGTTATAGGCAGTGAGTCAGGTAGGATTTCTGGAACAGTCTTGGACCTGCTAGTATATACAAGTGTGTGGCCCCAGGTTGGAGAAAATTACAGAATGTTCAAGAAAGGGGCGAATGGATGGTATATAAGCTGGAGAAATTCTGCAGTAGGCAGAGTACCCAACACCTCTGCTCTGAGAGTTACGTTACTTCTGGCTCTGAAGCGACTTGTTATAGTCAGTCCTGTGTTACCTGCTGACCTGCTATGTTTGTGGAGATAAGGCCTGGGAGACATTTTGTCTGCAGAGAATTAATTTGCCTTCATTGGAGATAGACTCCATGTTTATGTCAATGGACATTGTTACGGCAAAGCTGTGACGGGCTGGATTCCTAGCTAGATTATTGGCTGAATCATCATTCAACGCATCGATTGGACGCGGTCGTCATAACGTTGGATTCTGCACATTTCGCTGTGGACATTATACCCTGGATCTATAACATGGACTATTGTGACCTGTGCCTCTGGATTTACGTCGGAGGAATCATTCATCGGTGCATCGGGGCTCATTCATCTGTGTATCGAGCATGATATCTGGACATTTCCAGGGGATTACATGAACATTCTGATTTAAGATTCGGCTGTAATCCGTGTAAGTGATTCCATTACTGATTTATAATTGTTTCTATTGATCATTATTGTACTGATGTGAAATCCGTCTGTACTCACACTATCGCTATTAATAAACCGCCTGAACATTAGTTGATTGTTTCTTTTGTGCGATCATTCTCAGTGTGATTTTGGTCGTAACAATACGTGTTGTCAATTATGAAAAAATAAGGTTGAGATGCATGACGTCATGATGAATACTGGTGATGATAGCCCATCTCTTTCTCTCTCTCTCTCTCTCTCTCTCTCTATATATATATATATATATGTGTGTGTGTGTGTGTGTGTGTGTGTGTGTGTGAGGGTGTGTGTATATCCTTACCTTTACTTTTCCTCGCACTTTTTTTTCTTATTTCTTTGTCGCCATAATCTTGTACTACATTTCCGGTATATTATATTTGGCATCTGTAAATGCAATTCTCACACACTTTGTTCAAGTTGGTTATAAAAATGAGATACATGTATAATCATAGAAACAGTAAGAGAATGCATCAGAGTCTGACCCGAAATACGCATTTCAAAGGTTTTTTCTTTTCTTTTCTCAAATCGATGATTTTATTTCCAGCTACATGCTCAAATTGGCACAGGTAATAAAGCGATCACTGTTCTTCATCTCTATACACTGTGTTGAACTCATATCTTCACTCGAATAATTTCCTTTTCTGACATAAACTATGATGAGTATATTGTATCCTTCGCATCATATCATTGTAGTCTTGTGATTACTTTAGAAACAAGTTGAGAAAGAGGATACAGTTGTTAAATCATTCATTAAGCCAAAAACTATTAAAAAAAAAACTTTAACAAGTCTATATTCTCAAACAAAATAATGAGTTAAAAAAACAGTATATTGGGATGTGCCGCCTCTTTCAACATAAAAGAGTATGTTCTATGAAAACAATTTAGACTTAAGATATCATTTTGTTTTCATTTCATATCCGATTTGCTTACATTCGTCTCTTTTTACTCTATCCACTAATGAGAGTCGACGTAACTATGTTGTGGATTTGCACTTTATTTCCCCAGCCGATTTCTAGCAGAGGTTCCGTAAACCTCTTAAAGAATACTTCATCATCAAGCCAGCTCAAAATAGAGAGGGTACTTCAGATTCTACTATTGCGGAAAGAGTATAGGCTCCCAGGGATGCGGAAGAGCAGAGAGTGTTGATACAGCTGTTAAAACTCAGGACGTCCGAACATTGCCGGGGGTTCGGGTATTGCCCCTGCATGAACCCCACCACCACCACACCACCACCTTTCAGCTCCTTTATTTAAAACGCTTTCCCGGTGTTCCTTTATATACACAGGCATAATAGACACACGAACATTCCCATGATGTGTGAATGAGCACATGTACATTATGTTTATTGATATACACATTTTCTTAACAGACGAAATACAATGTGTGTCTGCATGCTTTTTCATCTGTATCTTCCTTTCTGCGTGACGTGTCAAGGATAATACTTTTGGAGAGTGGTGTTGTCGTGGAAACGACTGAATATCAGTTATGGCTTTGGACTTTCAAAGCTTTGGTATTGGTTCTATGGAATGTAGTTTTGAATTAATCAACATTTGATTTATAATTTGCTTTACTCTTAAAATCTAATGAAACGTCAACCATATTCAAGTTGACTTTGAAGAAAAAACCCAGTAAAATCAATACCATAAGTATAATGGTGAAGTTTCATTTACAAAAAGAAAGACGTTTCATTTGTGAAATTACATGAGTTGTGAAAAAAAAACAACTTTATTATTCTCCACTTTTCAATTATTTTGTACTATGTGAATACACTCCATTCAGAAGTTTTCATTCAACCAATGACCATATTCACCCATACCCTACCCGTCGTTCCCATGATTTTCATTTAAGTAATCCAAAGCTTTCACTTGCTCAAAAGTCGATTAGATATCACGATCCGGATACATGGAACACTCTTCCTGAGGAGTTGAAACAGTGTGCCTCCTTGTTTTCACTCAAAGCAAACTTAAAGAAGCATATTTTACTACAGTATACTTCAAATACGAATTAAGCACGAATAATTTGTATAACTCATGTTGGTCTCCCGATAGCAACATCGTAAGTCGTTCCGTCTTCCAGCAAACCAATTTTATTATTCTAAAGTCCAGCCTATCTGCCTATCCTTGACACGTCACGCTGAAAGGAAGATACAGATGGAAAAGCATGCAGACGGGTAGGGTATGGGTGAATATGGTCATTGGTTACTAGGACCTTATGGAAAAATGGTAATAAATTTCGAATGTGTTTATACATAAATATGGCAGTTAGGTATAAATGTATGGTATGGGCCTTGAAAGTTTTTAGGCCATAAAATGTGGGATCAGTGTGAGCCAAGAAATTTGAATGTGTGCATATACGAAGAGCCTTTTTCTGAAGAAGAAAAATTGTGTTCAACTGGTTTTTTTTTTTCAAAGTCAACTTGAATATGGTTGACATTGCATTAGATTTTAAGAGTAAAGCAAATTATAAATCAAATGTTGATTAATTCAAAACTACATTCCATAGAATCAATACCAAAGCTTTGAAAGTCCAAAGCCATAACTGATATTCAGTCGTTTCCACGACAACACCACTCTCCAAAAGTATTATCCTATCTGCCCCTATGCACTTTCAAGCACTTGCACGCACATTCATCACCATCACACGTCAGAGTTTATTTTCCCCTGCTATCTTCGCAGCAGGATATTGTTACGAATTTAATGCGTCCCTATACCTTTTCCTCGGGCCGGCCATCTTTTCAAGCAATGCTTACAATGGCGGCCCTCTGCATTATCGCTTCTTAAATATAATATTGTTATTGTAATCCCAGCTGCATAGACATGCATACTGTAATATTACATCATTAATTTCCTTTTATATTGTTGTTTATGTAAGTCAAACGACTCTGTTTCAAATATACTTTGTATGTTTCCCATGTTCATGATTATGTAATTTGTGTATATATTGATTTGCAGAAAATAAACTATCTGTCAAACAAACAAACAAACAAACATACATACATTTTCATACACTAATAAAATATGAGATGGGTTTATAACTGTATGAGATATTCCATATTCGTAAGAAAAATAAGTACATTTTACATGAGTATGATCTTTTTCATTTTTTTTTTTCGAAGGGAAGTACGCAGAAATATCCAATTGATTGTTTAAATCAGTGTTTCTCAACCGCCAGTCCTTGGCCCACTGGTGGGCCGAGATGTAGGCCATAAATGAAAAAAAAAAAAAAATCGTATTCGATCAGGGCCCAAAGTGGACCTCGGGTGAAAAAAAAAAATCGCTTAACTTAATTAAATGGTTTACTAGTACATGCATACATAATTAGTGAACTTTAGATGACGATAACTATAAACCTGAGTAAAGATTATAAATGTGGACATGCTGATAATTCTTTGTTGCATTCTGATCATCTTATTTAAGAACGCAGAGCGAATATCGAAGTAAATCGACGTGCAATGATTTCTCTAACTTCTTTCGTTGTGACGATGTACAAAGTGGGCTGTAGCCATCCATTCACACCGCCCAGCACTATTGCCACTTCCTTCATGAAGTTTGGCAAAACATTGTGGATCATGTACAGGAGCCAAAAGAGATATAAGGAGCTGGAAAGGAGAATCACCGTTTTAACTGTTTTGTGCTTGGATCGAGGTCGATGAGTCCCCGCACCGGCTGGGAATGGTCGACACGAGGGAACGCCCGTCACATCAGAATCTACATTTCGACCCACTTCTGTCGTCGTCGACTTCACAGTAGGCCTATTCATGGCGTCGATGCGGCGAGAATGACTAAGGGCGAGGCGACAGAGAGCGACGTTGATCGTGGTTACGATCACCCCAGTGACAATCGTTGGAGCGGAACCGAGCGTCCGCAGGAATGCGGTAACCCAGGTCGGGATATCCCGAGTGGATGTCGCCCCGTAACACCTGTCAGTGTAATACCGGTAGAAGGGCAGTCGCGGCCACGGGAACATGATAGGACATAGCAAAGTCCACATAGCCACCATACCCCCGAAGATGACCTTCACCCTCACGACTGACATGAGAAACGGGTATCGGAAGGGACGGGTGACTTGGAGGTACTTGTCAATGTTGATCAAACACAGGCAGATCAATGTGGCCGTGAACAAACTGTGGTGGAGGAAAGGAAAGACAGCATTTGTGGCAGCGCACATCCGCTCGCTCCTCGACTCGAACCAGAAAGTCAGCCATAAGAACCAGGACGTGTGCATAGTCATGTTCAACCATGCAAACGTTCTGTAGAGCCATCTCGTTGCGTCTTCCACTGTTCGCTGCTTCGACAGAAGAACGTGCATTAATATGCCAAACGGTGGTGTCAGGGCCAGATTGATGAAGGATCCAATCGAGCTGAAATACCCCGGCTCGTATCCACCTGTAGCTTCGCTGGTGTTCATCATCACCGTGGGAGGTGGAGGAGGATGCGAGTAAAACTTCAAGGCACTGATGCCAACACGTTTTGCTGCCAAATGTATCGACTACCAACTAGGACCTATTCTCCGTGTGTGAGCGCCTGTACCTTCGTCTGCATAATTATTTTCATTTGTGCGATATCTAATCATTTAGATGTGGCCTCAGTCCTTCGCTTTTCGAAGAAACAATACTGTAATCCCTAATGTCACTCTTCTGGTTTAAGGTGTTTTTTTTTTTTGTTCTCTCAGATTCTTCGTTCAGGATCTACCTTTAATGACTGTTTTTTTAATTAGTTTGCACTAAGTTTTCTGCTTCCATCTTTATCTGATTTAAGCTAATGACACAATAAACGCAAACAACATTCAAAGAAGGTGGTGTCAAACCTGTTCTTAGTCATCCGAACTTAATTACCTCTCAAACATTGACTCTTTCCTCAAAATCCTTTCAGAGAAAGTTCCACATTTACAGGACGGAAACACTTTGTTTGTTACCATCGTGATGTACATGTTCCTTTCGTAGTGTTCATTATTTGCCTATCAATCATCCACAGCTACTTGAAACAGCATCTTGAAACTGTTTGAAAGATATTGCTCTAAGGCCCTAATGGATGAAAGTGTGATTTGCAACGGAGGCCAATAGTATAGCACTAACAGTAAGGAGGTTTGTTTATGAGGAGAGCAACCTTAATCATCACCTTTTATGGTAATATGCTTGGTGCCTTCTCTCGTCTTTTGTAATTATCACTGATCTTTTTTAAAGTCCTTCCCTTTCCGATTGACCCTTTCTTTTTAAGTGTCGTGCATCCTTGTGTCGGAATTATTTTCTTTTATGGCTTATTTTCCTGCGTTCTGTTTCACATGCTTCCTATAGATTCATAGGTTTCAAGCACGTTTCCAGAGGGAAGAACTTTGTCATTCATCCATATCGGCAGTTGGGTGGAGGGATAAGTAGATAACGATATAGAATTGGCATTCGGATGATGTGTGTAAACTTTCTCTCTTGTTTCCCCAATGACCTTTGGTATCAAGGCGACAGAATCAACTACAGTGTATATATTTTACACCTGGTGCTATCCGCACCGAAATCAGCACTAGGTCATGCCTACCACAGATAGTGTATCCAACTTTCAGCAAACTGAACAATCTCTTTCCTTTTTTTCGATGCCGGGTACGTTGTTTCGAATCTGGCGTTACAGTATACTTATTATATACTCCTATACTGTCAGTCACAATAAAAGAAAAAGAAAACAACGACAACAACAACAACAACACATCTGTTTAATTCCCAATCGTGAATGAACGTGATTGTTACAAATTGAATCGTTTTGTACACTGTATAAGTTACTGTATAATTTGTATACCATGAAGGTTTTTTTTTTTCATGTTCTGAGATTGATTTCGTTATGTATAGTAAGCATCTTGTTTTTGTTTATTTTTCATTCGCTATTTCATATGTAAGAGCGCCATGACCATCATTATTGATGGACTTTCAGCGCTTTATAAGAGGCCACTATCATTATTATTATTATTATTATTATTATTATTATTATTATTAACAACACCAACAACAACAAATTGATAGTGATAATTGATATTTTACTTTCTCTCCCAAAATGTATCATTAATTTTTCGATTACAGATCGTTATTCCAAAGGTTTGTTAACCCGAAAATGAAACACTGTTACTTATTCCGAAGGTTCGTTAATTTCAAAGGTCCGTTAATCTGAAAATGAAAAAAAAAAAGGTTCGTTAATCCAAAAACGAAATAAGGTTCATAATTCCGATGGTTCGTTAGTACAAATCTTTTGTTTTTTCGAATTAAAGAATCTTTGGGTGGGGGAAGCTTATTTTATTGATTTATCTATCTATTGATTTTTCGATTTTTTGATTTTTTGACTTTTTTTTTTTTTTTTTTTGGATTGACGAACCATTAGAATAACGGATCTTGGGAATAGCGCAAAAAAAAAATGTTCGGATAAACGTGCACATACAACCTATTCATTTTCGCATTAACGAACATAAAAGGTATAGTGAATTTGTGTTCTTCGGAATAACGAACATCACTCCATTTTTTATTGTAACTCGTCAACTGGTGGAGTATACCTTTGCTAGAAATGAAAAAAAAAAAAACATGTTCAAGTTTATGGTCAAGCGCCAGAGTCCCAAGAGGAAGATTAGTTCCATCAGATCTCTTGAAGTCTTGACGATATCTCCTAGTAAAGATGATGGGAGTACAGTAACTATATACGGCAGAGTCACAAGTTACGGGCTCCATTTCTTGCTTTCAATGTATAGTTAAGTTACTCATGCAGTTGAATACAAAGTAGTATTACAAAGATTTTGAAAAAAAAAAACCAACCTCGGGCACCATATTCCATATGAGATCCCTTTGATGTGATCAAGTACACTGTAGAAATTTCAGTAACACCTGAGCAAAAGTTTGTATCATATAAAATGGTTTGTCCTTCTACATCATAAAAAAGTCACCTTGTATAATGTATTTCATTTTATTGAAGGAAAACTATAATTGAATTGAAAGTTGCTTGATATCATTGTTATTGATCGTGCTAGATAGCGCCAAATGTGGAAATCCAAAAATCTCCATGACAATATTAGGCCTATGTCCTCCTTATTGTATCATTTTTGTATCACTCTGTCATTTCCAAATGTTCACTATTACATTTTGCATTTGATTGTGTTTTAATCGCTCAAGATAGAAGCATGTTAATCGATCCGTTGAGGTTCAGTGGGTAAGAATACACGCCGACCAACAATAACGAGGTCCCTGTATGTTATATGTTTATGTACATACCTATTGCGAAGACAAATACGTCTGGAGACACATGAGAAATTGTGCATATTATATTACGATTCTGTTCAAATCGTTGCATGATAAATCAGAATTAGATTATTTCTGTGTAAACGACTGTCAAAACTAGTGTACGTGTAGAATACATTCCTTTCGATTCTTCATTTTTTTTCTCTCTGTGATTATATTCATATATATGTATATATATATATATCTATATATATATATATATATATATAGATATATAGATATATATTCTTCGTTGTTGTTTTTTTTTTGTTCTTTTCCTGTATTTCATAATTTATCCTCAGTATTTATGATTGTTTTATGTCTTCGTAATGCTTGTTTCCTAGCACTGTAATTGTCTGTTGTTTTATCTATAGGGCCTAGTGAATGGACGTAAAGCTTGAACTTATAATCCAGTCTACAAACTATTAACATGATTAAAATTGTTTTATTGTGTCCAAAATCTGGCATGAATCTTTCCCGGGTACGTCGTGGTTACAGAAATCAACTCCCCATTACCTGTCCAACGCAGCAACCGTTACTGATAACCGCTGTTTATGACACTGGTCTTTCTTTCGAAGCAATGAGGTGTTGATACGAATTATGTAGGACGCCCTCATACCTGTGTACGCATACAACGTCTACATGGTCCAACGTTCCGATAATGATTCTTATTTTTTCGTTTAATTTTCATACATCTACCCTTTCTGTTGTAGCTGATAAATGGCTGTGATAGCAGTGACGTGGCAGATGGTAATAATGATCGCGATAACAATAAATTCAGTGTTTAAAACAGCAAAACGTGAAAAACGAGGGTAAAGAAAATTAGTGTAGAATATTTGTTACTTTGTTAACACTGCGAAATTGGCATACCGCAGGGCTGCACACTGGCGCCGGTCCGACGGTCAAAGACCGGTAAAAGTCACTGTCGGACCGGTAACTTTTCAGGAAATCCACAAGTTACCGGTCCGACATGACCAGTAAATTAAAAGCGTTGGTGGGGTCAGTAGAAAGAAAAAGAGCATCCCCGATCAGGGAGAAACAGAATGCAAGATATCGCACTGTTCAACAAGTTTTACGCAAGTTTTCGTTTATGTCTACCGGTGCAATTTGTACAGTGAACATAGTATTAGTTTTGAGCACTAGCAGTCGACCAGTTATTCGCGCTCGCTTGCGCATTTGGCGCTGCTTAGGCACTGCCATGCAATGCAATACATGCAAAGCATGTACAGTGTAACTGCTTTTCGTTTGCTTGCGATCGGTGGTCATGCCGGACAAGAAACATTGATAGAAGCGCACGCATTTCTGGGTCATTTTACTCATGATTTTTTAACACAAGATCGATCCGATCCCGGCTTCGCAGCAGCGTGGCAGTTATGTTATAACTAATTTGCTTGTGTCGATTTTTAGAAAAAGTAAAAAGACATTCGATATTCAGCGATACAGTAAATGGATCTGATTGCATTTATTTTCATTTTACACAGTCATTTCACAAATGAATATTTTCATTCGTACAGAATGGTCTCATAATGAAGATAGGCGCAAAAAGGATCACGAAATCGGCCCTTCCGTGTATTTTTTAAGAACGCATGCACAAAATGTGAAGAGATAATACTAGGGAGAAAAAAAAAGCATGAAATCATCGCAGTCCCGCTTACATATTTGAGGTAGAAATCGTCCCAAAATGGATCATGAATTCGACCGGCCGCGTCGTATCTTTCAAAAGCTTACTTACGAAATGCGAAGAGATTATAGAGGAGAAAAAAACACAAATAAAGGACACATTTGGTGAGTGCATCATAAAAGATAACAGCCGAATAACAATTCATAAAATCAACGCAATCCCATTGAAATTTGAGGAACTAATAGGCGCAAAAAGGATCTTGAATTCAGTCCTGCATGCCGTGTTGGTTATCAAAAACGCACGCACAAATGCGACGAGATTATCGAGAGAAAATAAAAAACACATTTTTACCCTTCTGGTGCGTGCATTACAAAAGATTACATCCGAAGTTATTCATGAAATCGCCACAATCCCGCTGATATTTGAGGTAGAAATAGGCGCAAAAAGGATCGTGAATTCGGCCGTGTCGTATACCTTTAAAGAACGCATGTACGGAATGCGAAGAGATCATGGGGAGAAAAGTAAAGAACGCATTTTCAACCATTCTAGCTGGTGCGTGCATCACAAAAGATTACATCCGAAGTAATGAAATCGCCACAATTCGGCTAATATTTGATGTAGAAATAGGCGCTAAAAGGATCGTTAATTCGGCCGTGACGTTTATACAATGTAGGCATGTAAGCAATCCGAAGTGATTATTGGGTGAAAAATACAGGACACATTTTCAACCCCTTTTGGCCCGTGCATCATGAAAATTACAGCCGAATGATAATTCATGAAATCATCGCAATCCCGTTGAAGTTTGAGGAAACAATAGGCGCAAAAAGAATCATGATTTTTGGCCGTGTCGTATATACATTGTATCTTTTAAGAACGCATTTACGAATGCGAAGAGTTTATCGGGTAAAATAAAGGACACATTTTCAACCCCTTTTGGCGCGTGTATCATAAAAGATTACAGCCGAAGTAATTCATAAAATCATCGCAATCCCGCTGATATTTGAGGCAGAAATAGACGCAAAAAGGATCGTGAATTCGGCCGTGTCGTATACCTTTAAAGAACGCATGTACGGAATGCGAAGAGATTATGGGGAGAAAAATAAAGAACGCATTTTCAACCATTCTAGCCGGTGCGTGCATCACAAAAAGTTACATCCGAAGTAATTCATGAAATCGCCACAATTCCGCTGATATTTGAGGTAGAAATAGGCGCTAAAAGTATCATGAATTCGGCCGTGTGGAACATCTTTTAAGAACGCATTTACGTAATTTGAAGAGTTTATCGGGAAAAAAATAAAGGACACATTTTCAACCCCTTTTGGCACGTGCATCATAAAAGATTACAGCCGAAGTAATTTATGAAATCTTCACAATCCCGCTGATATTTTTGAGGTAGAAATAGGCGCAAAAAGTATCATGAATTCGGCCATGTGGTGCATCTTATAAGAACGCACTTACGAAATTCGAAGAGTTTATCGGGAAAAAATAAAGGACACATTTTCAACCCCTTTTGGCGCGTGCATCAGAAAATATTACAGCCGAAGTAATTTATGAAATCGTTACAATCCCGCTAATATTTGAGGTGGAAGTGGGCGCAAAAAGGATTGCGAATTCGGCCCTGCATGTCGTGTACCTTTCAAGAACGCATGCACAAATGCGAATAGATTATCGGGAGAAGAATAAAGAACCCCTTGTAGCGCGTGCATCAGAAAATATCACAGCTAAAATAATTCATTAAATCTTCGCAAACCAACTGACCACCAAGAGCAGGTTACGCAGCAAGTTCGTGCGCCAATGTTTAGAAAAAGTCACAAACGCATTTGATACAATCTGATTTTGTTCATTATCATTTACACTGTAATTCACAAACAAACATTCTATTTTTTCCTATCTTTTTAGGTGATACGCTATCAGCGTATCACCTATTGTGATTGTCAAAATCTCTCTTTATTAGGTGATACGCTTTTAGCGTATCACCTATTGTGTTTGTCAAAATCTTCCTTTCTTTCTTTTTATTCTTCTTTCTTTCTGGCACATTTTGTGTCGTGAATATCTCAACATTGACATGACGGAATAACATGACACTTTCAGTCAACATGTCTCATGACAATATCTAGCCACAATAAGGTTTTCATGACAGTAACATATCTATGACGTCATCTAGGCGCCATTTTGTGATTTTCGGACCATGTTACATGATCGATCATAACTTCATAACTAAAGGTCATTTCTGTATCATTTTCGTTGGACATAAAGTTCAGGTCACGCTCTATCTTACTTTTTAATGCTAATTACCTAGGACATCATTACGCGCGCATTAGCGCGCGTCAAAGTTTTTAAATGCTTAAAACGACTTCCCAATGGGAAATCTCGAAGTTTCAGACAATTTTAAGCGTTCCGCGCGTTCGCGTCCGTCCGCGCGTTTCCGCGCGCAGTGCGCGTAAGCAACATGAAAATGCACATTTTTTGACAGATTTGGATTCCTGATACATTAAGTAACAATATCCATTGATTTCCGATCAATTTCGACCTATAACAAAGGAATGCGCTGGCGTCAAAGTTGAAATTTCGTGTTCGCGTCTATGTGGAAATATAGCGAAAAACATGTCTTTGTTTATTTCGCCATAGCTCTTTAAAACGTCAGGTGACCCTATGTTTTTATTGCATATTACAAAAGCATATGAATTGAAAATAACGTTTCAAGTATCAATATTTCCCTAAATACATTATGACGTCATCATATCATCATCTGAAATCAAAAAAGTGGAATTAATTTTTTTGAGGTACTGTTTCTGACATTCATTTGCTCGTATCTCTGTTGTTTAAGCTCAATATTATCCCAAATTCAGATATGTTGTACTTTGAACATTTGCCTTTTAAGTCCAAGTCATGGTTTTGAAATTTGATGACGTCATCATACCTTAAATTGTGATTAAAGGTAAAGATGCAAAATCGGACAAGTTTACGTGTTATGTCTATGGGAGGTGATTTTTTTTAAAACCATGCATTGACTTGACAACGTTTAAGCACCTTTATCTCAGCTGATTTTGCTTCATTTCCTCTGAAACTTAAGTATGTTGTAGCTGAGACAATAAGTTTCAGTAATCATGCATTTTATTTTTTGAAATCTCATCATCAGGTTGACAATTTTGCAGTTTAAAACTGAAAATGAGAATGGAATGTGGACAAAACGATTCCCGATTCATCTTTCACATACATAAGTTTACGTTCCTCATATTTTCTCGCCGAGACGTATGGCCGAGTGGTTAAAGGCGACGTCTCAGAGACGTGAGGTTGAGGGTTCGAACCCCACAAGATCACGAAACAAGATACTTAGCTATTTTACTTTTTTTCTTCAATTTTGTATTACATATTCGTCCATGTAGAAATCACGTTCGTATATAAACGCACCTATACACACACACAGACACACAGACACACGCCATATCCCTCTTTTTTGTGTGTTTTTGAGACCACATTGCTTCGACTGCAGCAACATTTTGCAGGTTGACTTTGTCAAACCGATCATAGTATGTAATGACGACGACTGAGGTGTTGTACTTTGAACATTTGTCTTTCAAGACCATGTCATTGTTTTGTACTTTGATGACGTCATCACACTGAAAATTGTGATTAAAGGCAAGGTATCAAAACCAGCCGATTATAGGCTTTATGTCTACGGCGCGTATTTTTCCCAAGTTGCCAGAAATGGCATAGCGACATCAGTCGTTACAAGGCCGCATTTCCGTCTAGCAATGCAATAGATGTTCACGCGGCCACGATTGTTGAGTGGGCATTGACTTTTCCCCCTGTAATATCCATACATTTCTTTTTTGCCTTACCATTTCCGGGGATGTCCCGTGGCCGATTGGTTAGAAAAACGGTTTTGCATGCACGCTCAATATAACTTCAAGGTGCCTATATCACATTCTTTTCTTTGTCGATCACAGATGACCGACACCTGATGACCCCAAGCGTATCACCTAACTCGTCAGCGTGACGAGTTTCATATCTCGTTTCTTTTTATTCTTCTTTCTTTCTGGACAATTTTGTGTCATCAATATCTCAAGAATGACATTACGGAATAACATGACATTTTCAGGGAACATGTCTCATGACAAAATCTAGCCACAATAAGGTTTTCATGACAGTAACATATCTATGACGTCATCTAGGCGCCATTTTGTGATTTTCGGACCATGTTACATGATCGATCATAACTTCATATCTAAAGGTCATGTCTGTATCATTTTCGGCGGACATTAAGTTCAGGTCACGCTCTATCATACATTTTAATGCTAATTACCTAAGACATTATTACGCGCGCGTACGCGCGCGTCAAACTTTTAAAAGGCTCAAAACAACTTACCAATGGGAAATCTCGAAGTTTCAGACAATTTTAAGCGTTTCGCGCGTTCGCGTCCGTCCGCACATTTTCGCGCGTAGTGCGCGTAAGCAAACTGAAAATGCACATTTTTTGACAGATTTGGATTCCTGATACATTAAGTAACAATATCCATTGATTTCCGATCAATTTTGACCTATAACAAAGGAATGCGTTGGCGTCAAAGTTGAAATTTCGTGTGCGCGTCTTTGTGCAAATATAGCGAAAAACATGTCTTTGTTTATTTCGCCATAGCTCTTTAAAACGTCTGGTTACCCTATGTTTTTATTGCATATTACAAAAACATATGAATTGGAAATAACGTTTCAAGTATTAATATTTCCATAATTACATTATGACGTCATCATATCATCATCTGAAATCAAAAAAGTGGAATTAATTTTTTTGAGGTACTGTTTCTGACATTCATTTGCTCGTATCTCTGTTGTTTAAGCTCAATATTATCCCAAATTCAGATATGTTGTACTTTGAACATTTGCCTTTCAGGTCCATGTCATGGTTTTGAAATTTAATGACGTCATCATACTTTAAATTGTGATTAAAGGTAAAGACGCAAAATCGGACAAGTTTACGTGTTATGTCTATGGGAGGTGATTTTTTTTAAAACCATGCATTGACTTGACAACGTTTAAGCACATTTATCTCAGCTGATTTTGCTTCATTTCCTCTGAAACTTAAGTATGTTGTAACTGAGACAATAAGCTTCAGTAATCATGCATTTTATTTTTTGAAATCTCATCATCAGGTTGACAATTTTGCAGTTTAAAACTGAAAATGAGAATGGAATGTGGACAAAACGATTCCCGATTCAGCTTTCACATACATAAGTTTACGTTCCTCATATTTTCTCGCCGAGACGTATGGCCGAGTGGTTAAAGGCGACGTCTCAGAGACGTGAGGTTGCGGGTTCGAACCCCACAAGATCACGAAACAAAATACTTAGCTATTTTACTTTTTTTCTTCAATTTTGTATTACATATTCGTCCATGTAGAAATCACGTTCGTATATAAACGCACCTATACACACACACAGACACACAGACACACGCCATATCCCTCTTTTTTGTGTGTTGGAGACCACATTGCTTCGACTGCAGCAACATTTTGCAGGTTGACTTTGTCAAACCGATCATAGTATGTAATGACGACGACTGAGGTGTTGTACTTTGAACATTTGTCTTTCAAGACCATGTCATTGTTTTGTACTTTGATGACGTCATCACACTGAAAATTGTGATTAAAGGCAAGGTATCAAAACCAGCCGATTATAGGCTTTATGTCTACGGCGCGTATTTTTCCCAAGTTGCCAGAAATGGCATAGCGACATCAGTCGCTACAAGGCCGCATTTCCGTCTAGCGAGCTTCTAGCAATGCAATACATGTTCACGCGGCCACGATTGTTGAGTGGGCATTGACTTTTTCCCCCTGTAATATCCATACATTTCTTTTTTGCCTTACCATTTCCGGGGATGTCCCGTGGCCGATTGGTTAGAGAAACGGTTTTGCATGCACGCTCAATATAACTTCAAGGTGCCTATATCACATTCTTTTCTTTGTCGATCACAGATGACCGACACCTGATGACCCCAAGCGTATCACCTAACTCGTCAGCGTGACGAGTTTCACATCTCGTTTTTTATTCTTCTTTCTTTCTGCCACATTTTGTGTCGTCAATATCTCAACAATGACATTACGGAATAACATGACATTTTCAGTCAACATGTCTCATAACAATATCTAGCCACAATAAGGTTTTCATGACAGTAACATATCTATGACGTCATCTAGGCGCCATTTTGTGATTTTCGGACCTTGTCACATGATCGATCATAACTTCATAACTAGATATCATTTCTGTATCATTTTCGGTGGACACAAAGTTCAGGTCACGCTCTATCTTACATTTTAACGCTAGTTACCCAGGTCATCATTACGCGCGCGTAAGCGCGCGTCAAAATTTTAAAAGGCTCAAAACGACTTCCCAATGGGAAATCTCGAAGTTTCAGACAATTTTAAGCGTTTCAAACATTTTCTCGCGTGCGCGTCCGTCCGCGCAATTTCGCGCGCAGAGGGCGTAACTAACCTGAAAATGCAATTTTTATGACTGATTTGGATTTCTGATACTTTGAGTAACAATATCCATTGATTTCCGATCGATTTTGACCTATAACAAAGGAATGCACTGGCGTCAAAGTTGAAATTCCGCGTGCGCGTCTTTCTGCAAATATAGTGAAAAAAACATGTTTTTGTTTATGTCGCCATAGCTCTTTAAATCGTCCATTGACCCTATATTTCTATTGCATATTACAAAAGCATATGAATTGGAAATAACGTTTCAAGTACCAATATTGCCAGGAAAACTCATGACGTCATCATATCATCATCTGAAATCAAAAAAGTGGAATTAATTTTTTTGAGGTACTCTTTCTGACATTCATTTACTCGTATCTCTGTTGTTTAAGCTTAATATCACCCCAAATTCAGATATGTTTTACTTTGAACATTTGCCTTTCAAGTCCATGTCATGGTTTTGAAATTTGATGACGTCATCATACTTTAAATTGTGATTAAAGGTAAAGACGCAAAATCGGACAAGTTTACGTGTTATGTCTATGGGAGGTGATTTTTTTTTAAACCATACATTGACTTGACAACGTTTAAGCACCTTTATCTCAGCTGATTTTGCTTCATTTCCTCTGAAAATTAAGTATGTTGTAGCTGTGACAATAAGCTGCAGTAATCATGCATTTTATTCTTTGAAATCTCCTCATCAGGTTGACAATTTTGCAATTTAAAACTGAAAATGAGAATGGAATGCGGACGAAACGATTCCTGATTCATCTTTCACGTACATAAGTTTACGTTCCTCTAATTTTCTCGTCGAGACGTATGGCCGAGTGGTTAGAGGTGTCGTCACAGAAACGTGAGGTTGCACACGTACGGGTTCGAACCTCACAAGAGCACGAAAGAAAATAATATTTTTTTTTTACTTTTTTTCTTCAATGGAGTTCTACACCTTTGTCCATGTAGAAGTCACGTTCGCATGTAAACACACCTATACGCACACACTCACACAGTATCCCTTTGTTTATCGTTGGAGACTGCATTGCTTCGACTGCTGCAAAATATTGCAGGCTGGGCTTTTCAAGCTGATCATGGTATATTGTAACAAAATGAAATTTGTTCATATCAATTCAGTAACACAATGTAGTCGTGGTTACTTTGTGCTGATT
The DNA here is from genome assembly GCF_040938485.1 of Diadema antillarum. Classification (NCBI taxonomy): domain Eukaryota; kingdom Metazoa; phylum Echinodermata; class Echinoidea; order Diadematoida; family Diadematidae; genus Diadema; species Diadema antillarum. The sequence goes on from NW_027271794.1 coordinate 667,567, forward strand.
TTATACATGTAAGAAGCTATACATTGTAAAAAAAGGTATTTGAATTGTTCCTTTAAGTCAGTCTTCTGTATTGATGATTATTTGTCAATTAGTGGTTTTGTGGAGTTTCAGATAATGATAAAAAGTATGTATGATAAGTGCAGCGATACTTTCTACAGTTAGTTCAAAGTTGTGTTACAGAGGTTTGATACATACATTTAGCATTGTGTTTGTGTGTCCACGTGTGTATACAGGTTGGCCATATGGCACATTCTAGACAATAAATCTTAATTAATTAGCAAACGCGATCAGCTATGGAACTGAATATGGTAGTAATGTATGATGTTCATGATTCTCAACTGTGACGAGTTTAAAGAGATAGCTTAACTGTGTGCAAAAATAAAGCAATAATAAGGAAATTTTAAGGGAATTTGATAACCATGCCTATAATAATTTCATACAGGTACTAATAGCTGCCTCATATTCGTGTGATTGATCGTCATGTCAATAATAAACTGACAACGTACGATTAATATATTATACATTAAACAACTGTCTTTCAAATCCATATCGATGTTTTCTAGTTTGATGACGTCATCATACTTTAAATTGTGATAAAAGTAAAGACACAAAATCGGACAAGTTTACGTGTTATGTCTATGGGAGGTGATTTTTTTTAAAACCATGCATTTACTTGACAACGTTTAAGCACCTCTATCTCAGCTGATTTTGCTTCATTTCCTCTGAAACTTTAGTATGTTGTAGCTGAGACAATAAGCTGCAGTAATCATGCATTTTATTCTTTGAAATCTCCTCATCAGATTGACAATTTTGCAGTTTAAAACTGAAAATGAAAATGGAATGTGGACAAAACGATTCCTCATGTATCTTTCACATACATAAGTTTACGTTCCCCATATTTTCTCGTCGAGACGTATGGCCGAGTGGCTAAAGGCGACGTCTCAGAGACGTAAGGTTGCGGGTTCGAACCCCACAAGATCACGAAACAAAATACTTAGCTATTTTACTTTTTTTCTTCAATTTTGTATTACATATTCGTCCATGTAGAAATCACGTACGTATATAAATGCACCTATACACACACACAGACACACACACACACGCCATATCCCTCTTTTTTGTGTGTTGGAGACCACATTGCTTCGACTGCAGCACAATTTTGCAGGTTGACTTTGTCAAACCGATCATAGTATGTAATGACGACGACTGAGGTGTTGTACTTTGAACAATTGTCTTTCAAGACGATGTCATTGTTTTGCAATTTGATGACGTCATTACACTGAAAATTGTGATTAAAGGCAAGGTATCAAAACCAGCCGATTATAGGTTTTATGTCTGCGGGACGTATTTTTCCCAAGTTGCCAGAAATGGCATAGCGACCTCAGTCGTTACAAGGCCGCTTTTCCGTCTAGCAATGCAATAGATGTTCACACGGCCACGTTGGTTGAGTGGGCATTGACTTTCCCCCTGTTATATCTATACATTCTTTTTAGGTGATACGCTATCAGCGTATCACCTATTGTGATTGTCAAAATCTCTCTTTATTAGGTGATACGCTTTTAGCGTATCACCTATTGTGTTTGTCAAAATCTTCCTTTCTTTCTTTTTATTCTTCTTTCTTTCTGGCACATTTTGTGTCGTGAATATCTCAACATTGACATGACGGCATAACATGACATTTTCAGTCAACATGTCTCATGACAACATCTAGCCACAATAAGGTTTTCATGACAGTAACATATCTATGACGTCATCTAGGCGCCATTTTGTGATTTTTGGACCATGTTACATGATCGATCATAACTTCATAACTAAAGGTCATTTCTGTATCATTTTCGTTGGACATAAAGTTCAGGTCACGCTCTATCTTACTTTTCAATGCTAATTACTTAGGACATCATTACGCGCGCATTAGCGCGCGTCAAAGTTTTTAAATGCTTAAAACGACTTCCCAATGGGAAATCTCGAAGTTTCAGACAATTTTAAACGTTCCGCGCGTTCGCGTCCGTCCGCGCATTTCCGCGCGCAGTGCGCGTAAGCAACATGAAAATGGACATTTTTTGACAGATTTGGATTCCTGATACATTAAGTAACAATATCCATTGATTTCCGATCAATTTCGACCTATAACAAAGGAATGCGCTGGCGTCAAAGTTGAAATTTCGTGTGCGCGTCTATATGGAAATATAGCGAAAAACATGTCTTTGTTTATTTCGCCATAGCTCTTTAAAACGTCAGGTGACCCTATGTTTTTATTGCATATTACAAAAGCATATGAATTGAAAATAACGTTTCAAGTATCAATATTTCCTTAAATATATCATGACGTCATCATATCATCATCTGAAATCAAAAAAGTGGAATTAATTTTTTTTAGGTACTGTTTCTGACATTCATTTGCTCGTATCTCTATTGTTTAAGCTCAATATTATCCCAAATTCAGATATGTTGTACTTTGAACATTTGCCTTTCAGGTCCAAGTCATGGTTTTGAAATTTGATGACGTCATCATACCTTAAATTGTGATTAAAGGTAAAGATGCAAAATCGGACAAGTTTACGTGTTATGTCTATGGGAGGTGATTTTTTTTTAAACCATGCATTGACTTGACAACGTTTAAGCACCTTTATCTCAACTGATTTTGCTTCATTTCCTCTGAAACTTAAGTATGTTGTAGCTGAGACAATAAGCTTCAGTAATCATGCATTTTATTTTTTGAAATCTCATCATCAGGTTAACAATTTTGCAGTTTAAAACTGAAAATGAGAATGGAATGTGGACAAAACGATTCCCGATTCAGCTTTCACATACATAAGTTTACGTTCCTCATATTTTCTCGCCGAGACGTATGGCCGAGTGGTTAAAGGCGACGTCTCAGAGACGTGAGGTTGCGGGTTCGAACCCCACAAGATTACGAAACAAAATACTTACCTATTTTACTTTTTTTTCTTCAATTTTGTATTACATATTCGTCCATATAGAAATCACGTTCGTATATAAACGCACCTATACACACACACAGACACACACCATATCCCTCTTTTTTGTGTTGGAGACCACATTGCTTCGACTGCTGCAAAATTTTGCAGGCTGACTTTGTGAAACCGATCATAGTATGTAATGACGACGACGGAGGTGTTGTACTTTGAACAATTGTCTTTCAAGACCATGTCATTGTTTTGTACTTTGATGACGTCATCACACTGAAAATTGTGATTAAAGGCAAGGTATCAAAACCAGCCGATTATAGGCTTTATGTCTACGGCGCGTATTTTTCCCAAGTTGCCAGAAATGGCATAGCGACATCAGTCGTTACAAGGCCGCATTTCCGTCTAGCAATGCAATACATGTTCACGCGGCCACGATTGTTGAGTGGGCATTGACTTTTCCGCCCAGTAATATCTATACATTTCTTTTTTGCCTTACCATTTCCGGGGATGTCCCGTGGCCGAGTGGTTAGAGAAACGGTTTTGCATGCACGCTCAATATAACTTCAAGGTGCCTATATCACATTCTTTTCTTTGTCGATCACAGATGACCGACACCTGATGACCCCAAGCGTATCACCTAACTCGTCAGCGTGACGAGTTTCATATCTCGTTTCTTTTTATTCTTCTTTCTTTCTGGACAATTTTGTGTCATCAATATCTCAAGAATGACATTACGGAATAACATGACATTTTCAGGGAACATGTCTCATGACAAAATCTAGCCACAATAAGGTTTTCATGACAGTAACATATCTATGACGTCATCTAGGCGCCATTTTGTGATTTTCGGACCATGTTACATGATCGATCATAACTTCATATCTAAAGGTCATGTCTGTATCATTTTCGGCGGACATTAAGTTCAGGTCACGCTCTATCATACATTTTAATGCTAATTACCTAAGACATTATTACGCGCGCGTACGCGCGCGTCAAACTTTTAAAAGGCTCAAAACAACTTACCAATGGGAAATCTCGAAGTTTCAGACAATTTTAAGCGTTTCGCGCGTTCGCGTCCGTCCGCACATTTTCGCGCGTAGTGCGCGTAAGCAAACTGAAAATGCACATTTTTTGACAGATTTGGATTCCTGATACATTAAGTAACAATATCCATTGATTTCCGATCAATTTTGACCTATAACAAAGGAATGCGTTGGCGTCAAAGTTGAAATTTCGTGTGCGCGTCTTTGTGCAAATATAGCGAAAAACATGTCTTTGTTTATTTCGCCATAGCTCTTTAAAACGTCTGGTTACCCTATGTTTTTATTGCATATTACAAAAACATATGAATTGGAAATAACGTTTCAAGTATTAATATTTCCATAATTACATTATGACGTCATCATATCATCATCTGAAATCAAAAAAGTGGAATTAATTTTTTTGAGGTACTGTTTCTGACATTCATTTGCTCGTATCTCTGTTGTTTAAGCTCAATATTATCCCAAATTCAGATATGTTGTACTTTGAACATTTGCCTTTCAGGTCCATGTCATGGTTTTGAAATTTGATGACGTCATCATACCTTAAATTGTGATTAAAGGTAAAGATGCAAAATCGGACAAGTTTACGTGTTGTGTCTATGGGAGGTGATTTTTTTTTAAACCATGCATTGACTTGACAACGTTTAGGCACCTTTATCTCAGCTGATTTTGCTTCATTTCCTCTGAAACTTAAGTATGTTGTAGCTGAGACAATAAGCTTCAGTAATCATGCATTTTATTTTTTCAAATCTCATCATCAGGTTTACAATTTTGCAGTTTAAAACTGAAAATGAGAATGGAATGTGGACAAAACGATTCCCGATTCATCTTTCACATACATAAGTTTACGTTCCTCATATTTTGTCGCCGAGACGTATGGCCGAGTGGTTAAAGGCGACGTCTCAGAGACGTGAGGTTGCGGGTTCGAACCCCACAAGATCACGAAACAAAATACTTAGCTATTTTACTTTTTTTTCTTCAATTTTGTATTACATATTCGTCCATGTAGAAATCACGTTCGTATATAAACGCACCTATACACACACACAGACACACAGACACACACCATATCCCTCTTTTTTGTGTTGGAGACCACATTGCTTCGACTGCTGCAAAATTTTGCAGGCTGACTTTGTCAAACCGATCATAGTATGTAATGACGACGACGGAGGTGTTGTACTTTGAACAATTGTCTTTCAAGACCATGTCATTGTTTTGTACTTTGATGACGTCATCACACTGAAAATTGTGATTAAAGGCAAGGTATCAAAACCAGCCGATTATAGGCTTTATGTCTACGGCGCGCATTTTTCCCAAGTTGCCAGAAATGGCATAGCGACATCAGTCGTTACAAGGCCGCATTTCCGTCTAGCAATGCAATACATGTTCACGCGGCCACGATTGTTGAGTGGACATTGACTTTTTCCCCCTGTAATATCTATACATTTCTTTTTTGCCTTACCATTTCCGGGGATGTCCCGTGGCCGAGTGGTTAGAGAAACGGTTTTGCATGCACGCTCAATATAACTTCAAGGTGCCTATATCACATTCTTTTCTTTGTCGATCACAGATGACCGACACCTGATGACCCCAAGCGTATCACCTAACTCGTCAGCGTGACGAGTTTCATATCTCGTTTCTTTTTATTCTTCTTTCTTTCTGGACAATTTTGTGTCATCAATATCTCAAGAATGACATTACGGAATAACATGACATTTTCAGGGAACATGTCTCATGACAATATCTAGCCACAATAAGGTTTTCATGACAGTAACATATCTATGACGTCGTCTAGGCGCCATTTTGTGATTTTTGGACCATGTTACATGATCGATCATAACTTCATAACTAAAGGTCATTTCTGTATCATTTTTTGTGGACATAAAGTTCAGGTCACGTTCTATCTTACTTCTTTTGATGCTAATTACCTAGGACATCATTAAGTGCGCGTAAGCGCGCGTCAAAATTTTAAAAGGCTCAAAACAACTTTCCAATGGGAAATCTCGAAGTTTCAGACAATTTTATGCGTTTCAAACAATTTTGCGCGTGCGCGTCCGTCCGCGCATTTTCGCGCGCACAGCGCGTCAGCAACATGAAAATACACTTTTTTTGACAGATTTGGATTCCTGATACTTTGAGCAACAATATCCATTGATTTCTAATCGATTCCTACAAATAACAAAGCAATGCACTTGCGTCAAAGTTTAAATTTCGCGTGCGCGTCTATGTGCAAATATAGTGAAAAAACATGTCTTTGTTTATTTCGCCATAGCTCTTTAAAACGTCAGGTGACCCTATGTTTTTATTGCATATTACAAAAGCATATAAATTGGACATGACGTTTCAAGTATCATTATTTCCATAATTACATTATGACGTCATCATATCGTCATCTGAAATCAAAAAAGTGGAATTAATTTTTTTGAGGTACTGTTTCTGACATTCATTTGCTCGTATCTCTGTTGTTTAAGCTCAATATTATCCCAAATTCAGATATGTTGTACTTTGAACATTTGCCTTTCAAGTCCATGTCATGGTTTTGAAATTTGATGACGTCATCATGCTTTAAATTGTGTTTAAAGGTAAAGACGCAAAATCGGACAAGTTTACGTGTTATGTCTATGGGAGGTGATTTTTTTAGAAACCATGCATTGACTTGACAACGTTTAAGCACCTTTATCTCAGCTGATTTTGCTTCATTTCCTCTGAAACTTATTTATGTTGTAGCTGTGACAATAAGCTGCAGTAATCATGCATTTTATTCTTTGAAATCTCCTCATGAGGTTGACAATTTTGCAATTTAAAACTGAAAATGAGAATGGAATGCGGACCAAACGATTCCTGATTCATCTTTCACGTACATAAGCTTACGTTCCTCTAATTTTCTCGTCGAGACGTATGGTCGAGTGGTTAGAGGCGTCGTCTTAGAAACGTGAGGTTGCACACGTACGGGTTCGATCCTCACAAGAGCACGAAAGAAAATAATATATTTTTTTTACTTTTTTTCTTCAATAGAGTACTACACCTTCGTCCATGTAGAAATCACGTTTGCATGTAAACACACCTATACGCACACACTCACACAGTATACCTTTGTTTTGCGTTGGAGACTGCATTACTTCGACTGCTGCAAAATTATAGTTTTGCAGGTTGGGCTTTTCAAACTGATATAGTATACTGTCACAACATGAAATTTGTTCATATTAATTCAGTAACACAATGTAGTCGTGGTTACTTTGTGCTGATTTATACATGTAACAAGCTATACATTGTAAAAAAGGTATTCAGTCTTCTGTATTGATGATTATTTGTCAATTAGTGGTTTTTGTGGAGTTTCAGATAGTGATAAAAAGTATGGATGATAAGTGCAGCGATAATTCCTATAGTTAGTTCAAAGCTGTGTTACAGATGTTTGATACATACATTTAGCATTGTGTGTGTGTATATACGTGTGTATACAGGTTGGCCATATGACACATGCTAGACAATTACTCTTAATTGATTAGCAAACGTGATCAGCTATGGAACTGAATATGGTACTAATGTATGATGTTAATGATTCTGATTAAACTGTGACGAGTTTAAAGGGATAGCGTAACTGTGTGTAAAAATAAGGCAATTATAAGGATATTTTAGGGCAATTTGATAACCATGCCTATAATAATTTCATACAGGTACTAATGCCTGCCTCATATTCAAATGATAGATCGTCATGTCAATAGCAAACTGACAACGTACGATGAATGTGTTATATATTGAACAACTGTCTTTCAAGTCCATAACGTTCCCCATATTTTCCCGTCGAGACGTGTCGCCGAGTGGTTAAAGGCGACGTCTCAGAGACGTGAGGTTGCGGGTTCGAACCCCACAAGATCACGAAACAAAATAATTAGCTACTTTACTGTTTTTTTTTTCTTCAATTTTGTATTACATATTCGTCCATGTAGAAATCACGTTCGTATATAAACGCACCTATACACACACACAGACACACACACACGCCATATCCCTCTTTTTTGTGTGTTGGAGACCACATTGCTTCGACTGCAGCAACATTTTGCAGGTTGACTTTGTCAAACCGATCATAGTATGTAATGACGACGACTGAGGTGTTGTACTTTGAACAATTTTCTTTCAAGACCATGTCATTGTTTTGTAATTTGATGACGTCATTACACTGAAAATTGTGATTAAAGGCAAGGTATCAAAACCAGCCGATTATAGGTTTTATGTCTGCGGGACGTATTTTTCCCAAGTTGCCAGAAATGGCATAGCGATCTCAGTCGTTACAAGGCCGCTTTTCCGTCTAGCAATGCAATAGATGTTCACACGGCCACGTTAGTTGAGTGGGCATTGACTTTCCCCCCGTTATATCTATACATTGTTGTTGTTTTTTTGTCTTACCATTTCCGTGGATGACCCGTGGTCGAGTGGTTACAGATACGGTTTCGCATGCACGCTCAATATAACTTCAAGGTGCCTATATCACATTCTTTTCTTTGTCGATCACAGATGACTGTCATCTCATGACCACAAGCGTATCACCTAACCCGTCCTCAATGTGACGAGTTTTCATGTCTCGTTTTTTTTAATTTCTTGTGCAATAAATAATGCAAGTTTTACAAAAAAGTATTAATCTGTAAAATGTACATGGGGGGGGGGGGTACATCCATAAAAAACAAGAAAATAAGTTTGCAAGTCATTTAATGTTTTTTGAGGTTGTCGTTGTTGACCGGTAAATTTTCTGTTCAGACCGGTAAAAAATGGTAAAACGGAGCATTTACCGGTCCGACAGAGACAGGTTGGACCGGCAGAAAAAATGGGTTAGTGTGCAGCCCTGCATACCGCATGCAAATGTATTTCCTTGAAGACTACGTCCCTCCTCATCATACTCTTTTATGCGTCAATAATTCATAAATCACACGGCATTATATTAACGACAAATTTTATATTCATGAACTATTTTTTTTATATATTTCCACTCAAGCGATATTAATTTCTCTATGCAAAGTACATGACAATTGTATAATGATAATAATTATCTCCTTGACTACCATTTGGGGAAAAATAAGGCAATACATGAATTCAGGAATATACATTTATTTTGTAAGGTTTTTAACTGTTTAAAGATTGTTCTTTAAAGAATCAATATATGTTGATATTTCGAATTTTTCTCTTCAACCAGAATATTCGAATCACTTTGTGGATCGTGCACTTAACCATTAATGAAAAATAAAGTGAGTAATCTGGAAGACAACAACGGAAAATATGCACATAAGAGTACAAGGGCAAAGGTTGACAGCTTGAGCTCATTAAAGATTGATTGTGCGTATGTAGGCCCTACTTGAGTAATGATGTATATACCACATAGCATTGTTCCGCCTGTCTGCGCATGCGCGTTACTGTACTGTTTGTTAGTATGTCATACCTTTTCCCTGGTTCTTTATTTGGAATCCTCCTTCACCACTTTCTCCAGTCCTGTCTACAGTCAGAAACGACGTCGAATATTATACAAGTCATCTATTAAAACAACACCTTGGAAAAAAAAATTCTTGCAACCCAATTAGTCATCACGTGACGTTTGTTTGAAATCGAATATCGAGAAAATTAATTGAAGGGTGCATGACGACATCAGCGATCATTTTTATCATCTTCATAGCCTCTTCATCAAACTTGCAGTTTCATTACTTTCCCGCTTTCGTGATAATATTCAGGCATTGTTTTCAGACGACGTCCGTTGACGAGGGATGTGTTATTAAAACAAATAATGAATGGTCTCTGTGCAATGGTAGGGCGAGATTTTACATCCAGTGAAAGACAATGGTTCTGTTCGCCTCGTTGAATGGTCGGTGTCGTCTCCGGTTTTTTTTTTTTTCGTTTCGTTTTGTTTTGTTTTGATTTTCTTTTTCCCTCGGGAGAAATTTTGTACCACCACGCACGTGACTATTCATTACTAATTTTGTACACCAGCGTACATTGCACCATACCCCTAATTACAACAAATTAACATGTCATTGTCACCCATGCGTGGAATCATCATTACATCTAATGGCCTAGATTTTTTTACGAAGGTCCCACAGAGAAAAGCACGGCACCTTGCTCTTCACCACATAGAACTATATGGCACAAGTGCATAGTTCTGAGTTGCAAGGGGTTAAAAAAATTATCGCGGCCAATGTCGCTAAAAGGCTGGGGAATAATCATGCTAAGTGGTGTATATTCGCGACCGCCAGCTCAATGGGAGAAAGCTTCAACCTTGGTCTTGTCAGTTTGGGTGTCGTTTATCAACAAAAGTTATCAATATTTCTTGATCAGTCTCATCACGGACCAGGCTGTATCATTCATTTATAATCAGATTAAAGCAAGGGGCGGCGTTGTCATACAGTGCGTACGTGATAGGGAATGACATGACAAATACGGGAACAGACCTTCAGTTTTCTATTCAGATAAGAGTATCTTTTATACTCTTTCTTCTATCCGTCAGCAATGTGACCCTCTCGTCTCTCCGTGTTTCCCTCTATTTTTCTGCATTGATAAAGGTTCATTATAGATCGTGACTGTACATACCTCTATAACATTTGTTAGGTGAGGAAGGCATTTTATCGAATAGATAATACGGCAGCAAAGATACATTTAATGGATGATAGACAGACAGACAGATAGATAGATAGATAGATAGATAGATAGATAGATAGATTAATAGATAGATAGATAGATAGATAGATAGATAGATAGATAGATAGATAGGTGTACACATGAATAAGTACATAAGGAACGAAACAAACCAAGGAAATGAATGAATAAATGAATGAATGAATGAATGAATGAATGAATGAATGAATGAATGAATGAATGAATGAATGAATCTAATGCAAATAAAAATTAATGAATCAATCTTGCAGATGTCTCACACGGTGTATTTCATAAAAAGATGTGACAGACTTGGTGTAGCTGGAAGAATTCTGCGAAAATTGCCACCATAGTATAACATACACACACAACGGCCACACACACAACACATATGCAAATAAAGAAGTATAATTTTTTACAAAGTGTTGATATACCTTTTTGTTTGTCTGTTTGTCTGTTCGCTTTTTCTTTCCCAAAACACTTGGGCAGGAGTTTCTGATAAACTTTAAAACTAGAATTATTTTGAGTCTTCTCAGTAGACCCGTGCTTATCAACCAGTGGGCCGCGATGTTGGTCAATAATAACATGAAAAAGTTCAAATAATTATGATTTAACAGGGCCTTGTAAGAGTCTGTATAAACCAAAGTGGAGCCACAGCTGGAAAAAAGAAAAAAAGCTTGAGAAGCGCGGTTCTCACAGATGATAGTCGGTTGAGTGGCTGGTCTAATACAAGACTGTGTATACAAAGTGTTTTAATTAATGTTAAACGTTTAATAAAGAGAGGTGATTGATAATGAGCAAATTTAATATACAAATTGCAATAATGAGCACGACATTATTGTAAATAGCACCTAACGAGACCACTAAAAACATGCATAGTTTAACTATGATATTAATAAAAGACATCAAGAGAGAAGAACTTTCATTATGATTATATCAACTTCATTTCCAATCGTCGAGTAGTTTGTATAGTTATGATGATACCTTGCTTTTACGAAACTCTTCCCGATTCTATGCTTAACGCTATTTCTTCCGTTTGCCAGAATCAGTGGGCAGAATTTTCCTCACGCTGCCCTCTATCGATAGAATCAGTACAATCCATCTCGAAGTATTGCCACCTCCCTGCGTTTTCCTCCTATTAATTCGATCAAATTAATTCAGTCTCTTATAAAAAACTAGTACAGCATTTCTCTTTTTACCTCACCATATTTACTTTATGATCATGTTTTTGGAAAGCGATTTTCATGATAGCAACCAATAAGCAAAGTTCATCACAAAATACCAGGTTTACAGCTGCATGACGGAAGGAATGCATTGATGATACTTTTAATAATCGTCTTATTATTTACGACATACAAAACAATATGGTTTTTACCGTGCCTAGTATTAAAAATTTCGTTATAGAGTCTTACTTAAAGCACAAAAAGTGCATATCGCTACTGATACACGCAATGCATTTTTCATCTTTTGTTTTTCTGGTCTTACGGTTGACTTCTGATGGCCTGGCATTGTGACGCAGAGGTCACAAGAATGCTGATGAATCATTGTCTTCTCAAGAGACTTCTGTTTGCTCATAGCGTTCAGTGTCATTGGTGCTCCGGCGTTCAATTTAAGTAATTCCGATGTTGCGGAACGGTTACCCCCCCCCCCCCATCTTCTCTGCTAATTTTCATCCTTCACATTGAAAAAAAAACAAACTCCAGTGGTCATCTTGAATATCATCAGAAGAATGAAATTTTTCACAGAAAAAAAAAAGAACCACCCCAGTGACAGTTCAGATGCCCGGCCACAAACCCCTAAAGGAGAACTGTACAAGGTCTACACTGTATATATTCAGCATATTCAGCGAGAGTTACATACAGTTTGAACCTAAGAATTTGACAATGATATTTGTTCGCCTTCATACGGATTAATCAATATGAGCATTTAAAACGACCCAAAAAATCTACCTGAAATAATAAGAACATTATGTTGTCTTGTCAACGAAGAATGACCTTACGCATGTTTCAAGTAGAGTGATCAGAGCAGCAATTTTAAATTGTGATAATTGTATACTGGATATAAGAACGACCCAAGTGCATTATAGAGAATCTAGAAAACAGAAATAGAAATCAATACAAAAAAATATTGATTTCCTTATGTTTTTATCTTTCAGTATAGTGGAATGTTATTCATATAAATTCAAATGTCAAACAGTCATAATATGACTGATTATCTATCTTTGCATGACTTTGTATATAAGGGTCTCCAAAGGCCATAGCCAAATGTGGACTTGAGTCTTTCTTGTATTCAAGTCTTCAATTACATTTGTTGGAATAGAACTATCATAGATCGTACAATATTTTTAAAGTCAATATTGAAGTGTAACACGCTTACAATTTTACAAAAAGAGACGTTCCTTGATTTCTACTTATTTGTTGTTAATTTGACCACTTTCATTGACAGATCCAACCCATTCAGTGAGACAGTCGTTGTTCCTTCACCATAACACTCAAACTTGGAACAAAAGTTCTATTTGTGTTCTCTTTAAAGTTCATTTGCTCCGTCATGGATGACATTTGTCAACATTATTTGGTATGGATAGAAAGAGAAAGAGTTCCCCTTACCTCACAAAGAACATTGCGTTCTCCATATAGCTGACAATGAAAAAAGTAGCCCTCGAAATTTGGAATACCTTTTTTTTAAATGTATTATACACACTGTACCGTATGTCCCCCCCCCCAAAAAAAAAATTACAACGGGACCCTCCGCAATGATATCTTTAAAAATAGTGAATCAATCCAAATACAAATTCAGAGTATGAAACTATAACTCATTGCCCACATCTTACAGAAAACCCCATTCGATTTGCTTCAGTGGTCAAAGAGAAATGAGGAATTTTGTAGAGGATGTCAAGAATCTCTTCCCTCCAAGTTCTTTCTATTGTATTCACACACAAAAGCATCAAAGTGCTAAACTTGGAAGAATCAGACTCATGACATGCTTTACAACATTCCACATTTCTCTGTGACCGCTTAACCAAATTGAATGGGGCTTTCTGCAAAATAAAGCTAAGATGTTATATTTTAAGACCCTGAAGTAGTATTTAGACAGTTTAATCACATTGGGTGTTATCAATGCGAAAATTTGATTGTATTTTTTTTTTTTTTTGGGGGGGGGGGACATACTGTACTTAAGGTACGGGTTTTCATGTAACGTCAACCATGATTACAACTAACAAAATAAACAACAATGAGATACGTAAAAACAACTAAATAGGACTGAATTAGACAGATTATGTTTCTCCATTAACTGGCGAGGGGGGGGGGGGGGGTGGGAAGTTAAAAGTTGCTGAGAGGGAGGGAGGACCAACTCATATAGTTCATGGGTAAACTTCCGTGCCAAACCACATCCTGCAGGCTTGTATTGTCTAGATCAGCCTTCCTTTCTCGTCTTCCTTTATCAAGGCAAGTGGTTATCTTTTGCGAGCACGTGCCGGTAGAAAAGTTTGCGTCGGAAAGACACGTGTTGAATAATTCAAGAGCAAAAAACTTTCCCCACATGAGGATCGGCATTCGTGGGAAAAGAAGAAAAATGAAATATCACAGAGTTTTTTTTTAGCTTACTCGAAGAGTGGGAAAAAGAGTTTAGTATTAAAGTATATCGGTCCTTGACCTCGAAAATATGCGCGCGCACACACATACCCACACACATAAAAAAGGAAATAGCAAAATACCAGACATACCGGAAATTTCACTGACAGACTTCTTTCTCATTAGGCGTTTTCACATCAGCCCGATAAAAATCCAAGCTCGAGATATTTTTTCACTTCCCAAGTCAGAAAATAGCGCGCTATTTCGAAACATCGGGCTGATGTGAAAACGCCTATTCTGTTTCAGTCTCAGGCGAGGGTTGTTTGGGTTCAGGACTTTTACGCAGCTGGAGTATTATTTCGTTTCTAAGCGTAGCGTCGCTACTCGCATACTATACAAGAAGATATTTGTACTCCTGCATATCATACAGTATAATACCTATTTCAAAATGATAAAATGAGTTTCAGTTGCCTGATGGGCAAGTTGGCTATATAGTGGGTTAGTATAGCATCCTTTGGGGGTATATCAAAGTATACTAGCTTGTGTTTATAAAAGGGACTTAGCGGGTCGTTGTGACTCATCTATAGTCTTTTATCGTTATCCTGTGGTTACCGTTCTTTTCTTGTTTCAATGAAAAGATATACCAATAAAGTGCAAATCCCCTTTACCTTGCTGACTTTTGATAAACAGAATAAAGCAATCAGATGGTAAGGGGAAAAAAGTTTTTTTTTTCTTCAAAATCGTAAATATAGCGCAATATAACGCAATTACAGTGTCGGATCCAGGGGGAACGCACAGTGCGCCCCTTTCATTTTTTTTTTTTAAACAAAAGAAATAGAAGGAAAAAATGGAGGGGCGCGTGTTCCCTCCCCCCCCCCCCCCCCCCCTTTACGGATTTCCTGGATCCGTCCCTGAATTATGAGATTCATAATGCGATTTTTCTCCACCGGTTTGGGTGCTGTTTATGTTCATGTACAGTATTTCAGCCATAAAAAAAAAAGGGGGGGGGGGGGGGTCTTCAGTGTTAAGATGCCTATCAATGTAATAATTATTTGATTTTTACACTGACATCAGGCATAGCTGCAAATTCTCATTGTTTAACCCATTGAATCATCTTCTTATTTTGAAAGCCCTCCGTGGCCTTCATAACTTTCAGTGAAGAGTTGATGATGTCATCACTCAAAACCTCTCTATGGCTACTCCAGTAATATTATTGAACCCACAGGAGTCACAATATTATCAATCAAATCAGTTCACTCGATTGATGATTCGGCATTCATAACCCCCTTCCCCTCAAACTCATCGCGCTGTAGGGATAGTATGAGACTACAACAATGTAGTGAGAAGAACAAACCTTGTATCTGTATTCAATTCGTATATTTATTAAGAAAAAAAATATTGAAGATTTATCTAGGTCCGTCTGAAATTATGTGCAGGAATGATGATATGATATGATATGATATGATATCATTTGATAAAGTTTAACCATAGCTTCGAGAATTTACCTTATCCTGCTACAAGTGCGGCATCGTCATTTTGCTCCATCTGGTAATGGACTATGGTCTTACTTCATTTTTTTTTTCCTCTGCGCCGCTTTGCGTGTTATTGCTCTAAATTGCTTTAAATTTTCATATTTGTCTAATTCTTAGGCCCGATTTTGATCAAGTTCCTACCATTTCTGTTACATATTATTATATAACTCTAGGTATACCTATTAAAGCCACGGGAATAATAACTCGCACTCGTACTTTAACAGTAATGTGAATTAAAAAAAAAGTGCGAAATATCCGGATTGTCTCGCGTGTTATAAAATGTGACCGACAATACACGCCTCTTGTTGGTATGAATTGGTTGTCTTCCCATTATTTAATGTTCTGTGTTCGTGCTAAATATATATACATGTAGGGGCCTACTTCCTACAACGCACAAGGTCGGTCCTATAATCTATAATTATTTATGTATCATTTAACAAGGAAAATTTAGTGCTTGTCATATTATATGGGGTTATATAGCCTGCGTGACTGTGTAAAGTTGTACACTTTGTGTATTAGTATTCTTTATACTCTCTTACTTTTCGAAATTGATGATGACGAATTCCTTTTGGCGGTTGTCATGGTAACCGTGATGACAATGATTACTGGTAGTCGAGTTGCCAAATGGTTTCTTCAAAGAAAAAGAAAATATCTTGGAGAGAGGAGAGAAGAAGGAAGAGGAGAGAGAAGGAGAGGGAGCTGGATAGAGCTAGAGACAGACACGAGTAGAGGTCATGTTTTAATTATCATTTTTTTCTGCGGCATCCGTACGTCAGAGGGTTATTACGTAATACTGATTCATATGACATGATCGCTATGCCTTCTTGCTTGCCAATTTCTCTGTATAAAAATGCTAGCATCTTTATATTTCAAACAACTTGTGTGTAATTTGTTCGATTATAAAACAAACAATAACTCATTTAATAACACATAGAGGATTCCAGTGATGAGAAAGTGTGACGTTTGTCTGCAAAGGAAAAAGAAAACAAAACAAAACAGTAAACCGCCTACAGAAGCAAGCTGACGTCATCTATTTAGATTGATTGATATTGGGAACTCTCCAGCAATTAACCGTGTCATTAATATTTACCAGCTGATGTGAGCGAGTGTGCGTGATTAAAAGCTAAACAAATAAAAAAATTAAACTATCTCTCCTGTGTAGAACGTGATAGTATGGCTGCGATCAACGACAAAGCGTTATCGATTTTGGAAAGCGCCACTCCGACACGACGGAATCGTCATGCAGAATTTCCATTGACCGACCCCGGCGCGAAGGCGGAGAACAAAGGAAGACTTTCTCTTCGAATTCTAGAGTACTGTCCTCCTCTTGCTCGTGAGAGTGAGGCGGTCGCAGACCGTGTGCGTTTTTCTTCCATGGACCTAGAAACTGCGGCACTCGCAGAGAGATGACGCACACGCACCGGAAAACACAGGAATGAAGCTGCCCTGCTATTATTGCGCGCATCATGTACGGTAGCAGACGATATGACATGGACAACCGACGTACTATCGAAATGCGACGCCTTGCGAGTAGATAACAGCCCTGGTTTCCCCTTATTGGATTTTTACCCCATGGATTGTTACTGGAAAATGTCTCACAGATAAGTAAAATACATCATGCCTGTCCGGAGGGGTCATGTTGCCCCACAGAACACATTTATTGACACGATCATCAGGAAATTTGACGGGCAAAGTGAGTATAAACCGCGCTGTGTTGTTCGTATTTTAGAGAGTTGACAATTCCGTGCAACATATAGATCTATTATGTATAATACGAGTACACTATCACCCCTGTGATGTGACGACGCACGTGCAGCAGCGGGATGCGAGAAGCCCCACCGCCACGCCAGCCTGCGGGTTGATCTCTCGTGCTTGACTTGAAACACAGCTAATTCCCACATTAGCCAGTTCCATCAAATTCCAGCGTTTGAAGGCACTTATCGCATTAGTTCTTTTCAAGAGAACGGACTTACGATATGACGAAGTAATACTGATACCTTAAATTCATGTTTTTACTGCTAGCTTGGTCAGGGGAAAGTGAATTGACAACCCATAGTAATCATTCATACTATAGGTGTAAGCATCAGCCGTTTGTTTATGAGCCTATACAGGATATAGAACAGTGTCAGTGATGATCTTTGTTTGGCATTACTGTGAATAACTTTTACGGTGACCATAATATTGTTTATTGTGGAATAGCATTGACAGCAAATGTCAAAACAAGACTTACATGATACTGGTTATATACCAAGTCCTTTTTGTGCATAATAGTATGCCACATATATTTTTTTCAAAACCGTATTCCTATGCTTTGGTTTATTTTTTACTCTGTAGATATGTTTTGAGAGGAAATAGAGATCAAAATCACCAATAGTTATGTTATCAATGAAGAACTAGTAAAAAGTAAGAAAATGTAATACAGTAGGCCCTATTCATCTCCTTGTGGTCCTCAAAGGGAAATTTATACCCCTGTAGAGAGAGGACAGATGCAATCCAAGATTGTTATGTTTTAGTCTACTCAGCTGGTAATATGTTAGTTTTCTTTGGAAGATTTCATTGGCAACAGTTCCTTGGCCTCATTCCATGAGAAGGTGTATAATATGACATATAATCAAAAGGATCAGAATATGTTCTAGGTATATATGGTAATATATCATTCCAGTCCTTGAATGGATAGAATTTCTAGAGTGATTTGCATAGTAATAGCTTACCAAAATATCATATACTGCCTTATGATTGTCCAGAGTAGTGCGTTTGGGTTTCTTTCTTCATGATTTGGGACTTATCATGAACTTTTTAGACTTTCATATTTGCATGATGAATTATGATATTTGTTCATAGAAGATGTGAATTACAGGTGCATTAAGTCATATGAGTAATTACATGATATACTCCACACACTATAATTCATTGCAAAATAAAATCCACATAATTATTTTTCAAAATGAAGCTCTGCTATAAAATCATAATAGATTCTTGTGAGCTTGATATTATATAAACATAAGATGCAAAGTATGCAAAATACATAATCAAATGAATCCAAAAGACATGTTTTGCTTAAAAGAAAATGATTATGTCATTTTGTCTCAGTAATGATACATTTCTCCATTATTAGTTGATAGAGGGAAGAACTGCCATTATCAAGTTTCTCATAAATGTGAATATTTCTTTGATATGCAGAAAAGGAAACTTACTACACTTGACAAGAGATGGAAAGCATTTCTAAAAGAACTTTGGATAATGACTTGTAATATCTCACATGATATAATTCAGTTATGTGCAGAATTTATGTCTACATAATGCACAACCATTTACCAGAATTGCAAGCATAATGATTGTGTTCCAAGAGTAGTAGTCTCAGGGACTGTTTTTCAGATTTTGCAGCGTACATGCCCTGGAATGTATTTTATCTATAGATAATTCTGCATTTGAAAGTACGAAGTTTATTTCACAAATATAGAGCTTAAAGATAGACAGTAGACTATTCACTCACAGTAGTAAGACTTTTAATTGTTTTGACAGATAAAAGTGGCACTATTTCAAGCCATTGACCTTTCACTTCAGTCCCCTATATACTCTGTTTTGTCTGAAAGACTACCACTAGGTGTATTTATAAATAAATCAGTGTGACAATACTTCACAAAATTTCATACAAAGTCACGAATGTCAAAAATAAATTGAACTCTGAGATTTTTAAATGCACCTTTCGTAAGAATATTTTGAAGTCTACCAGTTCATTTTTGCTTTGTTTTGATTTTGGGATAATTATGTTTGATGTGGTTGGCTTGAATTGAGCTAAGTAGGCTATGGCTGCATCATTTAAATCTCATTTAAATTCCGGCCGCATCACACTCTGTATGTGAGGAAATGTTCCAAAGCAGTCTGTGCATTTTTATGCAGTCAATCAGCAGTGATTGATTGAGAAGTATATCAAATACTCTGTTGACCTCGTCACAGTACCTGCACTCACAGCAATGGGGAGCTTTTCGATCAAAGCCTCCCCAAAGCTGTCACTTTTCATTTTCACGGGGCTCAGATTCCGCCCTCCGCCTCGTAATCTCGTCATCTTGATATGTTCCTCTCATCTTACCTCCCTCCCCCACCCCCCATTTTCTTCCCCCCTTTCCAGATCGGAACTTTATCATTGGAAATGCTCAGGTGGAGGGGTGTGCCATTATTTTTTGCAATGACGGCTTTGGGGAGCTCTCCGGGTTCTCCCGGGCCGAGCTCATGCAGAAGTCGTGCTCCTGCGAATTCTTGTACGGCGAGAACACCAGCGAGGAAGGAATAAATCAAATCAAAAATGCCCTGGAGAAGGGCGAGGAGTGCCAAGTGGAGATCACATTCTACAAGAAAGATGGTGAGTTTGACTCAGTTTGACAAAGTTCAAACTATACTAAAAGTACAATTCAGCATCTTATGCAAGTTGGGTTTTGATTATATAAAGTAGAATTATACAAGCGGAGCAATAATATGGCTTCTTCTAAATCGGCTCTAAAATAAGAAAGTCAAATTTTCGCATGTTCCCACCCAATCAGTGGTATGGATCGCAGCCACTTGAGCCAATGGAGGTGATGAGGAGGATAAAATCTTTATCTCACAGGCTGCTCTTACACTATCTTGCACATAAATCCTCACTTTGATCTTCATATTCAAATCTCCTTCACTGTGTATTGTTTACATCAAACCATGGTAGTCTTGGAATAGCCTGTGATCTAAACTACTTTGTGTAGTGTGATGGTCATGATGAAAATCACTGTTAGTGAAGGCAAATGTGAAGTGTCAACGTTTGACAGCTTTCTAATTCTTTGTTTTATTTTGAACCTTATTTTAACCTTGCAAACAGCCTGAAAACTGATTTTACTATCATTTATTATCAAATGCAACTTGAGCACAGTAATGGTTGGAGAATTACACTGTAGGTTCCCTAGGAAGGTCATCTTGGCCTATCATGGTGTTAGACACTGTCACAGAGTAATTAGACTCTGAGTTCAAAAAGAGGATAGCCCTAGTTGAAATCCTGCCTGGTGCAAATGTCCCTGGACAAGTTGTGTTACTCCTTGTGTCTCCTATGGCCCTGGTTTAACCCTTTGCATGCCATATCATCTCCTGTACATAGGTATGTGTGTGGAATGTGTGGTGCCCATTTGATTCTTTGACACATTAAGGCCCGAATTCACGAAGGTGGTACAAATGAAACCATGGTTTAAACCATGGACAAAAACTGTGGAGAACCAAGTGTCGCACGGAATATTTCGTTACGAAATTGGTCATTTCGTCGACAAAATGACCGTTTCATTAACGAAATTGTCATTTCGTGGAAGAAATGTTCATTTAGTTACAAAATGTCATTTCGTCACAAAATAATCATTTCATCGACGAAATGACTGATTTCGTAACGAAATATTCCGTGCGACACTTGGCGCTCCATGATTTTTGTCCATGGTTTAAACCATGGTTTCATTTGTACCACCTTCGTGAATTCGGGCCAAAGGGTTGAATAAACCCTGAGGTTCATGATGTTGCTTGGGTAATATACATGATGTGTATAATGAAAGATTTGTGTGGAAGAGCAATGTTTGTGATGTACATCCAAGGCAATCTTATGTAGGTCATGATTATGTGTAGATACTGACTTTATATCATGATCAATGTTATTATCAACATTAGTTGTTGTTGGTGGTGATGATGATGCTCTGGTTTATTAATGATTAATGATTATTGTCATTATAGTCCAAAAGTCTGCTAACTCTACATAATGTTTTTAACAGTAAACTTCCTGGAAGTGAAATCCCCTCCAAACCTAATGATCCTACATGAACATCTTCACTCTCCTAGCTACAATTGTAGCTCTGCAACATCTGAGAGCAGTGGTGAATCCAGAGGGGGCGCGCCCGGCGAACGCCCCCCCCCTTTATTTTTCATTAAAAACAAAAGAAATAAAAAGAAAAAAAGATGAAATGAAACCCAGAAGTGGCACCAGAAATATTAGTTGCACCCCCCCCCCCCCCCCCCCCCATGTACAGAATTCCTGGATCCGCCCCGTGAGAGGGTTGTATGATGTGTGGGAATTAGAAACCTAAAACTCTGAGTGCCCTTAAAATGATATGTACCAGATATTTATAGTTCTGATATTGCTATGTTCAAGTAGCTCTTCAGTAAAATCACGGAAACTTGTTCAAAGAGACCACTACCTTGGTGCATGCATGGAAAATTTTACAGTGAACAACAAATATGAAAACAGAGAGTCACATGAATATAGTGTACATAATTGCCTGATTTCTACCGGAAAAGATGTCACCTTCATCGTGCTTTGTTGCTGTAAAAGGTTGATTTTCTACCCTAAGATCGTCAGTCAATGCCTCAAAGGTACATGACCTTGCAATGAGCCCACTACAAGTGCAACACGATTTGAGATAACACTTGCAATCCATTTGGGGCATCAAAACTTACAATAGGACCATTCTGAATTAATATGCCATTAGCTGTGTCCTAGACATTAAGTCCTCTTATTGTTTGCGACCTCACCATTGTCTAATTCTTTGTATACATTTTTTTTTTTTCAGAGTAGGCATTTGAAACTGGAGTGTTGTCTATAATGGTCATTAAGCTTTTCCTGTGCTTCCGCATATATCTTATCTAGAGCTGTTGAACCACATCACTCCTGAGCTATTTCATGCCCCCGTTTCTTTCCGCTAACTTCATGGTTTGGCTTTAACCTTGTCCTAGAGATTAAAAAAAAAAGAATTGAATACTCTAGATTAATACCGGTACCTATCCTATAGCCACCAGTCTAACCTTCAAGTGAGGATGCTAGCTGTCACATATAACCTATGAACACATGTAGAACACATCTGTACAACCAACAGCTTGGGAATCGTGTAAACCTTAACCGCATTGCATGTTGCACAATGTTCGGCCGTATTGTAAACCGCTATAATGACGTACAATGGAGAGGTGTTCAGCTGCCCCCCTTGCATTGGCTGGCTTTTGTCAAGGCCGACAATCAACAGTGTCTTCACATCAATTATTGATCTGGGGCTCTCTCTCCACCTATTGATTTTTAGGTGAAAACCCCTGTGACTGAGGGGATGGGGATGTTGTGTTTGTAGACACACACACACACACACACACACACACACACACACACGCTCTCTCTCTTGCTTATATTGGTGTCCATTACTTTATAGGACTAATTTTAGTATGAATTTTAACCCGTTGATGACGGGGTGATTTTACTACAACACTCATTTCCCATACACCCCTGTGCGAGTATACTCAACGGGTTAATATCTTGTGTGGGATTTTCTCCACTTATGTTTGTCTATTATTTGTTCTTTAGTTTTTTATTCATTTGAAGAGAGTGAGTTTATAACAAATTGCAAGGCAAACTGAGGAAAAATGAGTCAAACTTAGCAGTAAAGTAAGAGAAGTGTTTGTAGACTTTCTCTCGCTTTTTTTTCCTTTCTCTCACACACTGTGTTGGCTATCTCCATTAACCAGGACTAATTTCAGTATGAATTCCAGTTTATCTTGAGTGGTATACAATTTGTTGATTTTTTTTTTCAGTTGTGTTGAGGAAACTAGGTCAATCTGAGTAGTGAAATAGGAGATCTGTATGAGTGATGATGATATCTGATACTGTACATTAGGTGCAGATTGTGTACTATTTCTTGTTTGCAAATAAACTTGTCATTTTGAAACATGATAGATGCAGTAGAATGATTGACAATGACCTTTTACTATGAAACTGACATCCTTGAAGAGCTGTCATGAGAGCCATTTCCTCATATTTCTCTCTGATGTAAACTATCGGTATATAGTTCTCTTTTTTTTTGGAAAACATAATGAAATTACCATGGGTCACTTCCATTTTGAATGACTATACATGCAAAAGAGTTGATAAGCTGCATTAATATAAATGAGGGTTTGAGATGTGTATGACAACTCTGTCAAAGGTGATATCATGTATGAGCAGCATTAGCGGCTGTTGGCTGTGACTAATGCCCAGTTGATCAGATTGAATTATATCGTCATGGCGTCAGCCATTTCAGATTTGCCCTTGATATACATGATGAGGCAGTTGATAGTGAATCTTTCCACGTAGATGTTCTCCAGACAGATGACTGCAACATTGGGGTTTATGTGGCTGCTATCTACAAAACCTTTCTCCTGGATTCACCATTTTATTTTTTGAGTTGTTTGAAAATATGGCTTCTTGAACACTCTCTGTGCTATGCATTGAGTAGAATCATTATCTTGTATGTTTTCTTCATTTGCTCACCTAGCAAGTAATAAAAGACTGTGAATTGCATTTTGAATTTCATAGAATATGAACAGTATGTCCGAATATTGTTATTTGAAGAGAAAGCATGTGAAAGGGTGAAACTAAGGCTAACATTGCAAGAAAAAAAAGAGAAAATAAAATGTAAGGCTGTCTTTCTCTGATAAAAAAGAAAGAGAGACAATGCATGCTTGGACATGTGACTGCTATATTTTGTCCTTCATTAAATTGCACTATTTCTTGGTATAAAAGTGGGTAATAAGTTGAGACAAATAAGATTTATTGTAAGTAACCTCCAGAGCCTCAAGTGAAGTGTTATATGTGTATTCAAGGGATTTGGATGGTGATTACCTACTGTGACAATGAAAATAACAATTCACGGAAATTGCCACTGACCCTGGGTTGTTCTGAGATACAGATAGATGATTGGTAGAAACAGTGGTAGTTGCAGAAATTACCACTCTAGGAATAATGATGATTATAATGTAATTATTATAATGATGATTGCAATAATTCTGAATATTGTAAGTAATATTGACAGTACTGACAATAATGATAATAACAATAATAACAATATATTGGCAAGAATGATAAAAATAAGAATGATAAAAATTGCATGACAAGGTAGGCAAAGGAGAGAATGAATCAATTAAATAATTATAAGAATAATAATAGATAATGATGATGATAAGTTGATAGCTATATTGATAAAGTCATGATAATACTCATATGTATCAAGACATTACATAAAAGGCCACATAAATACTGTGTACGCTCACATTTAGAAAAAGAATGAGATTCATAACCAATGCGCATTTGCTCGCGAAGGACACTGCTGTTATATGGCAGCATTGCCAGGGAGGTGATGATATGCGAAATGTATTCAAGGAAAGGGCAAATTTCAGAGAGATTGTCGGAGTTGATTTACATTCGAATGACGGCTAATCATGACAATCATTTATGTTCTGTTGTACTGCTGTGTACATACAAAATGACACATCATAAACCTCTCGCCCCCCTCTCTTTCTATCTCGCTCTATCCTCTCTTTGCACAGTGTGTAGAGATATTGAAGGTCGGAATTACATGTAGTTATAAGAGCTCTCTCTTTTTGACAGATATAGAGAGATTGAAAAAGAGAGAAAGAGTTTTAGAAAGTGAGGAGTAATTGCTTGTCATTGTGTAGTATTCAAGATAGAAGAATAATGTTTGGATGATTCAACACATAAAAATGCAAATTTAAAGGCTGGATTCCAAAGATTGAACATTATCATTATTGTAGTATGATTGTTCTTCAGTTTGTCTTGCCGCTGTACTTAAATGAAATTTGTAAGATCGCCACTGCTGATCTACATTTTGACAAAGATATCAGAGAAAGGAACCAAGCGGAATTGAACCTGTCATCTACTGCTTTCCTGGCAGTGACACAACCACCAGGCTATCCTTGGATGCCGACAGTGACGCAATGAACTTGGAACAAACACCCAGACTCTGAAATTCCGACATCGTTAATGTTAACCCGTTGAGGACAGGCTGATTTTACTACAACACATGTTTCCCCATACACTTGCCCGAGTATACTCGGGACTCCTCAATGGGTTAAGATATTCTACGGCGGACAAACCATATCTCTTGCTTTCATTGTCATTATTCATCTAAATTCTGAAAAGTAGAGACATAAAATACATAAAGATTATGTGATGATCCTATATCAAGGTTCATTCAAAAAAAGAGAAGAAAGAAAGACTATTGTTTTGGTTTGTCAAGTCACTATCAGGGATATATGTGAGAAAAATAAAAAAGTGTGAACATTTCCTCTTCATTTGTCAAAACTATTTTGAAAAAGATATTCAGAGAATATTTCCACTGCTCCCTACTGGCTTCTCATCTGAAATTATGAAATGCTTACAAATTATATTTGTATAGCAGCTTTTGAACTTTTTCCCACAGGCACCTTGGATACCTGGGAATTGTCCATGTTTCAGGGCTGCTGCAGGCCTCATGTTTAGTAATCATGATAGAAACCAAAGAATTGTAAATTCCATCTTATTGATGTAATGGGAACACTCATGTTTAAACAATGGCTTATTGCTCTAATAGCTAAGAATTTTCTTGGGCTGCAGAATGTTAATTTGATTAAAATGTTTAGGAGTGATAGTTGGGTGAGAATGCTAAAAAGATCCAGGGTTGTAGTGGACTTGCATTTTTTTAAGAAGTGTACTCATGTTTTTGTAATCATGAAATGTAGTTATTATTGATCATCTTTACAGCCTAAAGGTTGGTTGGGTGTACTTGCAGAGTGGGGGGAGGGGGGGGGGGGCAGCAACCTCGCCTAGTTCTTCAATTCATACTTTTGTTAAAAACAAAAACAAAACAAGACCTGCATGTCTGGGAGCTTCAGGGAATACGCTATCACAAGCTAACGGCTTCATCTAGCAACTATGGGACTTCCACTGGCTTCCGTATTCTTCTTGCCATTGATTTAATTTTCATTTCTGCTTTCTTCTTCTTTTTTTTTTGGACAGAGAGTAAAAACATAGCAAACAAAGAAACAAGTTTAAATGACTGGTAATATTTTGATGCATGAATATAAGAGAGACGGACAAGATATAAACTTGTATAAATGCATGGAGCAGTACATTGTGGAACACAATTATGTCCTAGTTGTTCAAAAAGAAAGAAAGAAAGAGGAATTGAAATTAATTTATTGTTACTGGCAGGAAGAGACGGCCATTTTGTGTAATTCTCCCTGATCTTAGAGATATGTGCCTTCATAAACCAAGAATCAGTTGGGAACATAAAGAGTAATGGGTTGTAAACTGACAGCTCCATTCGGTATGGCTAGACATATCACAGCCCCCGGATTCGTGTTGGCAATCCAACATTAACCTAAAACAGAAGACCCTTTTGGCCTCGGGGCAACTTCCCCCCAAAATGTAGTCAGATGAAAAAGCAAAAAGCAAAAACAACACACACACAAAATGCACAAAGAATTTAATGGGACTGCAAAAAGAAGTGGATTCTTAAATGACAGTGCTCCGTAATAGTAGGGGACGTGTAGTGACATTAGAGTCATGTTGTTAATATATACGAATATATGCCTAAAAGCAGCCTACATCTGCCTGTAGTTCCATATCTAGGTCTGTTTGCTCATCCCTGCGGAAAACATAGTCATTACATTCTGAAAAAGAAACTAGATTGAAAAGTTATTCATTGGGAGTTTGAAAAGGAATAGATTGTAAAATGACAGCTTGCAGTAAGCATGTCACAGTACAAGATTCATGATGACAATTTAGCATTTAATAAAGTGGAGCTTTTGCCTCTGAAAGACATTACAGAAATTATTGTTATTACAGATAACAAAGATGTATTGAGACATCGAGGAAAAATAGGATTCAGAAATTACAGTTCATAGCATGTAAAAGAGACATAATGAAACATTGGAGTCATATTGCCAATTTACAATAAACTTCTAAAAGACAAGTAGATCCTTTAAACCAGACCCAACAATGTAATTCATATATTGTATCTTCCATTTGATATATGAAATGAAAGAGATATAATTAGACAGTACGTTCACTTTTCAGAGTTCCTTGAAGTCGTAATTTGCTTGTTTGTAACTAAAATATTTTTACTAAATAGAATCCATTGTTGTCATCTGATGAAATTGACTGAAAATCTGTACTAGTTGTATGTCTTCCAAATTGCATGTTTCCTTGATGCCCATCAGATTAATGATGTCACTATGCTAGCACTTATTTAACAAATAGAATGATCGAAGGTTTATCAATTGTGTTACAAAATAATAAAAACAAAGTTATACACTCACATGATCTCATACAAGGCAGTGATATAGGTTGCAACCACAATTTAAGTAATATGATGTATTACGATATGGTAGTGAATGTTTCTAAAACTTGCTCATAAATCTTTTTTTTTAAATATATATGTGTCATTATATGACTAGATTATTTTTGTCCAGTGATAAGTGAGTGATGATGACTGGGGGGGGGGGGGGAGGGGTGGGATGGAAAGGGATTTAGTTGGTACATTTTTATCAGACATACACTTTTCATAATATTTCTGTGTACGCAGCAAAAGGGGTGTTGGAGGTGATAACAACACCGCCTCTACTTAATTGCATGTAATTGTGAGAACTATCATTAATGTCATGAGAGTATTCAGAACTTTGAAGTTTGCTGCTTTGTTTTTTTAATAAATTTTACTGAAGCTCCTTCCATTCTGTATGATTTCTTTTTTTAAATATCTATTTATCCAATTTAGCTTGAACTTGTGTCACTGTACTTTAAAGATGAGTATACCATTTACATGCTAAAAATAATGAACCACACCTACAGTGTGTAATGAAATGGGATATTATTTTCAGCTTTCCTACTTCAGCTCAGCACTTCAGACTGAATAAACCACCACTTACCGCTCGCCTCATTAATGGGACAGAATCGCCGGCATAATGTCTGTTTTCCAATGACAATCTACAAGTTAAATGGTGTACCTTGAAAGCCTGTTTTTTAATCAAATACAGATGGAGTCTCTGTAAACACATTAAATTGTCATTAAAAGAGCATAAAACATGCATTAAAAATTGTTGAAATTATAAACGTGTAATGGAAATGACTCCCATGGGGCATGATTTCTAGCATGCTCAACACTCTGAAAAACAGGGAACTTTGATCTTTATGATGGGGCTGGACTGGATTTACATCAAAGAGCACTTTTCAGCCCCAACTTTAAAGGGATCATGCAAACACAATAAAATCATTATCATGCAGATCCGGATAGCTGTGTAAATACACAATTTGCAAATCAGGAGCATGACTTCCAATAGCTGGGTGATTGAACAGAACCCTCTGGTTTCCTTTAATTAACCCACTGAGGACAGGCTGATTTTGCTATAACAACATGCATTTCCCATAGTCACTTGCCCGAGTATACTTTGGACTAGTCTCCAATGGATTAAAGGATGGATATTCCCAGAAATCTTTAAGCTTTGTATGAAAAGTTTATAAAATTCTTCTTTTGTAATGGGTATGTGATAATGTTTTTTTAACGCAATGCAGACCAGCTTATTTTACTAAACACACATATTCCCATAGAGACCTATACTTGGGACTAGTCTTCAATGGCTTAATTTGAACAAGCTGTACTTACTGTGTGATGGTTATTATGCCTGCAATACCAAGAAATCTTCATTATTTTGAAGATTTTATATATCTTTCATGGCAGAATATGGCAGGGTTACATGTGATACATCATCATGAAAGCCACATATGTGTAATGTCAGGAAAATATATATTATTTTGAAACATATGAATTTTCCATGTGTAAAAGCTTTAAATCAATTCATAATATGTCCTTGTTCATTACTAAAGCAAAATATAATTTCTTTGTCCTACTTCATTACAAGGAAATTTTTTTTTTTTTTCAAAGAATTCATTCAAAATTAGACAACTGGAAAATTTGTTTTGTCAAAGTCGGCTTCACATGCATTGTTTTCTTCCTTTTATGATCTCTGAATTCATGAATGGGGTTAATGTAACATTTGATGCAGCAGATACAATTGTATGTGCAGATACCCTGCTCATATCTGCAGACTCATATATGCTAAATCCATCTTTGCAATCAGCTCCATCTGTGCATGCATGCAGTACCTGAGAAATTAATTGTACTTCCTTGAGTAAGCAGTGTTAGGGTGCGTTTGAGCGCTCTCCTAAAGCGAACTGTACCGTACCGTACCCACGCCAGAGGAGCGCTCGAACGCTCCTAAAGTGTACTGTACTCTCTAACAACAATGGAGTGCAAATATTCACTCTTGAAGGAGTAAATACAAAAAAGAGTGAATTTAGAGTGAAATTGGAGTGAATTTAGAGTGAAAATGTTCATTCACTCGTTTTAGAGTGACCTCAGGGATCACTCCAAAATCTTCGAGTTATCCCGAGGTCACTCCAAAATGAGTGAAAATGAACATTTTCTCTTGAAATTCACTCCATTTTCACTCTAAATTCACTCTTTTTTGTATTCACTCCTTTAAGAGTGAATATTTTCACTCTATATTTTTTAGAGAGTACCGTACTGTACCGAGCCAAAAGTGGACCACTTCCCAATGTGCTCCAAAAGCGTACCAAAAGCGTACCAAAAGTTCGCTGTAAAGCATGCGCGTATCATGCGCATACGTCACAATGCAAAGACATCTTTCTCTTTGTTCAGGACAGCTGTAAGTAGTTCAAGTGCCAGGTGAATGACATTCTTGCTACAAAAATGTGTGACCTTTTCTAAAAATAAGTCGTGAGGTACGCTTTCTCAACAGAGCGCTCGAACGTTCCATATCTGGCACAGTTCAGTACGATACGCTCTGGTTGAGTTCGCTTTGGTTCACTTTAGAGCGCTCGAATGCACCCTTAGTTATCAATAAGTGTCCCTCTCTTTCTAACTGTATGGTGAGGTGGATGTTATGTTCTCTACCAAAATCTCATGATACGGAAGGAATGAGTAGAAGCTGTACTACCTGTAGACAAGATCATTGTCATATAGGATTGTTTTCAGGATTTCAGTGAGAAAAAGGATTCTGCGCTAATGTCCTTCACGCAACTAACCACTGCTGGTCCATGCATTCTGATTAGGCTTGTTAACACGTACTGAACATAAAATGATTTTTTTTTTGTAATCCCTCTTTTGAAATGCAATGAAAAAATTTGTTAAATCTTGTGTGTGGCCACTATAAAATCACTAACCCTCGAAAATTGGGCCAGCTTGATTTTCTTAAAAAAAAACAAAAAACAAAAACAAACATGCGTGATCATTTTAAGTGTGCTATGTGCATGAACGGCAGCGAAGACATAGGACTGCACACTCCACACTCGGGGGGCCGGGGGTCATGCTCCTATCCTACATTAGGCAAGCACAGCATACTGGTTCAAAATGCTTTATTTGCAGCTGAGTATTTTGTGTTTGTTTTTTGTTTTTTGTTTTTGTTTGTTTTTGTTTTTGTTTTTTTTTTGTTGTTGTTGTGTAAATGGTGGGGAGCAAATGAAATTGATTTTTGTGTCACGATGCAAAATGTGTATTCTGTTTCTATTGTCCCCTAAAAGTCCTATCAGTTTCAACTCTTCAATACAGGGGTGGATCCAGGGATTCTGTAAAGGGAGGGGGGGCACCTTTACAAAATCAAAGGTGGGGGCACATGTGCTCCTTCTTTTTATTTCTTTTGTTTTAACAAAATGAAAGGGGGGTGTGTGTACCTGGCGCACTCCCCCTGGATCTGCCACTGCAATATTTCTCTCTTTCTGAAAGGGAGGGGGTGGGGGGGGGGGGGGATGAGAAGGCACATCTACACCTGTGTACTTGATATGGGTACATCAGAAATGACAAATCAGTTTTAGAATACAGCATTTCTTTTTTTAAAGATTTATTGTATATGTTTAATTGTTTACCAGCACAATAAGTGCAAATGGTTATAATCTAGTGACAATTTAATGATACTCATCTAGTACCTGGAAGATTAATGAGCAAGCCCAGACTTATCTAGTAATGAGAATGATAGTGGAGTGGCTGTTTTTGTCATTTTTTTTTGTTTGCTTGTTTGTTCGTCAGAGTCCTTGCCCCCCTGGCATGAGTTAATTGAGAACAAAAACAGGTGGTTGAGAAAAGATGACTTCATGATTACTGAGGAAATATGATGCATTGTAGAATATCAGGAGTGGTGTACATGTCATCTATGAATGACAAAAAAAAAAACACACACAGAAAAAAAAGGAGAAAAAACAATTCATATACCATGTAGTGTACAGCCACCTCAGAGAAGCAATCAAAAGCTTCAGTGTATTGATGGAAGACAAGAAATGATTTTTTTTTTTTTTAAAGCATGAAAGCGTGGGAGTTTGGACCAGTAAATGTGTCAGGAAATGCTGCAACTCATCCATTTTTGTGGCAGTAATATATAATGGAGTCACTCGCAATGCACGATAAAAGATCCGTTTGGCATGGATGAGAGCTGATATGTTCATCTATACGTAGCAATCAATAAATTGGTGGAACGTGCCATGCGTCTATCGCTACACATGTTTCGTGTTCAAGTGACAGTGTTCATGTCGCAGTCAAATGAGCACTGCTAATAACTACATGGCTCCCCTATCAATCATTATGTGGGACCTTATGCTGCCAATACTGCTTTTGACAGAACAAAATTTGAGAAATATTTGCAACTCCCAGCTCTTCAGCTCAAGGCATTTTTAATCTAGGCTTTGTGATATAATATATATATAGGTATATACATATATATATATATGTATATATATATATATGTTGTTGTAGTTTTTTTTTTTTGTTGGGGGGGGCAGGAGATACAATCTTCAGTTTACCATTCCATTACCACTGGCTACCTGTCCATTCACATTAATGGTGCTTCTATGAAATAGCAGGCTCGAGGGTGGTAGGAAATTTTGTTGGTAATTTAAAGGTAAAACAAACAGCACTTCTATCATTAAGTCATCAATGTCGGTTACCCTGGCGAGTACATTTGTCGCGATGTGATCAGCTTTTTATCCATGTACGACCTTTTACTCAGCCTGTTGTAATTACGCTGCTGGCGTGCATTTGTCAAACCTTTTCCAGTCTCATTCTGCCCCACCCCTACTCTTCTTTGACCTATAGTCTTTGTCAGTTTTTTAATTTGTCATGCACTACAGCACATGACGCATTTTGATGTGTGAGTGTGTGTTTGGGCTGTCATTCCTGTCCATAGAAGTCCCCTTTGCCAAGGGCACTTTTGCTAATGATGGACTGAGGTCAAGTCATTTCTTTTTTCATCTTTTATTTTGTCTGTTCCATTATCCTATCAAGCCCCCCTCAGAAAAAAAAAATAAAACAAAAAAACTAAAACAAAAGACCAACCCTGCACATTTCTGTCATTTAACATTGTGTCTTTTTATCATATTTTCAATCATTAATGGCTAATATTTCAATAGATAGAATTATAAAAAAGCTGTCTTTCATATGAACCCTTGTATTTTGGTCACATGCTTTTGTCTACCATAGTTGCAAAATCATCTAAATTGCTAATTCTGTAACTCACTCTTAACTTCTTATTTAACACAAGAAGATGCTGTCAAAGAACATTATCATAACTAATAAATCGGTTAATGGATAGTGGCGGTTTGATATGAATTCCATTTCGCTGGCCCATATACCATCATACAACCTTAAAGCTTCAAGATAATTACCTAATTGCCTTGCAAGGAGATCTGAGGAAAAAAGATAGTACTCATCTTATGTGCATAGTATTTGTGCAGGGGTGTGGGTGAGCTAGTAAAGAAGGCTGTCCCACCCATAGAGGCAAATCATAAATGAGCTCTTAACCCATAGCCCACCAAGATCTGTATTCTTCATAGGATTAATATAACACACCTCTAATTTTAATGATTATGGGATTTTACATACTCCCATCAAGACATAAAGCATCACCTGCTGCATAGTATATGTTGGACCTAGTACATTATTATAGCATAATTTATGATCTAACAATGTCATTGCTTATCCTGAATACAAGATGTTTTAAGATGTTTTAAGGTGTTTCGTACTTTTGCCTGCCATCAACGATTAAAGGTGCATAGTCCTGGTAGTGTAGAGGGCGCTGTTGATGATACTGCCGATCACCGTTAGCATTAACACGAAGATTGCCGAAGTTGAGCTGTCATCAAGAGTAAAGCGCGTAGGTGTTGCTAGGTAATGTTGCCTTCGTTGTCTTCTCTGCGCACCACGCAGTCTGTAGTAATGCCAGGGTGCATGCATACGTGCTTCTTATTATGACATCACAAAAGAAGTTTGCTAAAGCTGTCATCCCCCTCAGCCGAATCATGAGCCGAACTGTGATCGGACCACTGACTACAGTGGATCGGACTTCTTCGGACTCGGGGAAGTGGGTCACAGCGTAAGCGCTAAAGAGGAGTCGATAGCGTAGGTCTCTATAGGAAACTTTGACTAAACCACCGGGACCATGTGCCTTTAATAGTGAAGTCATGTTTTCATTGAAAGCCAACCAGACATAATGTTTGTACATGTATCTGATGGACACCAAGGCAACACTGGCCGTAGATGGGTTAAATAGTTTGATTTATGGTCCTGATGTAGTTGTTGTTTGAAGGTATTTTTCCTCTTTCATTTTGAAGACAATTCAGTTGTCCTTGGTTTCGGACGAAGGAAGCGATGGTGTACATGTGTAGGCCTACTGTTGACCCCAAGTTCGAGGCCTTGATGATGAAATAATTTTCTGGCTGTATGTTTGTTTGTGTGTGTGTGTGTGTGTGTGTGTGTTCTTGTGTTCATGAATTTCATGTGTTTAACCCGTTGAGGACGAGTCCCGAGTATACTCAGGCAAGCGTCTATGGGAAATGCATGTTGTAGCAAAATCAAACCGTCCTCAACGGGTTAAAGTGGATGTTTGAGGTTTGAGAGAATCGAGTCTTGGTTGAAGCGAGACCAGTTTAACCCTTTGTGTGCACTGAGTGCTGATTGGCACAGAAAACCCAATAACCTTGTACACACTGTCCAAAGTCCCTGGTACAGAAATGGTCAATGAAAATAGCCTTTGGCTCAACATCATAGTACACACACACACACACACACACATAAAAGTGGCTAGCTAGTACTCCAAGTGTTTTGTTGGAGGTGTGAACTCCTTTTAGCGCACTCTCTCTCATCGAAGTCCCGCTGACGTCATCCTTCTGTCCATTAGTATCAACTTTCCGAGCTCAGCATGGCTGCGATTAGCCAACTCACAATGGTTTAAAGCAAATCAATAATGCTATGCAGACCTGGTCCAGAAGCATTGTTACAATTCTTTGGCGGCTTTTAAGCTACGCTCAAATTGCTTGCCTGTCTGCGGCCCAATGTGTGGGCCTAAGTTGATCATCTGATAAGGACATTTATGGGCAAGTTAACTTCCTGATGTATCTGTCACAACTTCTTTCAGCCTGTGAGAATAAAACAGCCTGTGCTCTATTAAATAGAGTTTAATCTTCAGTGTGAGCTCACTGAGCTACGTGCATGTTTCTCGATCACATCAAAAATGTGGGTCCGGAAGGTCAATACAAATCAATATCACATGGAATGTTCAGCAAGAACATTGCAGATGAACTGTTGAAATGTGCTGCGACAGTCAGTAATGCTAGGCTGTATTCTGGTCAACTATCTCACACATGTAATGAGGACACAACAGCAGTTCTTGTAAACCCACAATGCAGTTTTCACTTCCTGTGTCAAACTTGTTAACAGTTTGTTTCAAATGATTATTATTTTCGGGCTAGTTTCTGGTTGTGCGAAATGCACAAATATTTCAATACTGCAAAAATTTCTGCTTATCAGAGATATATCAGAGATGCTAATTGTTATGTTTTGCAGTATTTTGTA
Source organism: Diadema antillarum (assembly GCF_040938485.1). Classification (NCBI taxonomy): domain Eukaryota; kingdom Metazoa; phylum Echinodermata; class Echinoidea; order Diadematoida; family Diadematidae; genus Diadema; species Diadema antillarum. Next base: position 702,977 of record NW_027271794.1, read on the forward strand.
CTCTTTTTGCACCCCCATAAAAAATGGAGGTTTCATGGATTTTTTTTCCATTCTCAAATTGTATTACTGCATTGTATGTATTGCAGGAAAGGTAAAAATACTGTTTTCCACCTCAAATATCCCTTCACAGCCTTTAGAACACATTGCTATGCTGTTTACATGGTTGGCATACCTGCCTTTATATTCTCATATGACTAGCCATGAACCATAGGCTGTGTTTTATACATATGGCACTGTGTGGTAGTAGTCAGTCAATTGAACAATTTGTGTCAATTTGTGACTAACACTGAATATACAAATGGGGTCAAAAATGATGTCCTTTGCCATGGAGATGAAAAATTAATTGATTGAAGTGAATATTTTCTGCTATTGAACAAACAGTCAAAATATAACAGTGTCTTCAGGGGTATAGGTGTGAAAATTGATATCATTAATGAGAAGAGAACCATTTGACTTGTAATGCCATGTTTTTCTCTATTGTAACCTGGATGCTGAGTTCATGTATTATGTGTATGATGTAAATTAAACATCCACTTACAAGTCAAACAGCTGTCGCATCGTGGCAGCTTCTTCAACGGCTGACTGAGTGAACTCTGCCCCATCGTATTATGACTTTGGATTAGCAGGTGCGTGGTAGAGGCCCCGCTGAGTTCGAAGAAAGGGTTATAAAATGTCACCGATGTTTAAGTGTATAATTATGATGATGAGTATGTTTGTATCTGGTGTTTGTCTGTGTGTGTGTGAGTGTCAGTATGTGTGTATGACCATCTATTAGCTAGTACTTGAATTACATGAGAATGCGAGAGAGAAAGAGAGAGAGAGAGAGAGAGGGGAGAGAGGGAGAGAAGAAGAGATGAAGAGATAAATATGAGGAGATGACAATTCATGTACCACTGTTGCAATGCAGAATGATACAAAGTGAGCGATTGAAAGAGAGGGAGAGAGAAAAACATATACCATGTAGCAAAGTGCCATATATTTAGCAAATCTATTTTTTTTTTGTGAATTGGGACTTCCTGACAATTTCACGAGTGGTTAATGGATTAGTGATTGTGGAGTACATACAGTACTGAACAGAGAAATGTATGTAATACACTTCACATGTATCACAATCATAGTTAATATTTTTGTGTGTTTTTTAATTCCAATTTGTGAATTTTGGTGAGACATATTATAATGTTTACGGTAGATTATATAGCGCATAAAATTCACAGAGCGAGAGAGAGAGACATCCAGAATGCATGGTAGATGGAGGGAGAGGGAGAGATCGACAGATTGAGAGAGAGAGAGATGTCCATGATTGGTACATGTCTGTGTGTAAGGAATACGGGGCCAAGTTAGATTACCTGTAACCACAGGGGAATTTTACAGTAAAGCACCAGAGAGAGAGAAGAAAGAAAGACAGAAGAAATGGACAGAATTCCGACAATGAGAGGAAAGAGAAGAAGAGAGGGAGGGATGGGGGGGGGGGGGGGGGGGGGGGGGGGGGGGGGGGGGGGACCAGTAGAGTAGATACAGGGAGGAAGACGGAGAAAGTGGGGCCGGAGGAATGACACTGCATACAGGATGCCAGCGAAGAGTGGCACGGCCAGTTAAGGAAAGAGAATGACTGAATTATGGATTAATTTGAGAGAATTATCTCCCTATCGAGTCCCCCCCCCCCCCCCCCCCCCCCCCCATCAGCGCTGGTTCCTGCGTACAACTGTGTCAGTGACACCGACTCTGGCAGGTTTACGCCACGGTGTCTGTTTAAAGGTGTCGGTTAGCCCCTCAGCGCAAGCCTTCCCACCTGTGACAAAATTGGGGTTTTTAGAATGGTTGATAAAAGTGCCACAGCTGCATGGATACATATTTCACATTTTGAATCAAGACACCACTGCTTATCTTATATCATAAGGCACAACATAGCTTTCATTAAGGAAATTGATCTTTCATTTCCAGTTGTAAATTATATCATTTTGACAGTATGTATATGATTTTTGCTTTATTCATTCTAGTATTTCTGGCTATTCTTTTTCTTTTAATGCATCAGACTCATCATTCCAATGTCTTCAGGTGAAGATATCATTGATATTGATTTATTTACTCCATTTTACGGTAATTTGAATCAAGTGTGTTGAGTTAACCAACCTGATGGCCAGCTGAAATCCTCTTTAGCTTCCTTGATTAAAAATTGTAGGCCGAGTACAGTGTAATAAAGTCAGCCAGCTGTTTTTTTTTTATGTGGTCTGCGACATACCAGGTGTCAAAACACTATGAAATTTAACCTTCTTCCTTCCGTTTGCCTTTAAAGATGTGGTATAGGTTTGGTTGAAATGGGGCTTGAGGTTTCCAGCTTTTTATGTGAGATAATGAGAAACCTCTTAAAATGAAATATGAAAGAACATATAATTCTAAAAGCAATTAAAGGTTTATTTGATGGAAATTGGTTTTGAAATGATTGAGGTATTGCCAAAAAAACAAAACAAAAAACAAAACCCAATCCTAATAGAGAATGGGACCCACCTTTTCATTAGGATTGCTTTGTTTTACTTTTTTGGAGATATCTCAGCCATTTCAAAATCCATTTTCATCAAATAAACTGAATTCCTCTTTAATAGAATCATATGCTCTTTGATATTCTATACTGTGGTTTCTACGTGTCTCACAAATGATTAAAAGCTGAGTCCTCATCTCAACCAATACTATACCATCCCTTTAAAGATGTGTCACCAGGTATGGGCATAGTCTGTGGGCAGGATCTATCATGAATGTATGTGATATGATCCTGTTCAGTGCAATGGGAATAGAATATGGAATAGTGCAAAAATGCCTGCCCTTCTGCATGGAGTCTTTCCTTTTGCTTAGTGGTATTTTAAAATAAAGGTAAAAATAATTCCTGTCCATCTGTAGAAACTCTTGATTCTTTTTGCTTAGAAATGGACACATAATGCATAAGAAATGTGTGAAATAATTCTGCAATTAATAACACAGTTTTGGTTGGGTAAAGATGAAAGTGAAAAATATTGACTAAAAAGGTTCACTGACAATATTGCAGTCTGAGAACATATCCAGTTGTGGTTGCTATGTGATGATTTGTAATCATAATCGATACGATCAACAAATTGGGCCACAGCACTATCCATCTATCTTCTGAGCATGTGTAAGAGAAAATCACATGCAGTTTGCTGATACTATTGTTAGGGCACGATTGATCATCACATGACGTTCTACCTACCCACTAATAAACGGGGAGAACTCTTCAGGAAAAATAGTCACATACCTCAATCCAAATTATTTTACAAGTGCTTTTGATCTCAAAATACTCCAAAACATCTCGATATCCTGGCAAATTGTATCAGCCAGACAAGTTTCTTAGTAGAACCTTTTAATATATTGCAAGCAAATTCCAAATGGTATAAGATGAATTTTGAGCCCTTCTGAAAACTATGTTTTGCCTTTAATAGTGCTGAAGGGCAGTTCTGAAAGTGTTTTTCAAACAAATTGCAAGTAGGTGAAATTCCATGCAACATTATGCACCTGTTTTTGCTATTATTCTTGCCACTTTGCCCTCGTAACTGTCAAAAGACAAGAAGCATGTTGTGTTCTTGACCCATTAAGATAACCGTCTGTATTTTGTCCCACAGACATTTGTTGAACATTCTACATGTTACATTTTTGTAGAGAGAAAAAAAAAACCCAACAAACTCCATTAGCACCAACAAGTATTCAAACATTCTTTTCTCAACATCTGAAATAGGTTATTTGGCATTCAGTCACTTTGTGTCTGTTCAGATATTTTGATTTTTAGTGAAGGTGTATAGAACTCCTCTCCTTTGTACTGGTAATTCTCTTGATGGTAATTAGGAAATTTGAATGATCAGCAGTGAATGTAATAATGTGTAATGTTGGTAGTTCCAAAGATGAAATTCGTATGGGCCAACCAACTATAGACACTTAAATGAGAAAGAATAATTTTCAAATAAATGCACAATTTTGCTAAATCTGATCAAATGGAGCTACTTCATTGCATATTTACCAGTCATAGCTATGCGCTTATTCCAAAATTTACTCATTGTAGCCAAAAATGTAGCACTTCTCTTCAGAACTTTATTGCAGCAGGTGAAAGTCGGAGTTCAATGTCACTGTCAATGGAGGAAAAAAAAAAACGGTTTCTAAGCGACCGCCTCCCCGGAGACATTGCTGAGAACGTGGACATCTTCAAGTAGTCAGTCATTAAAACCGAGCAGAGCATACCTATTTGTTACTCCTGAGTGCATCAATGTATCTCCTGTCAGAATTATCATTAGTAATGAAGCAGCTTTTAGGTGATGCATTGGCTGTTATGCCCCCCCCCATTCTTACCACATATGAGCAAAAGGTGACCCCCTCCATAAAAACACCTCATCTATTAGACGAACACACACACACTCTCTCTATCTCTCTCCGTGCTTCCATCTCAGAACAGTACCCCCTCCTCCCCCTCCCCCACTTCTTTTTTTCCTGCATGGTGTCGCTCACCTCCAGTTCATGGCTTGAAATTGTGCAGCACACTCTTGTGTAATGTATTATGAGCTTGTCAGTCCGTACTGCTAATTCAATAAATGACAGTACCTTTCCACAACCTAAACAGAAAAATGGAAATTTATCGCTCCATACCCTTCTCCGTGCAGTTCATTTCCCACCTGAGATGCTTCTTGCATATATGTATGTAAGCTATGTCTTTTTTTTCATCACAGTTGCCTGCAGAAGTTGTAGATTTCATCTCCTATTACCATTGTTTCATTTCATTTTTCTGCCAAAAGCTCAGAGACAATTTCTATGTTTAACATAGAAATTGTCTCTGAGCTTTAGTTAGAGATACATAATCGGGGGGGGGGGGGGGGGGTGTTTCATAAAGCTGTTCTTAAAGTTACGAACGACTTAAGAATGACTGGTGATCAGTTCTGATGTGCTATACTTATCAGAATTTCAATAACTGATTACCAGTCATTCTTAAGTCGTTCGTAACTTTAAGAACAGCTTTATGAAATACCCCCAGGTGAAATTTCAGTACATTGACTCCAATGTACATAGAATTTGAATTCAATTTATGGTGTTTTTGCTATCTTTTCAGTAATTTTCATGTAGATACATTTTTTTCCTCATGAAATAGTAATTATCAAAGGCAAGTACATATTTCCACAGTCATGTGACCAAAAAAAGAAATAATACATATAAAGTTAAACAAAAATATTTCTGCATGCCAAACTGGATGTGTGTTGTAATGCAAGGTACATTCTTTGTGTGCCACATTTGCAAACCTGACTCACTTTCGATGACTTGAAAACCTTGCATATTTTGATCAAACTCCAAACTGTGCTCAGTGTGACTGATGTTTCGAATATTAGCTGTTTGCAGGGAAAATAGCTGTAGCTTTGTCATGGAATTTACATCAGAGCAAAGCTTTCAATTTTCTCAACAATTTTGCAGTACTGCATTCCTAGCAGAAACACTTAGTACCATACTACAAAAAGTTACATATTTTCTAAAAGCTCTAAAATGTTGTTATCTCAGAATGATATGGCATACAGGGGGTTTGCACTATGGTACTTAAAGTGTTCAGAGGGCAAAAAGGTAGGAGAAAACCGCATCTTTTTATGGAAACGTACCATGCATTCCGTCCGGAGAGGAGAGACGGTGATGGCAGATCGTGAAGTAATGCAGGAACGGAAGAAGATAGCACGAGCTCTGATCCAGAGAGGAAACCAAAACTCTTTGTTTGAGGTTTTTGTTAGGAGGTTAAAGGGGAATGATACCCAAATATGCATGTGGATTGAGTTAATGCAGCTATATTGGCAGAAAACATCAGTGAAGTTTGAGGGAAAATGGACAATTTGTTCAAAAGTTATGACATTGTAAAGTTTTGGTCCTGCCATCATTGAATGAGAAAACTACCACAGTTTGTGATGTCAGTACAGGAAACTATATAAAGAGAAAGAGAATTCCATAAAATTTTGTTTATCTTTTTTTCATGAGAAGTACACATTTCCTTAACATTGATATATTACTGACATATATTAAGGGTAATGTTATTCCCCTTGCTTTCTGAGAGGTAAGTGAAGAATTCTTTCATTATGCTACAAAAATGAAAATATGTTAAACTATCTTACATCCTCTTTATGTCATTTTCCTACAGTGGCATCACAAACTGTCTTCTCATCAAGTGATGATGGTGCCACAACTTTGAAAATAAAAATCATCACTTTTGAGAGGATTGTCTGATTTTCCTTAAACTGCACCAATGTGTTCTACTATAGATAATGCTGCATTTACTCAATCCACATTTATTTTTCGGTATCATTTCTGATTGAGATTCTGTAGAGAATCAATGAAACTTTTAAGGGATCATATACAATGTCTGTAGTCAGGTTTATAACATTTTTTGGTGACATAATGAGAAACCTTTTATGAATTATTAAAGAGCATGTGATTTTAAGAAGGATTCAATGATTATCTGATGAAAATTAGTCTTGAAATAGCTGAGATATCCAAAAAAGCGATCCTAATAAGATTGACAAGTGACGACTTTTATTAGGACCTCTTTGTTTTACCTTGTTTTTAGATATCTCAGTCATTTCGAAACCGATTTTCATCAAATAAACTTTTGATTCCCCTTAGAATTGTATGCTCTTTAACATTTCATAGAGTGGTTTCTAAATATCTCACAAAAGGTTACAAGCTGAATCCTCACCTCGACCAGTACTGTACAGTCCCTTTAACCCAAAGTTTGCTAGGTATAGTTACGGTATTCAGGTGTGCAACATTGAGTTCAGCCTGTTACTGGAAGGTAGGAAATTATAACGCTTTCAGGTAACTGCTATTAAAGCACCCTTGGAGAATGCAATTTGTCATTCATTTTTTAACATTCAGGCAGATTTGTCGGTCACGATACGTCGAGAGCATCAAGAGCAGATGCTGATTTCCCCCCTGAACCTACCGTTGAATATTAATACTTCACTCTTCCGCTCCGATGCCGGAGGGGTAATTAGCCCCAGCCAGCATCCTGTTTAATCATAAAACAGTCCAATATTGACAGTATGGAGGATAGGCTCTGCAGGGGGAAAGGACTCTGGCAAATTTGCACAATGTCCATCTTCAGTGCTAAATTGGCAAAAAATGTAAATTATTCATAAAACAGATGAGGTTCTCATTTTTTGTCCATTTTCTTTTTCATTCCATGTGTCACACTGCCTTTACTCTATAACAGCCCACAAATTTGCATTTTGATTAATGTATTTTGCAAAAAGAAAATAAACAAAGGGGAGAGAAAATTGTAAATTATTCAGCAAAAATGCCATGTTGGTTGGAAATTACTTTTCACAAATTGACATGTTCTGCCTCACACTCAACTTACGTCAAAGCACTATAATCACAGCCCACATTCTTTCTAGCAATGGTGCCTGTCCATAATTCTTGTTATTCCATATTTTGCATATACCTGCCTTATTAAAGACTTGAGTCGCTCTTTTACAAAATAATTTTTCCTCCAACACTGACATGATTGAATGTAATTGTCATACAGTAAGACCCCGTTTACAGTGCGGGGCTGGGCCGAGCCCAGCCTCAATTGCGAGGCCGAGCCCTGCAATTTGTCCATTTACAGTGTGGGGCTCGGCCCGGGCTTTTCATTCAAACCTTGCAATATTTTGTCGTAGTGGCGCTCTGCTTGTAAACAAATGCAAGTTGGTATAGTGTGGTTTCCAGACCCTTTGCCAACTGGATTCCGTGGGGACGAAGTCGCCGTTTGGGCAAAGGCCTTTGCCGAAGGAAAAATCCTTTGCAGGACAAAGCCACCTTAAACTATACTAGTTTTCGACATTGAGGGGGTTAATATCCTGAATAGCGAAGTAGTACGGGCAGAGGGTCTGGAAGCCAGACTAAAATTGGCCGCGCATATGGCCCAGTTTGCGTTTACACTGAGAAAAGGCCGGGCTCGACCGCGGCCGAGCTGCGGTCGAGAGCACCTCCAGAGCGTGGCCAAATGCACGGCCAATTTTGGCCCCGCATTTGGCCTTTTGCGCGTTTACACTGAAATGAAGGCGGGCTCAGCCGCGGCTGAGCCGCGGCCCAGCCCCGCACTGTAAACGGGGTCATAGACACATTAAAATCAAGATTTTCTCCATAACATGGAAACTCAAGAGGTTCATATACCAAGCCATTTCCAATGTCCAGTGTTTAGTCAAATGTCAATGAACTGGATTTAGAGTGTCAGGATATTACATCATTTGTAATTGACAGTTATTGCACTTGCTCATTTTTTCCTGCTGTTATATGTACTTTTATGACATTTTGTAATCATTGTATTAAAACAGATTGTTTAAATGTCATAGTTAAAATCTTGATTGAATTGAATTGAATTGAATTGTATTGTATTATGAAGGACTGCAATATATGTCTTCTTGGAGCAAGGCAGTATTTTTTGTAGAACATAAATTACATGTGTCTACAAATATGTATCCATAATATGTAACTACAGAAAAAAAAGTGTGACAAATGAGACAAAAATCCTTAGCTCCCTCTATTTAGTTTGGTTTAATAATTCTAATAAACACTCACATTGCAGATGTTGTATAATGGGATGTGCAATTATAAAGATCTGAATCCAGTTCATTAACCTTTGATCATATAGTGGACTTTGGAGATGGCTTGGATCATAAAAAGCTTGATTTCAGTTAAATGGAGAAAAACTTGATAAATTGCTGTCACAGTCAGTCCCAGCATGGGGGCTGTTCACACTGTCAATGAATAAAAATTGGACATTTTGATGAGAGTTGCCAGGCAACTGCGCATAAGAAAAAATTGCGTGGAAGTGTCGCAAGAAAAACCACAGACCTGGTTGCAATTGCTCTTATTGCCACAGTAAATTTGACTATATTTGTCATGTGATTTCCATCTGACATTTGGATTCTTGCAAGCAGAAACACAGAAAACATGCATATATCCCTGGGTAAATTGCTTTGTCATAACTATGTACAGCAGGATGCAGAGCCAATTAAAATGCATGCACAATACAATTAGCCTTGCAATGCATGCATTTTTGTTCACAAGTTCTTCTCGCAGTGTGAATAGAAGGTCACCAAACTTTTGAGAATTTGCAGTATCGTGATATTTTGCAACAAGAATGTACCCAGCACTGAATTAAAATTGTCAGCCGTTGATGAAATGTTTGTGTCGTTACATTTCTGGCAAACTGAACATATTTTGTCTTGTGTTTCCTGCTAGTAACACAGGCATTTTAAGCTAGAGAATGATGACATTATTCCAATCAATCTTTCCTTGCCTTTATCCATGTCGAATCCAATAGCATGTGCATAACGTCATCGCATTTCATATATACTGATTTCTCTTTCACCCTTCCCCCCTAAAAAAAAATCAACAATTATACCATCTGCCTGATTCAATTAGCATTAATATTCATTGAATATAAAATATTGCAAAGTCAGACAATTTTTTTATCCTTTTATGCATTAATGGTTGAGTTGGTTCATGAAATTCGAATCACTTACATTTTAGGTAAAAGCAGCATGTATACGTGTAATCTCTGATCAAAATCTTTTAATTTTGCAAATGAGAATTATGAGTGCACCTGAGCGTTCATTGAAAGTGTTTAAAAAAAGCCCAATGAAGTTTTCGTGAGATAATTTTAGTAGCAGAAATTGAACATTTATTTAGGTCATATATCAAACTTTTGCACCTGCTCCTGTGCACGTCTTTTATTCATGTAGTAATAAATCGTTTCCACACTTTTCTTTGAGCGTAGCTCTAATTGCAAAGGTCAATCAATGTTTTCCACATTTTCCATCTCGTAATTTTTTAGTCACAAGCCACACGCAAAGCTCCAATTTTTGCTCAGATTTTAAAGGCACAGATGTACTCATTATGTCCGTGATACTGCTAGCAAAACTATGATGAAAGCAGTTACAATGATGTCATAATGATGTAGTCCAAATCACTTACATTGTATGTTACCTAGATGTTATGTCAGTATGGTATTCAAGAAGAGTTTGTGTGTGTGTGTGTGTGTGTGTGTGTGTGTGTGAGTGATGGAAAACCAGATTTGCATATGACATATCAAAGAAAGTAATGTCTTTATGTTGTTGTTGTTGTTTTTTTTTTAGGGTGAAGTCCTTCATGAAGTGTCGTAAGGTCATCTAGAACAAACAATACTCTAAACCCATTGAGCCCATTGAGGACAGGCTGATTTTGCTACAACATGCATTTCACATAGTCACCTGCCCGAGTATACTCGAGACCAGTCTCCAATGGGTTAAATGTTCGATAAGTTGTTCTATAGTTTTGGAGATCAGTGTGAATGGGGTAATAGGGCTGCTGGGATAGGGGTGTTTAAGGAATAAGCTCAGCTGGTCTTGTGAGTGCCATACTTGTCTCAAGGTTGATGGAACGACATCTCTTTCTGTGTATGTTTCATCGTGACAAGGAGTCTTGTAAGCGCAATACTGGTGGCTACTTTGTATTTCGCTATGCTTTCGTATAATTTATTCCTTTCTCTCTTTTTGCTCTCTTTTCTTTTACGTCCCTTTCCTTCCTTTCATAGTTTTCGTTACTAGGTTGTTTAAGAAGACCAACACTTTCATATATACAGGGACCTATATATTACAAGCTTTGCTTTTTAGAAGGTCCCCACATTTCATGTTTGTTAAATTGTCTTCTCGTATTCTTTGTAATTACGACGCTATGTTCAATCTTATGTTCAATCGATCGTATCATGTTTGATGTTTTGAGATGTGGAAAAATAAAATCAAATCAAATCAAATCGTGCGAGAGATACAATCGACGTCATACGCTGTCACTCACTTCTGCAATTGACTGTCTCTGCGATGAACTATAGCATATCTCCTGTTACCATCTCTTGACACAGTAGGACTTCCGGGATACATCTCTATCCTCTTCAAGAATGATCTCGGAACTTCTTGTGTCTGCTCAAGAGGTGCATATCAGGGGTTTCAGTTCACTGAAATCATATTCGGGGAGATATGCATGTCTTGCATTAGCACAGTACAATAAACATGTTGATATTCCTTTCATGGTTTGTGCTTTGAGTAGGGAATATCTCTTCTCTTACTCTTAAATGCTGAACTTCAGTTGTTTCAGTGCTCCATGAATCCTCCTTCAGTGCTTTGTGAAATTCAATTCTTTGATTGTTGCAAAATATATGACCTTAAAGGGACTGTACAGTACTGGTTGAGGTGGGGATTCAGGTATATAACATTCCTAAGTGAGATAAGGGGAATCCTCTTATGAAATACGAAAGAGCATGTAATTTTAAGAAGGATTCAACATTTATTTGATGAAAATTGATTTTCAAATGGCTGAAATATCCAAAAAAGTGATAATAATTAAAGGCGACAGGCCACCTCTTTTATTAGCATCTCTTTGTTTCACCTTGTTTTTGGATATCTCAGCCATTTCCAAAGTGATTCTCATCAAATAAACTTGTGATACCCCTAAGAATTGCATGCTCTTTGACATCTCATAGAGTGGTTTCTGAATATCTCGCAAAATGTTAAAAGCTAAATCCTCACCTCAACCAGAACTGTACACACCCTTTAACCCTTTGTTTGCATTGAGTGCAGATTAGCAGAAAAACCCCATAGCATTGCACGCACTGTCCAAAGTCCCTGGTATTGAAAGGATTGTAGTAGATTGCCTGATTTTGTTGTTTTTTTTTTTGCGAGTGACTTATCTGAGTTTTGTTTCAAAAACTTCTGTATATACAAATGGATTAGATTGTGTGATTATCCAGATTCAAGGTGTCTAAATCTGGTGTTTAAGTGGAAAGTTTTGTGCATTTAGAAACATGCAAAAATAAAAACGTTAAAATATTTTTGCTTTCTTTGTGTACTTTGATGTAATGTCTTGAGTCAGCAGAATTAAAAACACACAAATAAGTAAAGTAAATAGGTTAAGCTCAAAAAATTGCTCGCACAAAAATATCTACTTTTACATTATGCCAGTTGTTTGGTACCATTGATAACAATAAGAATAAATGTGCTTGTAGTATTGTTTTATAGTATTTCTCTACCACAGCACAGTGCACAAAGCACTCTTCGACATAGAGTTATTTGATTGCAGAATGTTTCAAGAGAACATGTTATATCAGAGCAAAAATACCCTAGATGAAGTTTATAAGTAGGCCTTCGTTTTCAGTGATATCTTGTTTGACCGAAGCCGTGGACCAATGACTGCAAACATGCATTCACTTAGAGTAGAGTAACTGTGTATATAATCAACTCCCACATATGGTGTGCTGGAAGCACACAGCACACACTCACTCACACCACGCATTCAAACAAATCTAGCAGGTGGGGACCGTTATTTCATAATGGTGCCTTAAAGGTTCACAACTGAGTACGCTTTTATCCCCCGCGATACGTTATTTCATATTTGTAGGTTCTCCTCTGCTCCCTCTATGTTCTCTCTCTCTCTCTCCCTCTCTCTCTGTCTCTTTCTCTCTTTCTTCCTCATTCTTCCTCTTTCTTCCCAGGTCCGTGGGAAGAGTATCTGTATCAGTCACAGTCACAGCTGAAATACAGCTATCCATCATGCTTGCCGGCTCGGTAATTTTGTCATGATTGTACATACATTAGCCGACGTGCTTGTAGTGAGGTTACGTGTTCTTTGGTTATCTACTTGGTCCGGCGATTTCAACGTAGATGCTTCCCCACAACAAAACACACCACCACCACCACCACCACCACCACCAACAACACCACCACCAACACCAACAACAACACCAACAACAACACCAACAACAACACCAACACCAACACCAACACCAACACCACCACCACCACCAACAGCAACAACAGCAACAGCAGCAGCAACAACAGCAACAACATATCATTTTCAAGTGCTCTATTTCATCAAAAGTTGCTATGATAGCAACTCTTGCTGCAATGACAAGTGTCATGTTGATGACAAGAATCTAGCTTCCTGATTGGCTCCAAAATGTTGTCGTCATTCAATCAAAACTAAATTCTATGAAGAGACCCAGGTCTCAAGAATCAAATCTATACCTCCAGCGCACTCACCAATTCCACTGGGGAGCATTGTACATAGTTCCATTACCACTTGCTCATTGCCATGAGTGCTGCAGTCGTACTTTGAACCCCAGACCTTCCTAACAAAGCACCTGTCCATTGTACCACGCCACCTCCGGGAGGAGTTCAACTTCTACTGCATATTGTTCTCTTAATGTTCTGAAATATGTACAACATAAAGCAACTGCTAGCTCATGTATAGCACCTTTCCCACTACCCATTACTTATACATTCTCTATGTCTTGCAATCTTTGTGTGCTTTGAAATCTCCATAGCATTGCACACACTGGCACAGAAAGGGTTGAACATATATATTTTCAATTAAAAATCAGCTCAGTGTGCCTTAAAAGTGAGACTTTAAGATTGAGATTTCTGGAAATGGAATCTAGATGAATCCCCCCACCCCCCCCCCCCCCCCCCCTTAGTATTAAGAATGAACAAGAAAAGAGAGATAGAGAAATGTTTTGCCTCGATGTACTTTCATTCTATATTCTCAACCAATTTGTCCACTTCTGAGCGGAATAATTATCTTCCGAGGAATGGTTTACTGAGCGAGGGATGGAGAAGGGCAAGTCCAAGCTATTTGATCACACAAGACTGAAAATTCAAAATGGGTCAATCTACATAAACTTGGTATCATTTTAAAGCTAAGAAGTTAAAATACATGAATTTCAAAAAGAAAAAGTAAAAATCCTTCCGCATAACCAGCAATAAATAAATTAATCTGCATAAATTAAAATTTAGAGTAACGCGTGGGACATTCAAAAATTCTGCATTTTATAACTTTTAATTTTTACAAGTTTTTATGAAAATAAGTATGGTGACCTTAAGTCTGACTAACAAGTTATCATGACTGTGATTTTCAATTTCTCAACTGATTAAATATGTAAATGAGGGATGGGCCAAAATTTGCATGTCCCACGCGTTACTTTTTTAGGTCATTATTTCTCATTTGCATAAAAGTTAATGATTTAATTGACTTGAAACTTTCAAAAGACCAAATTCACAATGGACCTAATCATATCCAAGAGATAAAAAGTTAGTCTGATAAATCACATACTTGCAATTTTCAATTAAATTTAGTAACGCGTGGGACATTTTAGTAACGCGTGGGACAATTTGTGTACAAGTCAATGGAAGTGTACTAAATCTTAGTGTTCTATGGGAAATGTGTACATTATTGAGGGATTTTTTGTAATTTTCTGAATTCTGACTTGAAATTTGGTGAAAAGTTCCACTTTGGATAAACAATTCATAAAAGATCATTACATGCTATTTTCAAGGTCACATTCAAAGTCAAATGTCAAAAACTAAAGGATAACACAGGCACTTCATATTTTTTATTATATCTATTGTTCTGGTGGGTCTAAATCATTTGAATTTGCAAGAATTTATTGGAAATACATCTATTTAGATAATTAGTACCCCATATTAAAGTTTCTCTGAGCAAATGTGCAATTCACATCACAATATTCATAGTGACAAAAATGTCCCACGCGTTACTTGTCCCACGCGTTACTATACCTATCTTTCTATAATTGACCTTGAGAGAAAACAGTTTCATGATTTTTTCTGAAAGGTTTTGTTTCAGGTACAGTTATTGTTGTAGAAAAAGATGTTTGTAATGATATTATAGTTTACCAAGTATTTTCACAATAATTGAGATAAAAGTAAAAGAAGAAAAAAAGGACAATTTTTGTGGTCCCACGCGTTACTGGAGAATAAATTTGCATAAATTAAATACTGAACGGGTGATTCTCATTATTTCTATTGTTTTGAACGAAGATACCTACTAGCTATCAAAAGCAACCCAATATATGAAGTTTCAATCTTAACAGTGCAATATAGGGCTAAATCTTCTTGTGATGTCCCACGCGTTACTGGTGCAAAATAGCTTGGACTTGCCCAGAAGATTTACTCTTTCTCCTCTTTGTAGTGTAGCTGTCATCCTTGTCTCTTGTCCATTAACTGGTCGCAAGAAGTTCATGTCTATTTTTAATTTCTCCTCACCGGGTCATGCCACTCCGCTTGATTCACCTCCAAACGTCAGCTGGATTTCCTGCTACTCCAAAGGTTGTGAAACGAAACATGAGTCACTCGCACCCCTGTTGGAAAAGTTCACCCGTCGTGTCATCTTCCCAATGAAACATTTTGGATCTTATTCTTCAGTTCCCCTCCCTTCCTTTTCTTGAAGTATAAATGTACCAACAGTAGGTATGCCCTATTTCCACAAATAAAACATGTCACAAGAGTCAGCATGCTTTCATCACTTTAACCCATTCCTCCTGCTATTCTCGAAGAACCCTCAATGCACCCTAATGAGATTCTTTTTGCCCGTGGACCAAAAAAGCAACCAAACAGGTTGATAATCTGCTTGTGTAAAAGCGGTCAAGCGGTACATGTTTTCCCTTTCCACGTTCAACTTTTTACACCCAAAATAAGTGCACCACTACATTGTTGAAGGTAAATTAGATAAAAATACACACAATTTTGATACAGAGAAAGAACAGATACTGGTAAAAGAAACTTGAATCTTTTGATTTAAATGAATTTTTTCTGGTCAGCATACCACAAATAAACATGATTTAGGCCATGAATGCAGACGTTCGTGTCCATATTTTTGGAACCTTGTATACCTGGGCCCCGTTGCATAAAAGTTACAATTATGGTAACTTTGCCATCCAATGGTAACTAATATGGCAACAATACTCAACAGCCAATCAAAATCAAGAATTCCATGGAAGTTACCATTGGATGGTAAAGTTACCATAATTGTAACTTTTATGCAACGGGCCTCAGGTTCCCATATGAGTTGCCGCCACAGGAACCTGGTATGAAGGAACAGGTTAATCAAGATGCTTTCACTTGATATCGAGGACCAACAGGTTTTCTGCTGTGTCATACCATTGTAATCAGTGCCAAAGTGAAGTGAGGATTGCAATGCAGAAAAGTTATTTTTCATTTCTCTCTCTCTCTGACGAAGGTAAATTGCCTGTGTATGTGCATGTGCTTTATAGTGGGTCCTGTTGTTCCAGTGATTTTAATTTTATTTCTGCATTTTGTCAAACAAATATGTAAATATTATGTGCCTTTAAACCAAATGGAAAAGGAAGGATAAAGTATAATCCATCATAGTTGTAAAGGCATTATAGATTAAAATATTTGCAAAGCAAAAGTTATATTCAAACTTTTGAAAAACTGTGGGAATAACTAAGATGAAATTTACATGAGAAAATGAAAACAGGGACCTCTTGTCTTAAGGTTTTGCTTGAACCAAAGCAAAAAATCGCATCTAATTTCCTATATCAAAAAATTTCCGCATGTCAAGACTTATCATGCACATACTGTTGAGAAAATCTGCAATAGCTCCCCCCTTTCTGTTTGTCATTAGTAGAAGTTGGTGAAATATTAAGGCCTCAATCAGATAATGCAAAGGATTCAAATTGCACTGCAATCAGTCACTGCACCATTAAGCTAAACCTTTGTCGATTTGAAATGGTGGCCTCGTCGTATTGTTTGACAGTATTTAAAGAAAAAAAAATCTAAACAAAACAAAACAAAGGGGTATAATTTTGTATTGAGATGAGAGGAAAGTGGGTCGTGATGGAGAAAAATTCTTAGGCTTGATGGACCCAGCAAGGGTTTGACAGACTTCATCAGACAGATAAGATTTCAACTCAAAATGCCAATCAAATGTACAACCAGACCGAGAGGAGACAGTACAGATGTAATCAGTGATTCGTGAGAGATACACATCTTTCATGAAGACAGTTTTTCTTAATTGAGATGGAAGGAGGAGCTTCTTTTTTTTGTTTTTAATTTCAAGCAAATGGTCTTGTTTCTCCTCACAAGGCCTACTACAGTATGCTATAGGGATGTATATACCAGTATATAATATCATATGAAGATATTAATTGCAAAATGAGCTAACTCCATTCCGTTTAAGTGTAGATATTTCTGATTACAGCTTCTGAAAAACAAAGACAATTGTAAGAAAAATGAGATATTCTTAATCATAACATCAAGAATATTTCTTGTTATGTTGCAAGTGAGATATCACTGGACAGATTTTATTCTGCTCCGTCTAATGATGGACTTAATTGAAAATGTGTAAAAATGGTGCTTAGCCCATTTTGAGATCAAACTCTTCATATATATATATATATATATATATATATATGAGGGATAGAGAGAAATTCCAGTAGTGCTTGCCAAGATGCTGTTTTATTGAAGTCAGTAAAGATGAATAATAGATGGTAATTGCTGCAGCAAATGGATTAAAAAACACCCAAATATCATGGTAGGGGAAATTGAATAATGAATGTACGATTTGTGTGCTTTTGAGATGCGAGATAAAAGTACATATGATGGATTTTCAGCATGACAGTAAGTATGTCGGGTTTAAAGGGTGTGTACAGTTCTGGTCGAGGTGAGGATTTAGCATTTAATGTTTTGTGAGAAATTCAGAAACCACTCTACGGGATGTCAAAGAGCATGCAATTCTAAGGGATATCAAAAGTTTATTTGCTGAAAATCGGTTTTGAAATGGCTGAGATATCAAAAAACAAGGTGAAACAAAAAGATCCTAATAAAAGGCGTGGCCTGTCACCTTTATTATTATCACTTTTTTTGATATCTCAGCCATTTCAAAACCGATTTTCATCAAATAAACATTGAATCCTTCTTAGAATAACATGCTCTTTCATATTTCATAAGAGGTTTCTCATTATCTCAATTAGGAATTTTCAAAACATGAATCCCCACCTAAACCAGTACTGTACAATCCCTTTAAAGTTTACTTTCTTTTAATTTTTCCCTTCTGATATACAGTTGTATAATGTGTCATTTAGTACTTTCATATCTCCTGCAGATGATAGGGTAAGCCAGGAATGAATGCCAGTAGTCTACAGTTTCTGAAATTTCGACAAATTCATTCATTATTGGTTGACATTGATTCAGCATATGTTGGATTTATCATTGTGTCATGGTCAATGTTGTTTTTGCTTTTGTTTATTATTTTGTTTTCTTTTATCTTGGGTCTAAAATTCACGGCATATCATGATTTCCTCAAACATTTGGTCTTCTTTCGTTTTGTTCGGTTCAAGTTTATTCTCTGTCCGCTAATCATTTACATGGAAAATTGCATGACAGCTGTTGTAGCTAGCCCCATACTGTGAAGACAGGCTGAGTGGTCAATGGTGGCTAGCTGTCTGTTTTAATATGGCGTTTACATCACAATGAAGGAAAATGCAAGCTGTAATTTAAACTTGAGATTTCCTGTCTATATTAATTGAGAGCAGCAATTTTTTTTCTTGGCAGACCTCCATTGTTATTGATTCAGTACTGGCATCTAAGGTATCAAAATGCTAATTATGGACAGAAAACGTTAATTTCCTTTTCCCCACATTTCCGTCATCACTCTAACTGAGTTACTAGGAAAGAGCAGTTTTGTCTGATTAAGGTAGAAATGAGATTTCAAAGCAATAGCAACAACAAAGAGCTGTTGTCAACAAGTTAGGACCTTCCTGCTACTTTTCTGACCAGGTCAGCATCACTTATACTGTCCTGAGAATTTTTTTTTTCTTTGTATTGGGAATATTTAGCTTAATTAGCTGTGTGTTTGTCCAAGGCTTCTGTTTCAGTGTGGTTTTCATTGATTGCCAGTGTGCCAGGTACGACCCATTTAAAATGAGCTTAATGAACCATTTAAGTATTGTGCATGTCAGTATGCTTTTAGAGGGGGCTGATCAATAGGCCTTTGTGTTATTTGGCCGAGCGCTGTAAAATTAGAAGGACCATCCCCACCCCTAATTCTTCTTGCAGATAATAAAAACAAAAACAAAAACAAAAACAAAAAACAAAACAAAACATGAAAAACTTCACCGAGTCATCTTGCCCACAGTACCTGAGTGCAGTTTAATAGTGGAAAACATCAAAGAATAAAGTGTCAAGGCCTTTGGTGCATTCATCCCAGAGTCGCTGGCATCCTGTAATTATGGGTTCAATTGCTCTGATTCAGTATGTAATTTGCCCAAAATCTAAGAGTGATAAAGTCATCTCCTGACAAAGAAACATGAGATCCATTCCTCCCCTTGAGTTCAAGTTTAACTGGATTGCAATTTATGGCAAAACACTTTTTTTAGGTGAGGATTCTTCTGCAGTGATAATTGATGTAACAGGAATGATGCATTCTTACAGTAGATGGTTTATTTGTAGTCAACTTCTCTGGTAACATAATGATTTTGTTTTAAAACTTTAATGTAGGTTGTGCACTTGCTTATTTTTCCCACTTTCGTAAATTGTATGTATATGCTTGCATTATATATTGTACTACATTGACTTTTTGTAATTATTGTATGTGGAAGACTTTTATGTGATAATGGAAATCTAAGTTGATTTGAATTGAATGGAATTGAATTAATGCATGACCCATAACTGCATCACCCTAGTAATAATGCATACAATAAAGCTGGGGAAAATACAAACGAAGGTGATGTGTTAGGAAAAAAAATAATAAGATTGGCATTTGTTATTACAATTCTCAGTTTGATAGCTCTATTACTTCCTGTGTGAATTTCGAGTCTACATATGGTTTGTAAAATAGTTGAAATTTTTGGAGGCTTTGCAAAATATTGCAAAGACACTGTGTTGAAATATTGCCACAATAATGCGTAGATGTGATTAGCAAGTAGACAAAGTATTGAAGTGATCACGCAAGGTGAAAAAAAAACAGTAAGCAGCAACCACAGCAGTGTAGTAACACTGCCTGCAGGGGATCATTTCATGCAAGATAGGCATAGCTTCCAGGGTAAGAGAGTATTGGTTGGTGGGAAGGTGGGAGGGTAGGAAGGGGGGGGGGGTATATGAAGTGGGGTAGAAGATGGTTAGGAGGGTCTTATAGATGGTGCTGGCTGGACAGAGTCGTACAGAAAATGCTTGTGGAAGCCGGGGCCAGGCGGTTTTGCTTTCTCCGCCATCAGTTTATGCATGTGGCGGAGGTGATGCTCCTCCATCACACACACACAGGGAGGCACTCTCTGACTCGAAACAGAAAGGCCCAAGGGAACATTATGTATGTTTGTCACATTCTACTGCCGACTTGTAACTCATCCCTTTCCACTCACATTACCCTGCACTTGTTGCCACGGTGAAAACAAAATGCAAGAACAAAAACAAAAAGACCCCTAATGCATTACATCCTGAAGACACTCCTTTGCAATCCTTTCTAGGATAAACAATATGCCTTTTTTTTCTGCAACTTTAACAAGATGCTAAGATTGTGCTGATGTCATTCTTTTACAGGTTATGTTTTTTACAGCAAATGACACATAGATGTTATTGATTCTTACATTTCTGTCCTTGTCAATAGGCACGATGAAAACCATATTCTCAAAGCTTTCGTGTGAAGTGTAATCTTTTTTTGGAAATAGTTGTTCATTGATAACCGTGTCTTGACCCCAAAAAGAAAAATCCTCCACAGGCTTTCACATGATTTACCCCCCAAACGAGGATTTATTTGCCCAGGAACACCTGTCAAGTGTCTGCTTGGCAGTCATAGAAGAGAAGAGATAATTGTGTGTGAGCGAGAAAAAGGGTAACAGTTTGTCAGATTTAGCTGGGTATGAGGTGTTAGTAACAACAGATGGTTTGAAGTCGTCAGCAGGCCTGATTACAATGTACAAGGCTTGACAAACAAATTATCTCAGAGATACAAAGCAGTGGTTATCCATTCATCATTTGAGTTGGAAAAAAAATGTATGTGCAGTATAATTATACTCATCCACATATCTGTTTATAGATCAACATTAATTCATGGAAACATAGCTATATACATACATATTATGAAAGCAAGTACATATCGTCGCTGGGGCGATAAGACCTCGTATCTTCAAAATGTCAAATGTTCAGGAGAGCCAAAAAACATGGCGGCCAAAGCACCGTGGCGTATGGCATAGCCTTTCCTTTGACATGCCGTGGTGGCTTCATTTTTGGAGTAAGACAGTTGGGATTTGGACAGGACATCACTTAACCCATTATTTGACAATTAATCCAAAAAACTCATTTTCACCGAAATTGCAGATACAAGGTCTTATCACCCCAGCGATGATATATATCAACAATGGAAGAGAAAGAGAATGGAGAGAAATATATGTTTGTAATGTATTCATTGTATTTACATCTTTTGTGAAACCTGGCACAGGTGCCACTGAATTACATTTTATGGTAAAAATCAATTTCAATCGGAAGCATGTTTTTGCATCTATGCCGACTCTATGTCTCCTGCTGTCTGCTATACAATGATTGTGACCTGCGAAGTATAAAGACTCAACCACACTGTCTCAATGAAACAAAAACTGTGCAGGAGAGTGGCTCATATGTCCCCCAATCCGGCTCTGATTAACTGTCAATTTTCACAGGTACCAGGCAGGAAAGTATTGCTTCGTCTGGTGGTTTTTTTCATCGATTTAACAATTCACAGGCTGTCGAACTAGTTTTTGCTATTGAGAAAAAAAAAGCGAAAGAGATTATTTTTGTATGATCATATTTGTGCCAATGAATAGTGAGGGATAACCCCAAACTGGTATACATTATGCCTAAAAAAAAGCAATGATACATCCATGAAACAATATATGAAGAGTTTGTTTGCAAAAACCGAAAGTCCATATTTGCCAAATGGAGATATTTGCGATTAAAGGTCAAGAAAAACAAAGAGAATAATAAGAAAATTTTTGCTTCTTTTGACCATAACTTCAAAAATGTACCTTTATATGTAGTGACCAATATATCATTTAGAAGGTATTATTTTGTACTTAATGACAGAGACCGTAACTCAAAATCTTCAAAAATGGACTTATCGGTTTTTGCAAACAAACTCTTCATATCATTTTGTATCAGATGATTGACTAAGTTGTCCGTGGAAGAATGAGCAATATTCAAACAGTTTCTGCTCAAATTGACAATGTTTTTAGCATCACATATTTGTGCAATTTGATGTACATCCTGTAGGAAAACAATGATTGAAGAATGATCAATTGTTATTCAAAAAAGATAAGAGACGAGAATATTGTTGGAGGTTTGAGCAAACTTAAACAGTTGCTGCTTAAACTACAACAAGTTTTACTTTTAGCAATTCATGCATCTTGGTGTCTTGCCTGTAGGGACATCTAAAAATAATAATGGAAGAAATGATAAATCATAGTTTTAAATGATGAGATAAGAGAGCAAAACATATTGAAGCAGTTACTACTAAAGCAATAATGAGCTCCAGTGTTGGTTATACTTGCATCCTGATGTCTGACCCACGTTAACATTACAAAAGATTATGGAAGAAGGATCACTAAATGATTTCATATGAGATTCAATGAGCAAATTACTGTTGTAGGTTTGAGCAAATTGAAGCAGTTTCTGCTAAAAATTGCAACAGGTTTGAGTGTTTCATGCAGCTTGATTTGCAGCTGGTGGGGACCGTAAGAAAGCTGTATCTTCATGAAAGTTTGATGGTGCAAGCTGACACAGCTTCTGCTTTTGTATAGTACAAGATCAAATATATAGATTCCTCTTCTACTACTTTTATTTAATTGTCTTGTGATCACATACTGTGTTATTTGTATTTCTGATAGTAAAATCAACATCTTATTTTTTTACTGTATATGTAAACATAACCATGCAGTTGGATATAATTGCAATGCTGTCCCTTGGGACAGTGAATTAGCCGAATCACTATGCCCATGTCTGGTCTTGTACTTGTTCGCGTTGTTGTTGTAGGTTAGTGTGATTTCACAGAAACGCATCTAGATATTATGATACAAGGATAATGGTAAAGGCTGTGCTTGGAATAGCTGCTTTACAATTTCAAAGAAATTTCCTCCCTATTTTTTGAGCAAAGCTGACCTTTTGTATACTATGTGTAGAGTGCCTGTATATTACCAAACAGAAAAATCCTCTTCTTGATGGGCTAGTGGGGAATTCGAAATTATTTCCAGTGTGGTACCTCCGCGAGGAATATATGTCCATGTGCCTGTGGCCAGTTCATCAGATGGGGGGGATACACTCCTGTCCCTTCCAACACGTCATTTTTGATTCTCTGCAGTCGAGTGACATGTAGCGAGAACTCATTCTCTTACCAAGTCTCTATGTAGTGCTTCACATGGGTCTTTCTCCCCACTCCCCTCGCCCCACTCCCCAATCCCCTCTCCCCACCCCACCCACCCCCTACCCTCTACCATCTTCGAGTTATCACGTATTAGGATGCAGAGGCGAGCACTGCTTCTTCTCCGTACAAGATTTCGTGATCACATTCATGAACGTTGCGTTGTCTCTTATCATCAATGAACTGTCATGAAACATTTATGTCAATTAGCAAAATAAAACAACGAATGAGCAGGGCATGACTAGAATGAGAAGACAATATTACAATAAGACAAGCAGGTGAATTGAAAAGACAACAACAACACTATGAATAACACCAGTGCGCTTAGAAACACCTGTATAAAGCGTTGATATATTATCAATATTATTATTATTATTATTATTATTATTATTATTGTTATTATTAATATTATCATTATTATTATTATTATTATTATTATTATTATTATTATTATTATTGTTATTATTTATTATTATTATCATTATTATCAACAACAACAATAATGACAACAACAACAACAACAAAATGATGGGTAGGTGATGTTGGTCTTTGTCTTCATTCTCAACTGCAGGCTAAAGAGTCAACACCTGTACTCTGCTTCTACAGAGACCATTACCCATTAACCCTTTCTGTGCCAGAGACTTTGGACAATGTGCAAAATACTACTGAGTTTTTTGTGTTAAATGACAGTCAAAGCACACAAAGGGTTAAAAGAACAAGATCGTATATATTAATCATATCTAACATTCCGTGTGTGCAATTTAAAGTTGGTATGATTTGATATGCTCTGTTACATAAGGTAGAAAAATCATGAAAATTTGCATTGATAGGCAAAAACAAATCAAGACAAGCATTATTATATATCAAGGGTTTTGTGATGTCTTTGCTATGGAAGTTTTTATCTTATTCCTGCCTCTGAAAGGCAAATTACAAGTAGACTAATCAAAAAGAGGTCAAGCACATTGGGGTTGATAATTAACCCTTTCAAAATCACCATCCTAAAATCCTAGTGACATTGTACATAAGCATTTGCCAGTGAGACTCTAAGACTTCAGCAGTGAATGCCCTTCTTTCCCTCTCTCCCCTCCCCCAGCAATATATTACATGAAATGAAAGAACTTACATAAAAAGAATAGTGTTGTGAATAGATCTTATACTTGATCGGGTGTTGACTGTGAGGAATTTCATCTCTTTGTGCTGCAATATTCATTTATTTATCTACTTCTTTCTCTTACATATTTATTCAGAGTGGCATAATCAGTCAAGATATTGTAGACAGATAGGCGATGTACTCCTCAAACTCTAAATTTCAAAGAATTGGCAAGACTTTTTTTGTTTGTGTCTTTTCATGTGTTCTATTCTCCAGCCAATAGTGCCAAACTCATGAATAATATCTGAAATAGTGCAAGTCAATGATGGAAATTGTCACTTTTTGTTGAGACATCAAACACTGTACATGTGGAAAGGAATAGAATATTAATGATATTTCACTCATGGATACCGACACTTGGGCCCAGTATGAAATATTATGAATATCATGCAGGCCTCCCCTTTGGAATGATACATGCCTTGAAGACGATGAAAGAAAGCGCATGTGTGAAACAGTCTTGACTTCAGATGCAAACGAGCGATCGTTAGGAATTCTAACGCCCAGAAAAAATACACAGCGACAACAACTTGATGATACTGCTCCAGCCATTTTGCCAGCTAAGTGTAACATCGAGCAAAGCTTTGCATGATTACTTCTGAGAAAAGTGGGCTGTTCAGCCCATTCGTCGATCACGCTCGCCGTTCTTACGCCCGGGGGAAAATGGAGCTGTAAATATCACGCCATGATGTCCAATGCATGGCGCTTCTTGCCGTTTGTGCCTGGAAAAAGCATGGACATTTTTTTCATGGACCTCACACGGTGCAACTATTTCTCCAAAATATCAGCATCACTGCTCAATCTCTGGCAGGAAAAGTAAAAACGTCTCTGTTTAATATTTTGCATATATACTATTAAACATAGTGAAAGAGCTACGTAGCTATAGGTTAAGAGCCACCTGTGAAAAAAAAGAAGACATTGACAGAAAAGAATTCAGAGTCTGTAAGGATGGTGCTGATTTCTCTACTTTGTGTTAAAGCACTGCAAAGTTGAATTAAGACTGCTTTGTGGTTATGTCAAAGACAGCCTTTTGTAAAGAATGTATTCAAAGTATAATGACGAGTGTGTTATTGCTTGAATCACAGCTCTGTTTCTCACAACAAAGACATACAACTGTAGATGGAGACAAGTCATTTGAGTGTCTCAAGACTTTTTTAAAGGCAATTCCATCATGCCACATAGTTTGGGTAGTCCAAGCTGTGGAAGTTGCCATTTTAGCACAGATGAGAGTTGTAGCCGCCATTACCTACAGAAATTTGGTAAGATGTATAAAAAATCTGTGGGGATTTCATCTCAACAGAGAAATGGGCTAAGCTTTATTGCCCATTTACACTGTGATGTGTTTGTTTTGTGCCACTCATTCTGAAAGTTTACCAAGTATACGTAGAAGCTGTGGATATTCAGCCTATTTCTAGCTGATAACCAGAGGAATGTTGTTCCATTATAGGATTCATCTCGCTTTTACTTTTCCTTTACTGACACTATTGACTTATGAATTTATCAAATTCATGCATTATTTGTTATTTTCCATTGCATATGTAACAAACATGCTTCTACATAAAAAGTAGTATAAAGTTAACAACACATGGGTATTGCAAATCAAGACAATGTGGATTTTGGGTGGATCTCTATCCAAAAAAGTGTAGTAAAATTGTTTGAGATCATCTAGAATGTATTCCAAGTACAGGTGCTATGTGTATGAAATTAGGATTTGTGAATAAAGGTCTGCCACACATTAAGCAACAATCATTTGCAAGGTCGGTTATGATGATGAATTGCATAATTGTTCCCAGATGAATTATTAAAGTAATCTTAGAGCAAGTCATTATGATGAAAATGTGTGAAAATGTGCTAATTATTTGTGTTCTTTTAATGCAGTGAACATATAGGAATAGTAGTGATTAAAGTTAATCAACTTTCTCCTCTATGCATTTTTAAAACTTTGCACTACTTTTGATAATGAACTTTAGATGGACACTCAAAATTCTTATGTCCACATCCCTGTTTATTAATTGCTACCTTACATATTAACCCGTTGAGGACGAGTCCCGAGTATACTCGGGTAAGCGTCTATGGGAAATGCGTGTTGTAGCAAAATCAAACCGTCCTCAACGGGTTAAAGATAATATGTAATTGAGAGCATGTAACAGGCACATAATATGTATATCTCCCTTCCCCCTCTCTGTCTCTTTATCTACGGTATATACATATCTATCTATCAATCTGTCTATCCATCTATCAATCAATCAATCAATCTATCTACATGTACCAATCAATCTCTCTTTCTGTCTATCTATCAATCTATCAATCTATCTATCTATCTATCAGTCAATCTATCTATTAATCAATCAGTCAATCTATCTATGTATCTATCCATCTATTAATCAATCAATCAATCTATCTACATGTACCAATCAATCTATATATCTGTCTATCTATCTATCAATCTATCTATCTATCTATCTATCTATCAATCAATCAATCTATCTATCTATCAATCAATCAGTCAATCTATCTATCAATCAATCAGTCAATCTATCTATGTATCTATCAATCTATCTATCAATCAATCCATCAATCAATCAATCAATCAATCAGTCAATCTATCTATCTATCTATCTATCTATCTATCTATCTATCAATCTACATGGAGAGACAGAGATAAAGGGAGATATGCTCATACAGAGCAAGCTCTGTGACGTACATTGTAGAAGACTCGTACATCCTTTCAGTACTTATTATACACACTGTAAAAAGGAAATGGTGTAGGTGAATGTTTCCACAGTGTGGCATGGTCAGACAGAATGTGCATTTATGTGAGCCACTTGAAGGAGTAATGATATGTGGACCTCTCTCTCCCCTCCTCTCCTTCTCCCTTTCTTTCTTTCCCCCTCATCCTCTCCCTCGTTCATTCCATCTTCTCTTCATTTGCGCCTGAAAGCAGACATACTCCCAAGACGATGCACATTGTAGGAGCAATTATTGCCGTAATGTGATGTGGAAAAGTCGGGTGGGATCCAGTGGCCAGCGAAGATTATCTGCAATGATGGGGACCCGCTGGTGGGACAGGGAGGGAGGAACGGCAAGAAGGAGGGAGGGGAAAGATAGTTGGATAGATAGATAGATAGATAGATAGATAGATAGATAGATAGATAGAAAGAGATAGATAGATAGATAGATAGATAGATAGATAGATTGATTGATTGATAGATACATAGATAGATTGATAGAAAGATAGAAAGAGATAGATAGATAGATAGATAGATTGATTGATTGATAGATTGATAGATAGATAGATAGATAGATAGATAGATAGATAGGTAGGTAGGTAGATAGATAAATAGGTAGGTAAATAGATAGATAGATAGGTAGACAAATAGATAGGTAGATAGATAGATAGATAGATAGAGAGAGAGAGATATAGAGAGAGAGAGATAGATGGGTAGATAGACAAGATTGGTAGATACATATAAATATATATATATATATATATATATATATATATATATATATATATATATATATATAGATAAATAGATAGATAGGTAGTTAGGTAGACAGATAGGTGAGAGATAGATAGGTACGTTGTAGATAGACGAGATACATAGATAGATAGATAGATAGATAGATAGATAGATAGATAGGTAGATAGATAGATATCTTAACCTGTTCAATAAGGGAACCTGGTGGCCTGTGTATTAAGTCTATGGGGATTTCAGAATTTAGTACGGAATGGGTTAATAAATATTTTGAAAAAAATAGAGATGATAGAGGAGCAAATACTGTAGATGAAATATAGGAGAGAAAAAAATGAGAGAGATAATGATAGATTGAAGATATAAAAGATAAAATAAGAGGAAAAGGAAAGGGGTTGATAGGTAGATGGATAGTAGATGAGTGAAGATGGAAAAGGAGAGAAGATTGATAGGTAGATGGAGAGGGGATGATGAGGGAGGAGAAAAAGATGGTGAGTGATTAAAAGAGGAGGGACAGACGGAAAGAGGGATATAGTATAAGACAGATAGTCGAGAAATGAGGAGATTTAGGAGAGATGGGGGACTCATTTGATTAAAAAAAAATAGACTGTTAGAAAAAATAAAACAAGGCTGAATAAAAGGGGGTTGAAACATGAATACACAGAATGTAAGTTGGATCACACAAGAGAGAAAAATATATCAAAATGATAAATCAGATACTTAGAGAGTAAACAGAAATGTGTATAATGATATAAATATATTCTATTATACAATCGTAGGCTGAGAACCAGAAACGGGCTATTGTGTGCTAAGATTTGAGCATAAATGAAAATTAAACAATCAATTTTCATGAAATAAAAAAGCTGATCAAAAGTGGGCAGATTTATAAGCATTGTTCCAAATGTCACATAAAATATAACACCCTTGTGGCTTTGATTTTTAATATTTTACTGAAAATGAAAATGATTTGAAATTGACACCATAATGTAAAGGAGATCAAGCTCTACAATGTGATGTCAATAATTCAATACGCAAAAAAGTTATGAAAATGCCCTTCTGGTTCTTAACTGACGATATAAGAGAGAGAGGATGAGAATGTGAATGTAGAAAAATAATAAATGAGAACAAGTGGAGCTTACAGGGGGAAAGGAGAAAGATAGAAAAGTCTTGTCAGTGCTCATGTCTTTGCAAATAATGTGATCCACATAACAAGATACTCGTGGTCATGATTCAAATAAAATTTATGATAGCCTCTTTTTTTTTGCGAGCTGTGTGTGCTCAATAAGAGCACACTTCCTGATGGGCCACCAGACTTTTTACGTTGTCTTATTCTGGTGCAGAGCCAACTATCGCTACGCGCTTTGACGGGCAGGAAGCTATATGCGATTATGAGATTACGACGTCAGGTGAATTCGATCAATGACTGGTCATAGCGGATTTCGAGTTTGAGCCCACTCAACTGCCAAGTCAATCTACGTTTACCCCCCTGTACCCATATAATAGAATAAAGTACGTATCAAATGAACCATGTGAGCGTGTTTGCGTGAATAAAAGGGGGAAAAAGAGGACACCATATTTACTCACCATATTAGTTGCATCCAAGGCATTTTCCTTACAGCTTGTCTCCACCTGAACACCTTTTAGTTCCACATACAATCATCTGAACACTCTGAATGATAACTGCAAGCATCTTTGTGGAGTGGCTGTTTACCCCGTACAGATCTTCAGCGTAATAATTTGATTTGTTCTATCAGAAGAGAGATGTGTTTGTCCACATGGCTGTATTTGACTCTTTATGTTGTTGTTTTTTCTGTGGGGGTGGATGGTAGGGAAGGGGGAATAATGTATCTTTTTTTCTTTCTTTTGGGGGGATTTTCTGTGAATTTATACTTTTAACCCACTGAGGACGGGCTGATTTTGCTACAACATGCATTTCCCATAGACATTTGCCCGAGAAATGACGATGACGACTATGATGATGATGATGATCATCATCATCATCGTCATCATTATAGTGATGATGATGATAATAATAATGATAATAATAATAATAATAATAATAATAATAATAATAATAATAATAATAATAATAATAATAATAATAATAATGATAATAATGATAATGATAATAATAACAATAAGGTCTCCTTTATCCAGTGTAGCCTCTTAGTGTTGCCACTGTTCTACCAGAGGGTCATTGACTTTTCTTCAACGAGTTAGTATCACCACAAGACAAGTCTTAACCCTTCTGTGCTGTCTTCTTCAATTGAGACAGATGTCCGGAAACTCGTTGCCAATGAATAGGGATTGCATAATCCTCCTAATTTCACTTGTGTTACCATGGCCTTCCTGTTGGATTGTGGCATATTGCGTGGATGGGCTTGGTAAAGAATAACTTGTGATATGTTGTGCCAGAATAGTGCTTACAAAGCTTGGGATCGTTTAGTTTTGGTTGAGACCTAACTTCAGGTTTCTAACATTTTTTGTGAAATAATGAGAAACCTCGTATGAAATATGAAAGTGCATGTACTTCCAAGAGGGATTCAACGTTTACTTGATGAAAGTTGGTTTTGAAATGGCTGAGATATCCAAAACAGAGCAATTCTAATAACAGGTGGGACCCACCTTTTATTAGCATCGCTTTCTTTTACTTTGTTTATGGATATCTCAGCCATTCCCAAACCGATTTTCATCTAATAAACTTTGAATTCCTCTTAGAATGGTATGCTCTATTATTTCATAAGTGGTTTCTTGGTATTTTGCAAAAAGTTAAAAGCCCAATCCTCATCTCTACCAATACCATACTATCCCTTTAACAAATTATAGCCAAGCACATGAACACATAGAGGGTTCCATAGTAGCTTAACCCATTGAGGATGGGCTGATTTTGCTACAACTTGTATTTCCCATAGACACTTGCCAGAGTATACTTGAGACTCATCCTCAAGGGGTAAATAGTATCATCAGATGGCATGTCTTAATCATGATGTTTGGTCTGTAATTTCTGTGATAATCTTCATATCTTTACATTTTTCTGTCTTTTCTTTGCTTGGTCTCTGCTGTGTAGTTTTTGTTGCCAGTAGTTTTTCCCCTTTCCATTGCAACTGTTTTCGTTTGTTGTAGTTTGTTTGTTTTATTTTTCTTGCTCTTAAGGCAATTTTCATATTGTAAAGCAGTAATCCACAGAATTGTCTTGTTAGTTGTTGGTGAGGTATGCTCCAATTTCCGTGCTGAGAAATGATCTATAGATGTGAATTTCGTTCCAAGAAAAGCAGGTGACCATCTGAAGTGGATATTACCACCTCTTATCTCTGCTAATTAGTCCTTGTAATGACTCGTGGAGTAGCCAGAGAAATTGATGCGGTGCCACACAAGAGCGTCTGAGGCGCTGGAAGAGGTCGCGGAGGCTTTTATGCACAATCGACCACAGCGAATATCAAGTCAATGAATTTTGGCATGGTGCGGCTAACGGAGCGGACACCAATCGCACTGATATAGAGCATGAAATCACTGAAAGGCAAACACATTCCACATGACCTTTACGTTTTTACGCTTTTATGTTCGTCATTCAGGTGAGCAAATGTTTGCCATCGAGAACAGCTCATATAGGATCTTCTGCGCTGCTGCTCCTTTGAGCACAATATTGGAACAGAATGTCCAACATGAGCTTCTCTTTTTTCCCTAATCGGTAATTGTATCAGTCGTGGCTCCTGTTGCAAAAAAACAAAACCAAAACCAAAAAACACAGACAAACCCCCCTCCCCCAAAAATAAACGAAACAAAATCAATGGGATTGCGAGGCAAAATTAGAAGAAGACTGAAATATGGGACAAATAAAACAAAGTCTGATATATTACAGGTGCAATCCTTTAACCCATTGAGAACGGGCTGATTTTGCTTTAACACACATTTACGTACTGTAGACACCTGCATGAGTATAGTCGGGACCAGTCTTCAACGGGTTAATAGCCTATACATGGCATGCGACGGAGCCTGACATAGCACTTGTCAATAAACAGCAAAGGCTTGGCATGATTAATCATTAGCTCTTTTTATATACAAGGTGTATATGACGATAACACACAGACTCGATACATGGCTTACAGGGTATCCAGAAGCATTACTGTAGGTTTAGGAGATGTATAGAATTTGTTTAACCCTTCACTCCCTTACCCCTTTCTGTGCCAGGGACTTTGGACAGTGTGTACAATGTTATTGGATTTTCTGTGTCAATTGGCACTGAATGCCCACAAGGGGTTAACCACCTACAGTTACCCTTTTTATGTGTGTGTTGGGTAGAAAAGTGTGTTGGAAAAAAGGACCAGAACAAACTCCTCTCTTTCATCAAATCTGCAAGTTCAGTACTCACTTTTAAAGAAAATCATGAAAGCTTATCCTTTTCCACAGTTGTGATGATTTGATACAATGAAACACAATGTTATTTCATTTTTTTTTTTGGTACATGTCTTTTTTGAAAGAGCTGTGATATAGTTGAATATATAGTATATCTGAATGCCTGGTTATAATGATGATCTAACGAGAATACATGTGTCTTTTTGCTGTCTGTGTATCACACAACTCTGTCCAGTCACTCTCAATAGATACATACTTTTTTCAAGTTGTATCAATGCATACAAAATGATGTACTGCCTCCTTTTTATTCAGGAGAGATTCATACCACAAGGAAATAAATTAGGAACGAAGACTTGAAACAAATGTGTAAGTGCTAAAAGGTAAATGTCAACAGAAGATTGCAGGAAGAAGACATGTTTGAAAACTAGGAGGGATTTAAATTGAAAGTTCATCATCGATCAAAGATTCTTCAGTCCTATCTCGCAAGAAAACAAGGTTCAATTCAAATGTCAGAGAGGTATAGCATGTCACAAAGAAAACACAAGTGTAGCATAAAATCTTTTGTTGCTACTTTGTTTGTTTGTTTGTCTTTATTCACTGAATCCTTATCACAAATATTAGATTTTTGATGGACATGTCTGAAAGCTGACAGCACCTCTGCCAATGCCCGACAATGACAAGAATGAAAAAAAAAAAGTGCTGCGGGCCGAGGCAATTCAAATCTGATATCGACCAAACAAGCGCCAATCGAGCATCAAAACAATCACATTTAGTTACGATAACATGCCGGAGTCGAGACCATTGCTTGAGGGATGGGGGGGGGGGGGGGGGGGGGCGGGAGTGACTTTGTCCTATGAGTCCCCTCTGGCTTGTGGGCAATTTAATTTGACGTCGAAATCCTGAGGGATGATTCCATGCCTTTTTTTCTCCCTCCACTTTGCTGGGGGGGGGGGGGGGGGGGTGATGGAAGGGGTAGCATCTTGTCAAGTAAGCCTCATTGTGAAGCATGGTGGTTGTGAGTCCCTGCGATGGCTTTATCTATATTTCAGCAGCAACATCATAAAATATTAAGAGGGTTAAAAGAGGGTCTGAGAGATGAGTTTCTCGGGGCCCTTTTTTTTTCATCCCTCCTTAATTTTATGCACCCATCGTGGCACACCGGCAAGAGGTGATTTGGGATTCCAGGATTGATTGGCAATTTCGGGTATTAAAATAGAAATATGATAGGCACTGATCATAATGGTACCCAGGCAAGAAGATAATACCCTCCTAAAAAGTAATGAAGT
The DNA here is from genome assembly GCF_040938485.1 of Diadema antillarum. Taxonomy (NCBI): domain Eukaryota; kingdom Metazoa; phylum Echinodermata; class Echinoidea; order Diadematoida; family Diadematidae; genus Diadema; species Diadema antillarum. Next base: position 736,471 of record NW_027271794.1, read on the forward strand.
TGTGTGGCATTTCGCTTAAAGTGTAGTATGCATGTTGTAAAGAGATATAGCAGGAAATTATGTTGTGAAAACCCTTCTTTTAACAATCAGCAGTAGATTCTATGCAATATGACTCAAGATTAATTCTTGAAGAAGCATGTATGATGTACTAGAGTTATCTTAATCCTGTTAAACAAGAATTTGTTGAAACTATTCTCTCTCTCTTTGTGTGTCAGTGTCTTTGTAGATTTTGAAGAACTGGGAAACCAAGAAGTCTTTTTGTGAATGCTGAACAAAATATCGAATATCAGATTTCCCCTTGAGATGTGGCATGTTGTAGAGTTTTCATACCTTGCTTTCACAAGTATCGAGAGTGCCAATGTGAAAGACGATTGTACTGACGCATCACTAGAATCAAGATTCAAATCAAGTATACCTGCCGTGTAAATGCAAACTGGTATGATGGAGGCTGATTTGAATAGTGACACTTGTGTATTTGACAAACTGGTATCGTGGAGGCTGATTCCAATTGTGTTTCAAATGATGGTCCGGAGGTGTTTTCCAGAAACAGTCAGGCAGAAAGTGTTGTCTTAACCCATTGAGGATGGACTGATTTTGCTACAACACGCATTTCCCTTAGACCCCTGCCTGAGTATACTCAGGACTCATCCTCAACGGGTTAAAAGGGGTTAAACTGTACTGTGCTATGTTTTCTGATTGGCATACATGCCGGAGTGCTTTCTACGCCAATCATGACATATGTCTAGAAGCAAATAGTTAATTTATATAGATTACCTAATCTCCTCAATTCATATTGTGTCATTGTGGCCTTCAATTGTTATGCATGAATGGGCCTGCCAATAGTACAATTACTGTAAAACCAGAAATGCATGCAAAATTTCTTGTCTTCACTATATGCATTGAATGCTAGTGGCAATTTGCAAAATTTTCATTCAGCAAAATTATCTTCCTTTACAGTATTAAAGTCAAGTTCGGATGCACTATTCAATTCTAATGAAAAAGCATGGCAAGTTCCACTATAAACTGCCTAGGCACGTAAAGGGTTCAAGATAGCAGTTTCATTCTCAGATCAATGACAGGGAACTAAGCATTAGGTAATACTGATAAAAAAAAAAACCCAGACATTTTTTTAATGTTTCCCACATTCAAGCAATTCCTTTCATATTAAAAAGAGATCCCAGTACATAATATCCTACAGATGTTTGCTACTTGAGACCAATTCATTTAATTTGAAAACAGAAGTTTTAAAAAAAAAAAGGGGGGGGGGGGGGGGTCACAGCCAAAATTGTAGTGGCGTCATCAAATCGTGCAGGCCAGGGACAATCACTGTAGGCCTACATGTCAGATTGGGGCAAGAGGACGTCATGATAAAGGACTCTTTATCACCTAGGAGAGAGGGCATCTTTCATGTTGTCTTTGCCAAATGGCTGGACATGATTGAGTAGGTGCTGAACACCTTTTCCAGTTGCCTTAACTCTGCTCTCACGTGCCCGCCGCAATTTACCCTCCGCGATAATTGCCCGCGGAAAGCCATCTGGAAGAGGGCCGATCGACGAGTCGGCCGTCGCCGAGCGGCGTGCCAGAAATCCAATAATTGTAGAATAGGGGGACCGGTTTATGGAGTGGGACAGGATTAACCGCTTCCATTCCCCCCTTTCAGTGTCATTCACCCACCCCACCCGTGTCCCCGTGGAGGCTAACCCTTTCTGTGGCAGGGGCTTTGGACAGTGTGCACATTGCTATGGGCTCTGCTGTCCCATTCTGCACTCAAAGACTTAATAAGTGCCTGTCCCTCTGTTGCCTTAAAACATTGCTTTACTCTCGTAGCAAGCATCATGCACCTATACTCTTATTCATTCAAAAGACGCATGTATACACTTGAAAAAGTCAGCCAATGGTACAGTTTTTCTATCAGTTGCACAAAGTGAATAATCTAATATTGCAGTATTGAGTTATGCGTCATATGGTGATATACCTGTATGTTTATAATGTTTTAAGGCTACTATCCTTTTCAAGCTCCACTGAAATTTATTTTCTAATCATCTTGCATGACATGCACTGTCATAATCAATTTGTCCACAGTACAAGCTATACAGTGCAAGTTTACTTTAAAAAAAAAGTTTTACATATTATCTTTTGTGGCAATGTCAAGTTGCAAGTCATTCTATCTTTAATATACAATTTTGTTCAGCATATTCTTAGAAAAATGCAGAAATTTAATAACGTCCAAGTGAAAAACAAGTTCACCGACACCTCTTCATCATTTCTCTCTTTAATAGATTGACAGATCGAAATTGGAGGAATCGTAATATCAACACTCATACTCAAAGAGCCATTTGTCTCGTGCTTTGGAATGTCTTACTTGCGTGCAGTAGAGTCCTTTAATCATTAGTCATGCTTATAAAATGTCGACAAGACACGACCCAAACACCCAAAATTAGAAGACTAGTTATTTTTCCTATCCTCAAATTAGTTCGGTGAGTAGGGTCACTACGTCATCGAGGATGGCTGTGGTAGTAAGCAAAGGCTCATCCCTCCACTCTGCTGCCCCCCCCCCCCACCATCCACTGTCTGTCGACTAAATCCAGAAAGCAAAATAATTCTCGCTCGATTTGGCGATGTCTATTTTTTGCTCCCTCCGTGTCATAACGGTGGCAAAGCAAGCAAACAAAACATTAATCTTTATCACTCATCAAATGCACTCTACAGGCTAGACATTTCCCTCGAGGTTTTTTTTTTTCCTTTCATTTTTCCGCTGATGAAAGGGCAAAAAAAAAAGTCGTAATAAATGAGAGCCGGTAGATCTTGTAAGATCTAACTCTCAATCCTCCATATGAGTGATGCACACACTCTCTCCTATGTCTGTTGGTTCATTCACACTGCAAAATCTCACAACATGAAAACTCATGATGTTTTACACTGCATGTCCACATTACTCACAATGTTAGCTCAGGTGAAAAAAAGATCATGAAATATTTAGAAGAAACTCTGCATGTGCAGTTTAATTGTTCAACTATTACCAGTACGGTACATGTATGTATTCAAATCTATTTGCACTGCACATACATGCAGATGGAACTCTGATACATGTTTAGAATTGTTTGATATGCACTGTACTATACAATGAAAAGCAGCTGACAAAGTCACATGAGTAAAATTTCAATTTTGCACTTTTCCTGTTTTGTTTGATTTTTTTCATCACAAAAACTGAGCAAAGTTTTGCATGAAGCTCAAACATCACACCCTAACTTGTGATTTGTTGTGTGAAGTTTCCTGTGAAATGTGGACAGTTGCTAGGCAACTTCCATCCTTACTTTGCAATTCTTCTAACTTTGTAACATTTCAAGTCCAGTGAGAATGCCTCTCAGTTGTGACCCATTCACTGTACACCTTGTGCCATGTTTGAAGTAGACAGATTTATGAGATGCAAGATGTTTGGAGACAGAGCCAAGGTAGATACATTTGTTTGTAACCTTGTGGGTATTTTACTCTCCTATTCCAACATCTCTGAATCTAGCCTGTGTTCAATCATATCACTTTAAATAGAAAGCCTTTCAACTTCGACTCTCTGTCAGATGTACAAGTCATGTCCACTTCTAGAAATCTTCAATTTTTCTTCTCCTAATTTGTTTCTGTTGAGCAGGGGAAAGAAAACTGACATCCAATTAATCCCATCAAAAGTTCAGGCAAAGTCACTTTCTGAATTTACACTGAATTGTGAACATTAAAATCCTGTTCTTCTAGTATAAAGAGTTGCTTACTCAGTTGTTGTTATTATAAATCTACAATGAATGAATTCAGTCTATAACTAATATGCTTGCAATTCTCCTTATATCAATCCTGCACTGCTGGTTGTTGTTTTTTCCTTGTCTGTGTGTATTATTTTTGTTTCTGTTTTTTGTTGCTGATGTTGATGTTTATCTGTAATTGCATTGTATGATAGGCATGTCCTGTACAAGCTGTGTTTTTGGTACCACACCTCCTTCAATGTACACAAATTGTCATTGATTTTTACTGTAATGATTAGGTATTTAATTGAAGGAAATAAATGTTGCTTTGAACTTGAACTTGAACTTGAACTCAAACGTTTGCTCTCTTTCAACCACCCCAAGGTGAAATCCCAGGTGTTATCTCTTGTGAGGCAACGGAGTCTCCATTATATCCTCTTCTCTCGATGATGATGATGAATTTTCTACCTTTGGTGGAAGAAAATAGTTAATAAGCATTTCTGTAAAAATCTAACTCAATTCTTCTTTTTTTTCGATTCTGCTGTCTATCTCTTTGAAAATGAATTTATGAGAATGCAATGATTTCTCTAGGAGGTAAAAAGTTTTTGCTTTCTGTATATTGTTAATAATTTTTTTTGTTGTTGTTATATATATATTTTCATTAGAGAATGAAACACCGAGAAACATATTCTAGGAGGGTTTTATTAAAATAATTCAATCGTCCACAGGATGGAGAGAGCAATCCAGAGCATGTACCAGTGAAAATTGACTCTTATCTACCAAAGGACACTCACACACAAAAAGTCACTCTCAAACCGAGTCAAGCTGAGGACCAATATACTTCACTGTATCAGGACCTGTGTTAATGGCCTTGATACACTCTTCATACAGAGCAAATGAAATGAAAGCGAATTAATGTGTACATATCTTGTTACATTGCCCAGGGTTAGATTGCAGTGGGCCTGTACTGGCTGCCCTAATGAACTTTTCTTTGCAAGGGTAGGGGATGGGTATTGGGGTGGGGGAGAGAGATGGGGGGGGGGGGGGGGGCAGCTGAAAGATGGGCAAAGGGACCGGAGAAAACAGAACTCATCATTCAGTGCACACTGATACAAACCTGTACCTCTCCTCCTCCCGAGTCACACGCACAGTTGGTAGCAATACAGTATCATTTGTTTTGATTAACAGCCATAGCTCCCTACCCCCAAGACATGTCTGTCTACCCCATGGGGGGCCATCTTGTGGACAAGTTCAGGTTACCGATAGATTCTCCAACAAGGGGGCATCCATGAAGGGAAGGAACCCCCATGCAGGCATCTCAATCGACCACACCCGGATGCCGTACCTCAGCCAGAGGGAGGCTGCGTGCTTGGGGCATTTCGGATGCTGGCGTCGGAGAAAGCTTAATTGTTACATCTCTAACTCTGCCCAACACAAAACCAGCAGTGTGTCATTTTACAGAATGTAGACCTCCTTGAAGTGCCCATCCCTTTTCAGCCTACCCCCCCCCCTCCTCCCCATTAGAAGATTGACAAGGACCACAGGAAAAGGAGATGCAGCTACTTGCCTGGTATAGTTTAGCTCTCAGAGAATGGCCATCTTTCTACCAGGGGATGGGGGAGGGGGATGGTTTGTGAACCTTGATTCTCCAACCCCTCGTTTGGAGAACCTCTCTCTCTCTCTCATAATGCAGAGCTTTAGTTTCAGTTGTAGCTAATGTTGTGGTTCTTTATACCATTCCAGTATACCCCATATATGTATTTCAATATAATGTGATTTAATTTTTTAAAGGCCCAAGTAATACAAGTTGTAATTTTGATTTAGGCTCCCCCACTTTGGTTCTTACGACTGCTACCATTTGTTGCAAGTGATGTAATTAGTATAATTGTTTCGATTATTTTTGTACATAAAAATAGACAAAATGTTATTGCAGGGCTGCACACTAACCCATTTTTTCTACTGGTCCGATCCATCTCTCGGACCAGTAAATACCTAGTTTCTCCATGTTCTACTGGTCAATTCCTGAAAAAGTTACTGGTCCGACAGTGATTTTTACTGGTCAGAGACCGTCAGACCAGTGCCAGTGTGCAGCAATGGTTATTGTATAGTAATGATAGTAATAATCATTGCATCTCAGGTATGTTTGTTTCTGATATTTATGAACATAAAGTGGAATAGATTCAAATCAATCAACCCCCCCCCCAAAAAAAAAAAAACCCACAAAAATAACCTTGAGTATTTATAAAGAGGGAGTCATTACAAGTAGTACTGAAATCAGCTGAGCTATTGTCGTGTTACAGGAAGAGAAATCCATAAATTCTCCCTTCCATTTTTTTTTTATAGATCAAATGCTTCTATTATCTTTCCCCATTGTCTAGTTTCCAAATCACACACATACACAAACATCCAAACATACACACATACCCATAAACCAAGTGCTGCGTTCATTGTGATTGATGCACACCAGACCATCCAGGTGGCAGATAGTGCAGGTAGATAGAAATGAGTGTCTGGCATTGGTTTGTATCATGCCCTTCCCATCCCACTTTGCACCCTCACCTGTATATATTCTAAGCCACTTTGCGCCCCATTTGGTCTTAAAGGGTCTCATCATAATGTCCTGTCATCCCAAAAAAGAATTTGTTGTAAGAAAAAAAAACCCAAACAAAAACCTGTTCTCCCCAAGAACTTCATATCTAACAAAGCAAGCACTGTGGTGCAAATCAGGCTATATGCAGTGCCAACTGCGTCACTTTTTGGTCAAGTCATTCCCTCTTGAGTTGGATACTCTGGAAACCCCATCAATGTCCATCATATTGCAATGTGTTCCCCTTTATCTGGATTTCCTTTAACCTTTTGTATGCTTTGAGTGCTAATACACACAAAATCCCATAGCATTGTACACACTGTCCAAAGTCCCTGGTACAGAAAGGGGGTAAAGAGAACAACTGCGCACTCATTCCATTGCCTACACATTTGTTACAATACCTTCATACTGAGGTTTGAGACATGCAAGATTTCATAGATTGCTTTTTTTTTTTTATCGTGGAAATGTCAGTTTGATTTTGTATCTAAATCATGTAAATTCAAGCAACTGTGGTGGATATGTTTTATTGCAAAGCTCCTCGCAGAGAAAACGTGATTGATCCTCTTATCTGACTGCTCTTCACTGTAAGCAACACACTGTCACCCAGTATTGAAGGCGAGTGTAATGGGATATGTTTAACGCTACATGGGTTCAAAGTCTATTGACTGCGTGTGAGGCGTACAGTGCTTGCACTTGACATGTGCCTCATTACAGTCATGTATAATATATGATGTAAAACTGGAATTGGGCACTGTAGGAACCATGAATAGAATGATAGTTCTCCAAAAAAAAAAAATTATGTGTCAAGTAAACATTGTCATTCTGTCTGACATTGATTTCTGTGTGACAGATTGCTCAAAATTGTGCTGCTTGCCATTTATTCATTCATTTTTATTGGTCAATGTCAGACATTAATTTTTCTATCTGTTCTATATTGCTATGATTTCATTAATGGAAGTTCGTAATTGGTCATGATCTCATTTCACTTTAGTTGTATTTGTGCATTCCATTTTCAATACGGTATTTGTAACAAAGTTTAGCAATGTGTTGGCATAATTACATGAATTATACCATCATACACTATTACATTCATAGGCACTTGTTAATGGGTATTTATGTATGTTTGTATATTTGATTTACATGGGATATTTCTCATGTGTCGCTCTTGACAGCCATGACTGCTTTATTTCTTCATATGAAATGATAGCACTTGTTATTGAGAGTACTTTCTGGATGACAGAACTACATACCAGCAATTCCAACTATATAATGCTGTACATGTGGTAGTATAAAAGACCACATGCACTTGTCACAGTCTGCTCATAGAGGTATGTACAGAGGAAGGAAACATTTTGAAATGTGTGTTTGATTATTGTACCAGGAGGTATTGATCTGGCAGATCTTTTCTGGCTAGTGTTTGGTAGGCATGCATTGGCAAATATATGAGGCACAACATTGGGCCAGATTTGTACCTCACTCACACACACACACACACACACACACACACACACACAGACACACCACACCATGTGATATATCTGTATCTACATGTTTGCTGGAGTGTGCGTGAACTGTTTGCGCGTGTTGCCCCAAGGGTCGGGGTGTGGTAGTATACATTGTAGGTTTGGGAAGAGGGGGGGGGGGGGGGGGGAGGTTGGGATGGGGATGGGGGAGCTAGGTCTGGCTGTTGTCTGCAGAGTGCGAGGTACAAACTGGCTGGAGTCGGTTGAACTCATCAGCACATATTTCGGTGGTCACGGGGAAAAATTTTCCACGGGTGCCGGGCTCGGCTCGGCTCGGCTCGACGACTGCTCCTAACCCAATCGGGACTGATCACTTCTCAATGAGCTCACTGACATATCCGTCCGGCGCTGTACTCTGATGTTTACCACAGCTTTGTCATCATCGTCTTTCCTAATGGTTATTACGATAATTCTGATGATGCTGCATGTCCCAAGGATAGCTGCTTTCCTATGCCAGGCCCCCCCTCACCATCTTATTTAAAGATGGCATTTGACGTAAGCAGCAAAAGAAAAAAAAACACCAATCCCAAACAAATGACTGAAGACATTGTAATGTTTACACACTGTGAATACTAGGAGATTTAAAGTGATTTTTCTTTTTTCATCTTACATCACCGTTATTATTGTTACATTTTCTTGACACTGCACATCATATCATTGGCAGAGAACCAGAAGGGCGGTGGCTACCATGTTCTCAGATTGAGCCTAAATAAAAACAAAACAATCAATTTTCATGAAATAAAAAGTTTATTTAACCAAGAGTTGGTAGATTTATAAGCATTGTTCCAAACATATAGGGTAAAATTGTGCCCTTGTGGGTTTGATTTTTAACAGTTTACTAAAAATGAAAACAATTTCAAATTGATTCCATAATGTAGAGGAGATTGAGCTATACCCAAAAAACTTGCAATAAAGCCCTTCTGCTTCTCAGCTGATGACATTGACATTGATAAATTGCTGCCATTCTTGCAGGATTGTTATAAACAGAGTCTGATGATCATGCCTGTCCTGTAATTGCAATATTTCTGTGTTTTTCAACAGAAATAAGTATACAATATACAAAGTGCTAGCATTTGAACTTACCGGTATACACTGTAAACATTGTAATTGCACTTTCTAATATTCTGTACTTACTTTTCCTGCACACGGGCTACGGATAAGTGTACATAGTACACTGAGAATATGTTTCTACGTTTTTATTAAGATAATCAATTTAATTGCAATTGATTGACACATTGCCCTACATTGATGTAAATAAGCACTGAATTGATCAGTGTTTTAGTAGTAGCCATGATAGAAAATCATGGGCCTACATACTCGCGTCGATGTAGGGCAATGTGTCAATCAGTTGCAATGAAAACACCTCGACGGAAGAATTTTATGAATTTCAATCAATTTAATTGTTGAGAAATGGCAAAAAAAAACAGGCATCGAAAATGCTATTGCTTATCAATGCTGTTGCAAAAAACAGAAGAAGAAGAGAAACGAAAAGATCAAACACTTGTTACAGAAACAATGTTACTCTCACAGAGCTTTGGATGAAATCAAATAATTATCTGACTTGGAACAGTAATAGAACATGCCTGCCAAACCTGTGATCGTTAATTTTACAAGGTTTGGCTTTAGTCCAGCTTTCTGATTTCTCCCGCACAATCAGTTCAGGGTCGCAGCTTTCTACACAGTGTGTCGGTGTATGTGTGTGTGTGTGTATGTTTCTTGGCTATGACTAGATTTTCACCGAATTATCATCTGGGATGCGTGCAGTACATCATCACATGCAGAGGGGGAGGGTCTATCATGACATTATTTGCACATCGTTTGTCCCGATGCTTTGCCGCAAATTGCCATCCGTTCCGCTGATTGCCAAACTGTGAGCTCTAGTCGATACCCATCACCACCCAGCCCATGTGTTTATGATTGATGGGTGTGAATATTACAAGCATCCGTTAAAACCTTCCAAGCCCTTATTTCAGTCTCTCCCCACCCCCACCCCAACTGATCAATCTGCACTCTTGTATTTGCCTTGCGAATGTAGACACTGCTTCCTATTTCGGAGATACACAAGGGGGAGCTTTTAAATCTCGGTGTTTATTTTCTGTGCCATGTGTTATTCCCCATTTTCTCGTAACCCCCTAATACCCCCATGAGCCTGGTCTTTGAATCTGAAAGGGGGTGGGGGGAGGAGATGGGGAAGGTAATCGGGGATAGGATGAGAGATACACCCTTTTTTCCCCATGAGTGGACGAAAGCCCAGTATCGCATGACACTTGGGTCAGATACAAATGTTGGACCTTGGTAGTTGGTAATGTGATTGTTGAGTTTCCCAAGATTATCAATAGGAGGTATTATATGTGACCCTGCATCACAAAACCAACAAAAAGTTACCAGACATGGATTTTTAGTTAAGAGCAGATTCTGAAATTCTAAAAACACAATTTCCTGTTTGCTTTATGATCCCAAACTTTTGCACAATAAATAAGAAGATTTGCTCTTTCAGAGAATATGAAAAACTCAAATTGGCTAGGTTGACCCATTTTACCTTTTTTCAGTCCTCACACAAAATCAATGCGTGCAACTTTTTGTTGGTTTTGTGATGCATGGTCACATATATATAGTATAGTTTCATCATTTTTTTCTTATTATTATGAAGAAAAATATGTAGTGAAAATACATTTACCGTGATGTCAAAATGAGTACCATGTCAATTTGAATTCAGTGAAAACTCCAGAGCCCTATAATTATGTTGAAGAGTAGTGCTGATGGAAAACAGGCTACCCTTGCAAAAACAAAAGAATGTATGTGCGTTAAGTGCTATTTGTCATTTTCACCTCACCGTGAATAATGGCCACAGGACAATATTCAAAGCATGTGGATAATAAAAGTTTGAGTGTACATAGATTTGTTTATCATATCATACATGTATGTTACGAGCCTTTTCAAATGTTACTGTCATAAGTCATTTTCTGCCAGATATGGAAATCTTCAAGGCCTTAGCTCTCCACACATCAAATTCCTAAATGGATTCTGTCTTGAAAACATTTGCTTTCTGTCCAGACTCATGTTTAAAATCAGGTGTGCTTCATTTTCTTGCAGTGATATTTTAAATGAAAATCTGTAGCTTCAAAATGAAATGTATACCGGTACATTAAAAAAAAGATGATCATGTACTACAACATGATCCCATAATTTTATGATTATGATGTCATAACTGCTGATGTGGTACTTTACTTTGTAGATGTACATGAGCCCACACATTTCATTGCTCTGATTTGAAGTATTCATGTACGTTTAGGGGTGGGGGCGGTATCTTTGACCTTGTATTGGGAAGCATGACAGTACAGTCAGACCATTAAGTTATGTTACTCCCGCACGCACTGCGCACGGGGCTGCTTCGTGCGGCTGCGTGCGGTTTCGCACGGGTGCGTGCGGCTCCGTGCCATTTCGTACGGCCTCGTGCGGGTGCGTGCGCTTCTGTACGCCCCCGTGCGACCCCGTGCGACCTCGTGCGCCTCCGTGCGGCTGCGTGCCAGTCAGTGCGCCTCCGTGCGGCTGCGTGCCACCGTCGAGTGCGGACCATCTGGCACGCTACCGTGCGAGGTGTTGGCACGGTACCGTGCGTGGTGTTGGCACGCTACCGTGCGAGTCCGTGCGAATCCAGCATCCTGCTAGTCCCGATACGGGACTCTTATCTTTTATTTTTTCACTCTCTCATACGCCTTCATTGGCGGTAGCGCGAAATCTTCTCGATCGCGACAGTCCACGCATCGCGTGAGTCCACTAATTGCTGCCCCCGAAAAAAAAAAGAAAAGAAAAAAGACCTACACTTGGTCTCTCCTTATACTACACGCCCTCAACGACGGTATTTCCGTGTGCAATATTGCTAATACCATACACACCATAATAGTACACACCGTAAACGAAGGCAGTCCAGGCAGTGGACTAGCATCCTGCGTGCGAATCCATTGGAGGCCGTGCGTGCATGCATTGTAAATAATAATGTCCCCTTTGTAAATGTGTGCTCATGACTATGTGTGCGCCTGCGTGTCCATGTCCGTGGATCCGTGCCCATGCCTGTGTGCCTGCAAGCGATCGCGAGAAGACGATACGATGTACACACTGTACAATGTTCAATGAAAGCCCTTACCAAGTGTGTGCAACTGCGTATTACATGTAAACACTCATGCCTGTCCAAAAATGGACGATTTTCTACATTGCAGAGATCACTGCCAATCTTTCTAAGAATATGGATTACCATCACCGTGTGTACATGTATGTCTCCTTGCAAAGAAATTGGAAAAATTGTATGGTTGTATGTGTGTCTTTATCACTCGATAACTTGAACAGTGTAGAAATAATTATGGTAATAATGACAATTAACAACAACAACAACAACAGAGAAAAGCTATTGTATAACTACATTAAGGAAACCATTTGTTGATGATAATGATGATGTTGATGATGACTCAAAAGGTAGTATTAAATGTACATTGTAGATGTTCCATATTGTTACATTATCAGTATGGTGTATTAGTATTTGTACTATTTTTGCCTCCCGTTCCTTCCGCAATTCTCTGAGAGCCTTTAATGCCCCCAAACGAGATTCTTTTCGCCCGTCGACAGAGAGGCACACAGGTTGGTAATCCAGCTGTGTGAAGGCAGTCAAGCGGTTCATTGTGTCCCCCTTTCTACGGTCAACTACATGTGCCCGTGAACAATGGAAATATCGATCGGGTGCGAGGTATGAATAGAGCGTGCGCTGATGAGCTCTCAGAATCTTTTGTTCTATACAAAACCAGGTACCTGAATGAGGTGACTGGGGTCAGCGAACCCGCATTGCTTACTGATCTCAGCCTTGATCATTTTATGTACATGTTCGTACGAGTTTACAGCAGAACAAGCAAAAAACTAAATCACGAAAAGGTACATAATACTGTAAAACCCCCTTTTTTAAATGGCAGGAGAACAAATCCTGATAGAATAAACTCAGATCTTTTTATCAAACCCACTCTTCTGAGCATTTTAACACACAGAAAAATGAATTTAGGCCACTGAAGCAGGCACCCTTGTCTTCATTTTGGGAACCTGGTAAACCAGGTTCCCGTATATCAGTTGCTCCCACGGGATCCCGTAGGGAACGGATTTAAAAAAAACACACACACACACACATTCTTTGTCCTTTCTGATATTCCCCCAAAGCCTTGAAATATATGTAGAGCTTACACATTGTCGTAAGCAGGAGATTAAAAAAAAAAACATCGTCGCTGCAGGATAGGTCGGTATATTAATAGTTTCCGTCTCGATTGGTTCGTAATCTTGGCAAAATACTGACAACTACTAGATTGCTAGAAGAGAGCGAAGTCATATGTGGATTTAAAACGTTTCTTGTGATGGCTTATGCACCAACATGCCCCTTTGATAATGATCGATTAACCCGCGAGTATCAGAAACAAACAAACGAACAAATACCTCGGGGAAAATCCGATTTCTGACTGGTTCACCATAACATTCGCGCCTATCGCGTGCATGTGTATTTGCGTAATTGTTGGATGTTGACTGGATATTGGTAAGTTGGCTTAGTGCATTGTGGGAATGTGGGTAAATAAACATCCATCATGGCGGTTGGAACAATTTGCCGATCGATGCATTGAATAGTGTTATGTATGGTGTGGTTTTGTTTTCAGCCTAGTTTGGCACTTTCTGATGATGAAGCACAATCATGTCATATTTATACTTCTTTGTCATACAACTTGTACCTCGCATCCGGTGTATCGGATTATTATTAACCATGCATTGTTCCATTGCGCTGACGGGGGAACTAATCCATGAAGAACAACCTCGGGAGATTGTTACGATAATCAAAACTGTTTTGGGCTATCGGCATCTGAAAAACATTATTCTAGCTCTTGACTTGACTCCGCCACTAATTAATATAACGTAACCCTCACTAAAAGAACGCATCGTGCCACACATAAAAGGCGGATTACACCTCTGAAAGCCATCATCCGCGACCAGGCTTCTAGAAATGTCTTTTGTATCGATACAGTACTGAGGTCATACTCCAGCCAAATTTTTTGATAAAATCATTAGTCTACCTGAAATGAGAATCAAGGAACGAACTGACCCCCCCCCTTTTTTTTTTGTTTTGTTGAGTGAACGCTCCCTACATCCCCTTACCCACAAGAAGGCTAACGACCACATAGGAGCAAGTGCGCTGTTAGCTGTCGTGCTTGAAACAAAACACGGGCATTATACATATGTATGTATATATATATACATATATATATATATATATATATATATATATATATATATATATATATATACATAGATTAATAAATATAAATATACATTTATATATATATGTATATATATATGGGCAATTCCACGGTAACTGACGTTACACGTAAGGATTTTCATGAAATTGTTTACCTTGTAGTTTTGTAAATGAAAGCACCTTGGGCTTGCAATTAGCATTGATGAATAAGTTCATGAGAATGAAGAAATAGGTGGAAAGTTTTTCTCTCAAACTGCATTTCTTATAACATAGCAGGTGAAAATGTGTCGGTAACTGACGTCACGGAAAAAGGACATGGGAAATTATGGTGTAGATGTAAATGGAAATATCTCATGTCCCTGACTTTTAGCCTTTATGTGTTTCATATGGCAATACACCTAGGTTCTTAGGAACAGGTGTGCAAAATAATGTGCACTTTAGTTGTCTCCTTTTACCACCATGCCAATTTCAGTGAAGGCATGATGGTAACTGACGTTACGCTTACATTTGCCATAGGGTTTACACATGCAAAATCATGATTGGGAATAGCTATGTGATATTTCATAATTCTGACCATTCAGAATGATTTGGTTGATATGGAGTCATACCTTGGTTCATCAGTCATAAATACACAATGAAATGAAACAGTAGTCCATTTTCTTTGTGTTCTATGAAAACTTAAAGGCAAACATGTCAGTAACTGACGTTACGTAACTGACGTTACACATACTTTGCCGTGGGGTTTATAGAGAACTAATTTATTTAACAGGTTATTATACTGCTGCAATGTACCAGTGACAATCCCAGGCAACTACTGCAACAAATTAAAACAAAATCTAAAGACACAAATAATATTGGGTGGGCCCTTAGGGGGCACCCCCCCCCCCCATGCCATAGCACAGTTGGGCAAAAATAATGTAGATGCACAAGAGGATATTTCTTGACATTTGTCTGAAGATTTAATTTTTATTCAACATTTATGATTACACAGAGCCATTAATAGATTAAGCAGTTCCAAGTATAAATATATTGACATGACTAAGGGCTTTTTTGTTTGTTTGTTTGTTTTTTAATGAACAGGAAAGTTTTTATCTACATAGAGTGCTCCACCCATAATACCTTGTAGTACTACACAAAACATGGATATTTTTGTGCTTGAAAAAAATATCAAAATATCTTCCAGGTCATGGGGAAAAAAACATGTATCAACTCATAAATATGCATGAATATGTATGAAATTTATTGTGATATATTTCTCCTTCTTTTCTTTATTTTACTCCTGATGATCTCCATCATCAATTGATTTAAATGAAAAGTGTTGCACTTTCAATATTTCTCTGTGAAGAAGAAAAATAAATGCTTTTTTGGTCAAAAGAGCATTATTGTTTTATTCCTAGCTTGAAGTAATTTAACTGTTTTTCTTTTCCTTTTCACTGATATTCTGGATCACGGCTTGCAAATACATTCGAGATACCAAGAAATCGGACTTTGCAACGAAAGAATACTAAAATCAATATAAAAAACTCTTCCTGTTCATAATTATCATGTGTTGTATTACAAAATGTCCCTGCATGAATAGAATAAAGTAATCAACAAATACACACAGTATGAACACTTTTTTTTAAAACCCTATAGAATCCTCTCTCACTTTGAGCAACATCAGCGTTAAGTTTCAAACAATAATGAGTACATGCCTTACGTACCATTAATACAAGATGAGCCATGTTAACTACACCACACATTTAAGTGCAAGAGAAGAAATATCTGTTTGTGCATTTGCCTTGAGGTAGAAACTTGACTAAGCTTCCTGAAAAAAAAAAGAAAAATGCCAGCAAAAGCAAACATTGGTGAAGATTGTTAAACTGTTGGTATACAGCTGTGCAGAAGTTTGTTTGTTTTTTTTTTAATAGGAAATGTGGTTAACATGCAATCATGTCACTGATTAGGCCTACAAACTTTGGTAGCTTTATCATCCCACAGGACTGGGAATGTACTAATTTGAGTGCATATACTGCATGTGGCAAACTAAACTTCCAGATGATTTAACCTTAAACTTGTGCTGAATCGAAAATCGAAAGCTCAAGCCCCCCCCCCCCCCCCCCAAAAAAAAAAAGATAATCATGGTAAATGAATGAATAAATGAATTTAGAAATAAAATTTAAAAAAAAAAATATCCATGGACATACCATGGTAATGACATCATTTCCTATGAAAGGGATTGCTGCTCTTTGTTGTAAGTTGACTTCCCAGATGTATTGAAATGGCCAAAAATTTGCCTCAGTTATAATTACTGTCATGGTAACTGACGTTACATACTCGAGTATGACGTTTCGGTAACTGACGTTACACATTTTGTAGTGTTCATTTTGACTCTCCAGTATGCCAAGTATCCTTATTTCTGGTATTAAAATAAAGGCATATGGGCATACATTAGAAATCCCAAGTTACATCGTACAGCTCACTTCCTTTGATGAATAAACTTAAAAATTCCTTGTTTTTGGTAACTGACGTTACATCCATCATTATCAAAGTAATTAACAGTTTTTATCAAATTCTTTAAAGCTACCAGCTTTTTTTTCTATCGTGTGGTAAAAGACTTCTCTGGTAACTGCATACATATGAAAGATTGTTGTTTAGAGTACTAATAAAGTGGATATACAGAGAGTAAGTTATGTGACAATACACTCTTTTCACCATTGAGTTATAGGCATATTTTGGCAGCCATTTTGAAAATCAAAATGGCCGCTTTTAATGAAAAACATAATGATTCTTAAAACTTCAACTCAAGTACTGTCTGAAAATGTATGGTGTTTGAAACAAATATCATTTGAATTTTTGGCACCTGTGTCCTAGTTACCGTGGAATTGCCCATATATATATATATATATATATATACATACATATACATAAATATATATATAGATATTGATTGAATCGTTTCTTTACTCAAGAAAATGTTTTACATTACACCACCGGTCTAGTTATCCCAAGGTTTCTTTGAAAATGCTGTAAGCATCAAAATATCAAACATCGTAATTTCTATATACAATTTCCCGTGAATGCTAAGCGTATGAGAGAAAGAGATAGAAAAGAACAAAAAACTTCTGCCATATGTCTTGTTTCTAGCTTTATTGCAGCGTATGCCATTGTCGAAGTATAAATGCTATGATAAATGTTGGTAACAACCACATGAGAACTTGCACATTCGATTCCCAACAACCATTTAGTCATTGGGGTCCGTAAAAAAGGTTACATAATACATACGAAGCACCTCATTATAATGTATTCGATGGACCGGTGCAGAAAAAACTGGCTATCTGTAATCGGCCTTTGAACATCTCTATTATGCTCATAATCCCCGACTTTTCAGATGGCGGCTACGAGCGCGTCCAGGGAT
The DNA here is from genome assembly GCF_040938485.1 of Diadema antillarum. Lineage (NCBI taxonomy): Eukaryota > Metazoa > Echinodermata > Echinoidea > Diadematoida > Diadematidae > Diadema > Diadema antillarum. The sequence continues at coordinate 753,980 of NW_027271794.1, forward strand.
GTTTTTGTATCAACATTCTGATTATTCATGGAGGTACAACGTAACCTGATACTCTGGCCACCTGGTCTATTCAAAGTATTCTTGCGTAATACACGCGCGTAATTATGTTAGGCTGTGTTTCACCATGATGAATATATAGGACCCCATAGTAGCAATATCGGCTCTTGCGTTGTATGAATGCTATACAGGGATCCTCCATTTGGTTCGTTGGCCAAGTAGATTCTTTTAACGATCTTATAAGCAGGCTGTCATTCATAAGTATGACAGAAAAAAATAACAACTTCAAGCAACATCGAAGTTGAGTTTCGCAAACTAATCTTCCATTTGAGTTGGTTTCTCGGTTTTGTTTCAGCAATTGTTATAATGTTGACAAAAGCCTGATGGGATGTTCAATATTCCAATAAATCATTGCACCTTTCTCGCAATCTTTGACAACTAATGATGACTAAACCTGTGAAATCCACGATTTATTTATTTATTTATCATTTTTTATTTATTTATTTTTTATTTTATTTTATTTTTTTTTGTATAGAGACGTTTTCTTTTTGAATTTATCCATCATGACTGCCTCCATATTTCGACCGTAATTATATGACTTAGGTTTCCATGGGATCAATAAAGGAGATCAACGTGCGCATTTTTGTAGGTTTCCTGTCGGGTTTAATGTTGCAAAATCTATGTGCAATCACGATTCACTTACAACCCTATTATATACCGTAATGTCGGGATAAGATATTGTTCACTACACATCAAGTGAGATTAAATCTTACACAGTGATATGATATATATGATAAAAGTCATCAGCAAACGGGATAGATTATTGTTTTGTCTATGTGTGTGTGTGTGTGTGTGCGTGTGTGTGTGAGAGAGAGAGAGAGAGAGAGAGACATGAGAAAGGGAGGAGAATATATATATACAGTGTATATATATTCACTTACAACTATATAATTTTATAAAACACATGTTCAAGTCAGTTGACGGAACGTTTATAAGCTCTTCCGGTCTGCGTATGAAACACCGGAGTCTATGCGATAAGAAGAAAGATTGAGAGATAGAGAGAGAAAAATAAAATAGGCTGGTCTTCTAAATTTTGTTCGATGAATGGTAATCTGAACACACTTTTGCAAACGAAATGAAATATTGTACACGGCTAGGTTTGCCTATAATCTTTTTTAACGTGATATCTTATTAGATTATACATAATAATACGGGCAAAGTATCTTGGATAAGTGATCGCCACCATCGATGAGGATATTCAATCTAGACGACTAATTGAAGATGATGAGAATGAAGAAGACATAGTGGATAGCTGGAAAGGAAAGTAATGTAATGCAATATGATAAAAATGAAGGAGCACGAATCGAGGCAAATGTATTACAAAGGAAGAGAAAATGGCATATTCGAGTGTTCAAAATGGTTTAACATTATGCGAAGATTTCATAGTCATTTTTTTTTTCTGTGTGTGTGTGTGTGTGTACGTTTGTTTTCTAATTTTACAGTTATGTAATTCAAACTCGTCGACAAAATAAAAGAAAAAAAAAGATAGTGCCATGAATATGTTCATAATTCAATCTCAGTTTCCTCTCACTATATCCTATCACTTCAAAAAACGTATTCAAATTAGAATGTCCATAGACAATTCAAATTCGTCTCCATGTGAGAGAGCGTCTTTTCAAACAGGGTCGCAGGTGACCATTCCCAAATTCGACGCAGAAGTTAATTCAATTTAGCAACAACAACAACCAAAAAAAAAAAAAAAAAAGGGCTGGCCATTGCGTATACTCCAGCAGCTGTAGAAGAAGCCGACATGATCATAGAAGTATGACAAGCACAAGCCACACAGGCTTGAAGGCCTAAAATTATTACATCACTTGAGAAAATAAGGAAAAGACAATATTTTTGTTGAAATAAACAACATTTCTCCTGGCATTCTTTAATCTCTCATAACAGACGGCTAATTTTGCTGAATTGTTCTTCTCTTATGTCATGAGTGTAAATCAATATTTGTTTTATTGTTTATACAGTACCAGTTATCCCCCGATAAAAGACAAGAAAGAAATGAAGAACTAATCTCATTCAATAAGCATAATGTATAAAGGAAATGAGCATTTGCTGCAATCGTTTATGAATATGAAAATGCTGCAATGTGCATGAGTTCGCGAAGTCTAATGGAATGAAAAAATGTAGTCCTACCTAAATGCAGATATATGCTTATATATATATATATATGTGTGTGTGTGTGTGTGTGTTACATATGTTACACTGGCACGATAAGTGAATAAACCACTTCAATAGCAGCATGAAAACATTTGATTACATCGATAAACATGAGATAAGACAAGAACACTTCATGCTTTTATTGCCCGAAATACCTTGCTCCTAAACAAAGTGTTCAATTGAAGCGATGGGTTATCACAGGTCCATCTCTAGCAAAATTGAATCACCCTTCGCAAATTTGGAGCGCTTTCTACGAAGGCAAATGCATTCTATGGACCGGTGCAGAAAAAACAGACCGTCTGTAATCGGCCTTTGAACTTCTCTATTATGCTCATAATCCCCGACTTTTCTACGAGCGCGTCCAGGAATGTCTTTGTATCAACATCCTGTCTATTCAATGAGGTACAATGTAACCTGATACTCTGGCCACCTGGTCTATTCAAAGTATTCTTGCGTAAAACATTCGCATATGTTAGGCTGTGTTTCACCATGATGAATATATAGGACCCCATAAAGGCAATAACCATCGGCTCTTGCGTTGCATGAATGTTATGCAGAATATCCTCTATTTGGTTTGTTGGCCAAGTAGATTATTTGACCGATCTTTAAATGACATAATCAGACTGTCATTCATAAGTATGAGAGAAAGGAAAAAAAAAACTTCAAGCAGCATTGAAGTTGAGTTTCGCAGACCAATCTTTCATTTGAGTTTATTTTTCGGTTTTGTTTCAGCAATTATCCCTTTCATAATGTTGACAAGAGCCTGATGGGATTTTCAATATTCAAATAAATCATTGCATCTTTCTTGCTTTCTTTGACAACTTATGATAACTAAATCTGAAAAATCCATGCTATTGCGGTACCTGCCATCCACACAGAAGTTTCTTTTTTTTTTGTATAAGAAGTTTGCTTTCTGGAATTATCCATTATGTCTGCCTACAGATATGACTTATGGTTTCCATGGGATAAATAAAAGAGATCAACGAGCACATTTGTGATTCAACAGTAGGGGGTTAAATGCTGCCAATTTTATGTAGGCCTACAATGTTATAATTGACTTAAACTCTACTGCTAAGAAGTATTGCTCATTACGAATCACATAAGATAAGATTTCACATAGTGATAAGACAGAAGTTATTTGTTATAATATAATTATCATGAAAACTCATCACTAACCGGAAAGACTATTGTTTTGTGGAATTTGTATATTTGATAGAACATTTATGAGGTCTTCCGGTCTTCAGGCGAAATACTGGAATCTATGCGATGAGAAGAAAGATTGAAAGGGAGAGAAAGAGAGAGGGAGAAAAATAGGCTGGTCTTCTAAATGTTGTTTGATGAATGTATATATATTATATATATATATATATATATATATATATATATATATATATATATATATAATACAGGCAAAGCATCATCGAGAAGTGATCTTCACTAATGATACTATTCAATCAAAGAATTGGATAACTGGAAAGAGAGGGAGAGAGATCAAAGAGGGTGGGGGGGGGGGAGAAATATGATGGTCTTCTAAATTCTTTTTGATGGATGGTAATCCGATCACACTTTAGCAATCGAAATGTAATGTTACATCCGGTCAGGTTTGCCTATCTATGTTATGGCAATATCTTTTTAGATTGTATATACGGGCAAAATGTCTGTATACGTTTGTAGGCGGGAATGAAGTGGATAGCTGGAAAGGAAAGTGATGAAATGTAATGGGAAAGAATAAAGGAGCACTAATCAAAGGAAATGTACCATAAAAGAAAAGTAATGGAAACTTGATTATAAATAATGGCACATTATGCAAAGATTTTGCAGTCGTTTTTCTGTATGTTTTTCTTTCAATTTCATAGTTAAGTAATTCATAATCGCCAACAAAAAATAGCTTCCTGAAGATGGCCATTCAGGTTTGTTTTCCCTTCGCTATATGCTTCAAATGTAGCATGAACACACTTCAATTTATAGTCCATGGGCCAAGACCCGAAAAATGGGTTGTTGGTACCACCTGAGGTGGCAAAACCTTTTTGGTGTCAGTTTGTTTGTCGGGCAGAGATATGCTTATCAAGCTATGATAGCATTTCCAAATTAGTAGCTTAGTCATAAAAAATGATTTTTTAAAACCAATTTGGTCTCGTTTTTATATCCCTATACTTCTGAATCGAAACTAACCGCTATACAAAGAAGAGCACTGTCTTCCGTATGTCCACAGGTGTTCTGTTGTAAACGCGATGCGCTTAGTCTTTATTCAAAGCAGCGAAGGGAATATCCAAAGGGTTATGATGTCCACAGGTGTCACGCGGTGCGCTTAGTCTTTATCTGGACCAATGTACCGTTATCATATCTAAAGTTCCTCATAAAAGGGATCATCTATACTATTTTTATACTACCCTCTAAACAAATAAATCAATTTTAAACAAAAATCACTCTGTTTATTTACAATATTATTCATTATAATGTATTGTAGTGTACCGGTACATTGTTTTTGCATTATCCTTTTTTGTTGGATGAAAATAAAGCGACATCGGCGTGGTGTTAGCGTTTTCACACTAGCGTTTTTGCCGGAAAATGATAAATAATTGCAAAATACGGTAAAATTCAAGAGGAATATTTTTTTTTTGGTTGTTGTTGTTGTTGTTTTCAGATAAAAGGATATACACTGTATCATAAGCTTTGGATATTCCCTTCGCCGTCTAGAATAAAGACTAAGCGCACCGCGTTTACAACAGAATACTGAGTACCTGTGAACATACCATACTGCATACTGCATTTTGCAGCTCTACGGAACATACAGAAAACAGCGCTCCTCTTTGTATAGCGGTTAGTTTCGATTCAGAAGTATAGGGATATAACAACGAGACCAAATTGGTTAAAAATTCATTTATTATGACTAAGCTACTCATTTGGAAATGCTATCATAGCTTGACAAGCATATATATGCCCGACAAACAAAATGACACCAAAAAGGTTTTGCCACCTCAGGTGGTACCAATATCTGGCCTGGCCCATGGACTATTAGAATGCCAATCGAGAACTTACTTTCGTCTCTATATGAGAGAGTGTTTTTGGGGTTTGTTTTTTTTTTTTTTTTCAAACAGAGTCGCAGGTGAGCATTTCCGAGTTCGTCAGAGGAGTTCACTCAATTTAGCAACAAAAGGATTGCCACCTGGAAGATGAAGAAGTCGGCATGACCATGGAAGAATGGTGAACACGTGCCACACAGGCTTTAAGGCTTAACATCGATACAACACTTCAGAAAATAACGAAAAGACAACATGTTTGTTGAAATTAAAACATTTCTCCCGACATTCTGCGATCTCTCATAGCAAACGGCTGCTTCCCATGAAATTATCTTCTCTTCTGTCAAGAGTGTAAATCAATATTTATTTCATTGTGTGTATCAATCATCCCCCGATAAAAGACAGAAAATAAAGTACTTTTCTCATTCACTATGCATAATGTATAAAGCAAACAAGCATTTGCTGCAATCGTTTATGAATATGAAAATGCGGCAACGCGATTTCATGAACTCTATATAATTCGAATGAAAACATGTACCTAAATTCAGAGATAGAGAGAAGACACATGCACAATAAGTGCTTAAACCACTTTAGTAATAGCAATAAAACATTATTTACATCAGTTAAAAAGAAGTTAATTTCGTACTTTTACTGCTCGAAATACCTTACTCCCAAGAAGTCGAGTGTTACACAAGGGCTCCATAATCACATCTCGGTCTTTCGCAGAATTGAATAAGCGCTTTGCAAATTTTGACCGCTTTCTAAAAATTTGAATAAAAAATAGATACTTTCTTCTTCTTTTTGGCATAAGTTGTCATATCCGATTGACTGAAAATGGATTGAACTACAACCACTCGCGTATGGCTAATATCCTTGCAACTCAATGATTGCAAAATCATTTAGACTTATGAACTTACGAAACAAATGAACTAAAAGACCCAGATTTCTAAACATTTTGAATAATTTATCGAGCGACTGCGGCTGAAAAGAAGCATATTATTATAAAGAATTCATACAAAAATATAGAAACAGACTACACAGACGAAATCATTATTGTCACTTTCAACGTAATATGGGATATAATTTTATCTAATATACTTTTTTAACTGTTGCAGATATCAAATACCGATCGTTATTTTCATAGACAATTTCTCCAAATGCTATAAGCGTATGAGAGAAAATTTGTGCGATGTGTCTTGTTTATTCGCTTTATTGCAGCGTATTTCGTTGTATTTTAATGTCTATAATAGATAAATGTTTGGAACATGCACATGAGAACTTGCACATTCGATTCCCTACAACCATAAAGTTATGGTTACGTAATGCATCCGAAGCACATCGCTAACATCCATTCTATATGGACCGGTACAGAAAAAAAAAAGAGACTGCCAGTAATCGACCTATGACCTTCTCTATTATGCTCTTAATCCCCTGCCCTTTTAGATTGCGTCAAAGAGAGGGTCTATCTAGGAATGTTTTTTGTCCCCGCCGAACGAGTTCGAGCAGGGGACTATGAAACGGGCTCCGTACGTGTGTGTGTCCGTGTGTCCGTCCGTGTGTCCGTCCGTCCGTCCGTCTGTGTGTCCGTGTGTGCGTCCGTGTGTGATCAAAATCTTCAATTTGCTACTTCTCTGTCATTTATGAGCCAATTTTGATTCTGTTTGCTTTATATGATAGCACTACATGGGAGCTTTGAAACTTCTACACAGAATTTCAGTCGTGACCTTTGACCTTGACCTTTGACCTATATTGTACATTTTGCTACAAAATGCTACTCCTTCGCCATTTCTAACCCGATTTCGATTCCGTTTGCTTTATGTGATGGCACTAGGTGAGGGCTTCAAAACTTCTACACAGAATTTTGACCTTTGACTTCTTTGACTTTTGACCTTGATTTTTGACCCATATTGTACATTTTGCTACGAAATGCTACTCCTTCGCCATTTTTAACCCGATTTCGATTCCGTTTGCTTTATATGATGGCACTAGTTGAGGGCTTCAAAACTTCTACACAGAATTTTCACCTTTGACCTCTTTGACCTTTGACCTTGATTTTCGACCTATATTGTGCATTTTGCTACAGAATGCTACTCCTTCGCCATTTCTAACCCGATTTCGATTCCGTTTGCTTTATGTGATAGCACTAGGTGAGGGCTTCAAAACTTCTGCACAGAATTTTGACCTTTGTCTTCTTTGACCTTTGACCTTGATTTTTTACCTGATATTGTACATTGGCTACAAAATGCTACTCCTTCGCCATTTCTAACCCAATTTCGATTCCATTTGCTTTATGTGATGGCACTAGGTGAGGGCTTCAAAACTTCTACACAGAATTTTGACCTTTGACTTCTTTGACCTTTGACCTTGATTTTTTACCTATATTGCACATTTTGTTACAAAATGCTACTTCCGGCGGGGACATATGTTACGCACCGCGTAATTTCTACTTTTCCTTGTTGTTTCTGCATCCAGTCTATTCATATAGATACAATGTAACCTGATACTCAAATTGCCAGCAGGTCTATTCAAAATATTTTCGCCCAAAACAAGTGCACATGTGACGCTGTGTTACGCCATGATGAATATACGACTTCGATGAAGTAGCACAATCGACTGCGTTGTTTCTATGCCATACATCCTGTACTAGGTTTGTTCCGGGCCAATTTGTCTTTTTTTAACGATTTTATAACATAACTAGAGGGGCCGTCAAAGGCGGCAGACCCACGCCTTGGCGGCCCTACAGAGTAGTAGCTATGGGGTCAAAACTGAAATTTACATTATGTGTAGTAACCTCTTACGATTTTGTCTTAACACATGGCTTTACCTAACTTGAAATTTATGTACTGAAAAAACATAATGACCCCTGTGTCCGACTGAGGCATTGTACAATGGTTGCTAAAACTGTTTCATTTTTTTTTCTTTTGCCTCATCTGAGGATTTATTCAAGATTCCATTCAAAATACACAATCAAAATAATATCATCATAACGATGTCACATAAAAGTGATGCAAGCACAATCGTGCATTAGAGGTTCAACAATTCGTTTGGTAACAATTGTTCATTTCTCCGTAATGTTCTTCTATGTTTCAAACAACATTGTATTTCTATTCTTGTTCTAATTTCTCTCATAAACACATGCTTTAAAAAACAACTTCTTTTGTCATTACTGGTTTCATTCCGTTTCAAAATAAGCTTATAAATACTCCAAAATGCTATTGTCAAAAACAAACTATACTGACTCTTACACTGCATTTTCAGCAAATGTGAAACGTTGATCTTTGTTACTGTTGCATGGTATACATCATGTAACAAACTCCTTACGTATAAAAGAAAATTTTCATTAAGTTTGCATTCAATAAAAGCATGAACAATGTCTTCTTTTACGTTGCAGTTCGGGCACAAATCATCATGACTTAAACCCCATTTGAATAGATTACTTCTCACTGGCAATAAGTTATACAACAATTTCAAATTAAATTCTCGTAATTTGTTTTCTTTTATATATTCTAAATTATATCTGAATACCCTGGCCCAATCAGCTTGGAAATGAAACTTGTTCTCCCAATATAAGGAACATGTATTAGTGAACAAATTTTTTGAAGGTATCAAATTATACAATGCCTTGCTGCTTAGATCCATAATAAAAACTACTTTTTTTGAAACACATACACTTGGTATACACAATACTGTTTCCTTTCTGATATAACTATCAAACATTTCCTTATGTATCATGTTATACCATACTACTGGTATTGCTTTTTGTAATGTTGCATAATCAAAAATTGCAGTACATTTTCTTCTTTTGAAATTAATTTCTGACATAATGTATTCAAAAGACCGGAAACCATTTATTGTTACTAAATCTCCAAAATAAAGTATGCCACTTTCATACCAATCTTTATAAAACAGCGAATGCTTGTCAAACAATATAAGTTTGTTATACCAAATAATCTGATTTAAAACATCAGTTGACCCACTGTTTACACTGTTGATATCTTTCACTGTAGTACAATATCGTATTTGTTCCCATGCCTGTAAAATTTCTTTATAAAACTTTGGAACTTTCTTATCAATATCATTTATATTACTCGTGTTATAGTTACAATTCAGCAGCAAAATAATACCCCCCAGCAAATCAAACCAATAAGAGCACATTATTTTCCATATATCTCTTGAGTCATTGAGAAAACGACCCAGCCATTTTAACCGAAAACTTAGCAATTGTTTTTGTATATCCATCATCTTTATTCCACCTTTGGTGAAATCTTCTGTAATAATACTTCGCTTTATTTTTTCTTTTCCATATAAACTTAAACACCATATTTTCCAAAATCTTCAAAAATGTAAACGGTATTGAATCTACCATTATCAGATGAATAACTTGACTAAGGGCTAAGCTTTTTAAAACAATAACTCGTCCAAAGATGGTTAAACTTCTCTTTGTCCAACTGTGAGTTTTTTGCAACTTGAATAATTTTTGCTCCCAATCTAACTCAAAAGCTGCATCATTATTGGGATGAATATAATGTCCCAAATATCTAACTGGTTTACTCGACCACTTCAAATAAAACTTATCTAAATTCCAACGTTCACTCTGTTTACCCAACCAAATCATAAATGTTTTATCTTTGTTAATCTTTGGACCTGCTACATCTCCAAAAGAATATAACTCTTTTAAAATTTCCTCTAACGATTTTTCATCTTGAACAAAAAACAAGGTATCATCAGCATATTGTAACAGTTTAAGTTGAAAATCATAGCCTGCTAATTTCATTGGCCGAATACTTCTGTTTTCTCTGATGCTGTTGGCCATGAATTCAGCTGCTAAAATGAATAATAGTGATGACAGTGGACATCCTAGTCGGACTCCTCTTTCAACATTAAAACTTTCCGATATCCAACCATTAATCAATACAGAGCTCGATATGTGCATGTAAAGAGTACGAATCCATTTACGAAATGATTCGCTAAAATTTAATCTTTCTAGACACAAACTCAAAAATTCTATATCCAAAACATCAAATGCCTTAGCAAAGTCTGCTAGCATTATTGCTCCGGTTTTACCGCTTTTCATAACATATTCAATGATATCTTTCGTTAACCTTACATTGCAGGCAGCTAAGCGGCCCTTTATGTATCCTGTCTGTCATTCACAATACAGCCAATGACCTTTTGTACCCTTGCAGCCAAAACTGCTGCTATTATCTTATAGTCACAGTTGAGTAAAGTGATAGGTCTCCAGTTTTTCAGCTGTTGACTGTCACCTTTTTTAAATAACAATGTGATGAGACCTTTTCTTTGGGTATTTGACATCATTCCAGATAGATAATTTTCATTCAAGGCTTCTACGAGAAACGCTTGTATTCTCGGCCAGAACACCTGATAAAACTCTGCAGAAATTCCATCTAGACCGGGTGCCTTATCTTTTTGCATTGCAAATACAGCTTTTTTACATTCTTCTTGTGTGAGTAACCCTTCACACATTACCTTATTTTCATCAGAGAGACGTTTGATATTTTGTGAACAGGTATAACTTTCCATACTTTCTCTGGTTTGTGTTTCTTTTTTGTATAATTTTGAATAAAAATCAACAATCTCTTTCAGTATCTTTTCATTTGCTTCAATAACACGATTATCCTTATCACATTTCAAGTGTGTAATTTCTTTTTTCTTTGCATTCATCTTTTCTAAGTTCAAAAAGTACTTTGTGCTTTTTTCTCCTTTCTCAATCCACCTTGTTCGAGCTCGTATACCAGCTCCCTTGGCTTCATATTTATAGATCTTCTCCAATTTCTCTTTAACATCAGAATAAGAACTTAATACCTCTTCATTACACTCATTCACATCAATACATTTTCCAAGTTGAGCTAGTGTTGCTTCTAGTGACAATTTGGAGTCTTTCTTTCCAAGTGCCTTTTTCTTACAATATTTCTGTGAAAATTCACGAACTTGAACTTTAAACATTTCCCATCTCATCTGCACTGTTTCATAACTGTTTCATACTTATACGTGCGAAACGGTGATCTTTACGTATACTATACTATAGAGTCAAAACTAAAAGGTCACACAGAATTTGCAGGGTTCAACCGATTATGACCAAAATCTAATCGATTCTTTCCTGTCACAATCTGAACATTCCCTGCACATTTGGTACAAATCTGTTTAGCCGTTTTCTAGTTATGCTGCACACAAACAAACAATCAAACAAACAAATGAACATTACTTCATATCCAATTTCATTACAACAGCATCATGGTCCGAGTAGTATGTGTCCACTACCTCCACCTGGACTGGTGTGTTGTTGCTCACATACACGTGGTCGAGCAGACTGCCGTAATCCGTAGTGGGTGTCGTGACTGACTGGGTGAAGCCATGTTTGTTCATCAGCTGCACGATGGGGGCATTAACCGACTTATTGAGATCCACATTGAAATCTCCACAGATGATGGTTGTCACGTCCTTTGGGATGAGTCGCAATAGCTCCTGCATAAGTGACAAAAATGTCTTCATGTCGGATGATGGTTGCCTGTAGATGGTGATGATGTTGATGGGAGTTGGATGCTTGATTGTGATTGATGTCAACTCCAGTCCTTTGATGGCAATGGGCAGATTTTCTGGGATGAGATGTTGTCGTGCCATGGTCATGACTCCCCCTCCTTGGTCTGAACGATCAGTTCTAACTGAAACGCAGTCATGGAAGACATGTTCCTTATCTGTGAGACGTCTCCCTTTATGTAGATATGTTTCCACGAAACATAAGACATCAGCTGATGTCAGGGCATTGTCAGCAGCTATGTCGTCAAGGTGTGCGAGGTAGGACCGGACGTTAAGCATCACGATGGTGAGTTCAGGAGAAGAGGTAGCAGTTGGAGCTGCTCTGGTGATGGTGTTTTCCTGCAGTCGTTCCATTTCTTTGTTCACGGCTGGGTTGACCCTGATCGTGTTCTCCTCAAACCCAAGCAGGTGCAAACCTTGAAGTGTGCGCACTCTGCTCAGGGCAACATACGCTTGGCCTGGCATGAACTTTCCTTTCCCTTCCATTGCGACTACGATTCTATCCAGTGTTTTACCTAATGGAGAGAGTAAGAATATATCATTCTGTTGTTAAAAAAATGGTATTGAGGATGTAGTGTGTTGAAGTTTGGTGTTTTGTAGTTGATGTCAAAATAGATAACACATATTGACTTTCATACAAAGTAATTAAAGTTCTTGAAGAGTTTGATGCAAGGTGGTTTATTATCTTAACAATATTATGTAGAAGTGAAAGAAGTAGAATACCAACATACCTTGAACTTTGTGGATTGTGCAGCCCCATGCCAGCGTTAGAGGGAACTGAGAGCGTTTAGCCTCTACTGAATGACGTCCGTGACCGACATAGAATTGTACGGTCATCCTGGATACCGGCACGGCATTTGGGTGGTCCCTCTTGTATTGGCTCTCTGTCCTTGCTTGTCTACCGACTCTGTGGAAGTGAATAATTAGATGTCAAAATAAATAACACATACAGTGGATACTCGATATAACGAGATGGTCGGGACCGAGTCGTTTTCCTCGTTATAGCCGATATCTCGTTATATCAGTAGGCATAAAAGAAAGCATAACATAAAGACATTAATTTGCATATGTGGGACTACCCATCATCTTTCAATCAATACTGATAACTTGGTAATGTGTGTGAGGTAATTACTCACCTTTATGGGTAAGAAGATGTTTTTTCGCCAATGAAATCCGATATCAAGAATGTTTTTCTTATCAATTGTAGATGTTTGAATTTGTAAATCTAAACTGCTTGCGATTGTGTGAAGATCGTCTGTGGATTGGTGTGTGGTTACGGTATGGGTGTGTGTTGTGTGTGGAAAACTTGAATATGGTCTGCACAATGCTGTGTGTGTGTGTGTGACACATTTTGTATGTACATTATGACTGCGTGTGTGTGAAGATGGGGAATTCCCTACGTAGAAAGCCAATCACAGCATCAGATTGCCTACCACTTGCTAAACGTCATGATGATGTCATGTATACGGCCGTCCCACCACATTTTCTGCATGTATCAGTGCGCCCACACACACACATACACGTACAACATGCGGTGCTAGCTGTAGAGTGAACTGAAGAAAATATGTGTGTACAAGACAGTTTTTGGCGCATCGAGCTTTACAATCTCGGAACATGATAGCACAGGCGAAGTAAAGCTTTACCCGAAGACATTTTGCTTTACCTCGCTATATCAGGTTTGATTGGCTATGTTTTTCTTTGTTTGGAAATCACAAAATTTATCTCGTTATAGCAGTTATTTCGTTATAGCCGATCTCGCTATAAGAGTAGCATTTTACATAGACTTGTGTGGAAGGAAATTTGGGACCGGGAAAATTTCCTCGTAATAACCGATATCTCGTTATAGCAGTGTTCGTTATACCGAGTTTCCCCTGTATATTGAATTTTGTTATTGGTATAACAAGGGTTATCAGATGTGGATGAAATAGTTGAGGACATGACACCCACCTGTCACTATCGAAGCGAACCAAAATGGCATTTACGTAGTCATCAGTGCTGTCGATGCCAACCACAGTGCCAATGACACCGTTCGCCAGGCCATCAGAGACATTAATGTTCACGGTGACCATTACTCTTGCCCCAACAGCTATGGACAGCTCCTCGCGAAGACCTCCAGTTTGTGAAGCTGAGAAAGGGAAAAAGACATTTAATAATAATAATAATAATAGTGAGACTCTTGTAGAGCGCACATTTCTACCTAAAAAAGATACTCAAGGCGCTATAGAACAGAGTACATATTGTGTCACGTTACAACAGTATCACAGAAAATAATAAGACAATAAACCAACAAACAATATATACGTACACATACATTACATACAGGCATACAATATTATCAATTCAAATTAAAAATATACGTCTTGAGATTCTTTTTGAAACTATCAATGGAAGATGCTTCTCTAAGAGATTTTGGTAGGCCATTCCATAGTTTTGGGCCCATATATGAAAAAGCCCGATCCCCCCAATTATGCTTGATTCGAGGTACCTGTAATTTTAGCGAGTTTGATGAATGTAGATTACGTGGTGGTTGGTGAAGATGAAGAGTATTTTGAAGGTAAACAGGGGCAAATTTGCGCAATGTACGGTAAACAAGAAGAAGAATCTTGAAGTTAATACGTTTTTCAACAGGAAGCCAGTGTAGGGACCGAAGTATTGGGGTAGTATGCACAGTTTTCTTCTTGAAAGTAAGTAATCTAGCGGCACAATTCTGAAGACGTTGCAGTTTACTGAGTTCTTTTTGTGGAAGACTGCAAAACAGAGAATTGCAGAAATCTAGACGAGACGAAATAAGAGCATGCATCAGTTTTTCTGCTGCTGATCTAGTTAAATATCTCAGAATTGAGCCCAGGTTACGCAAATGAAATCTTACAGATTGGGATACATATGAAATGTGGTCTTTGAATGTCAGATTTGCATCATAAACAACACCAAGATTACGAACTTTGTTCGAAGGCTTGATATTACTATTGCCGATTCTAACAAAACATGTATCAGAATTCACCTTAGACAACATCTGTTTGGATCCTATCAGAATAAATTCTGACTTAATGTCATTAAATTTGAGACCATCTCTTTCCATCCATGCCTTAACATCATCAATACATAATTCCAATCGTTTTACAGCTTCAGTGAGTTCAGTCCTGGTTGGTGAAAAGGATACAAATATTTGTATATCATCTGCATAACAGTGATACTGAATGTCGTGTCTTTCAAAAATGTGTCTAATCCTTGAAAGATATAGTGAGAATAGAAGTGGTCCACCTACAGACCCTTGCGGGACTCCGCAAGTAAGTGCAGCCGGATCAGAGTTACTGTCATTGATCTTAACATATTGTGAACGGCTGGCAAGGTAAGATTGAAACCACTCTAATGCAAGTCCTGTGACACCAACAGATCTGAGAGTCTGGGTGAGAATGGAATGGTCAACAGTATCAAAAGCTGCCGACATATCAAGTAAAACAACAGCAGTGATATTCCCAGCATCCATTTGTCTCAAACATTGATCAGTTAGGTCAGTAAGTAATGTCTCTACACTATGATCAGGGCGATACGCTGATTGGTGGCTATCAAGAAAACCATTCTCCTGCAAGTAGTCTCGTAGGCGTGAAAAGGAAACACGTTCCATAACTTTGCTAAGATTTGTATTTCATGTGATACTGAAAGCACAAGTGGTATAGAAATGCTATTGCAATTAGAAAGTTATAATGACTTATTGCACAAAAACGTAAAATACCTTTTGTTGGCAGAGCGACATCAATGAGACCGGTCTGTACATCTTTCTTCTTGTCGATGGCCTTCACTCTGTGTACATGCTCCTTCAGTCTGTTCAGGCTCTTAGTGTTGTGTCTGTCAACTTCATCGTTAGTTTTGAAGACATGCAGGGCTTCAGCAGGATATGAGGGATCTGTTTTGGATATGACGCGCGTCTTCAGCAGAGCGATGTCGTCCTTAGTGCATGTGGCAGTTCTGACTCTGGTGAGAAGGGTAGCAAAGACAGTGTCCTCTCTCTGCCTCATGCTCTGCGTGAGTTCGATCATCTGGAAGTTCTCCTTCCAGATGGAACCATGGAGACGAGCATATGGATCGGATGGAAGTCCGAAGACATGGTTCTGGCCCACAGGCTGGAGTTGAAACAGATCACCGACTGCCAGAATGCTGACTCCTCCAAACCTAGATGCATCATCCTTGACTCCAGTGATATCCTGCAGGCGTCGATGGAGGTGATAGAGGAGGTCAGCTCCAACCATGGAAACTTCGTCGATGATGAGCAGTCGAAGTTTACCGATCCTGGAACGTAGTGTGTTGAGCTTGTCACTCGAGAGTCCCTGATACGCCTTCTTATTCCTGGGGCCACAGGCAAAGTTGAACGCTGAGTGCAGAGTCATTCCCTCTATTCCGAAAGCAGCGGTTCCGGTGAATGCAGTGAGTAATACTGCAAGTTCATCGGGCTCAAAGTATCCAGATAGTGGTTTCACCAGCTTGGCGGTTTCGTGATGTATTAGCTTTATGATGTGACTTTTTCCTACACCTCCAGGACCGCTCACGAAGACTTGGTAGACAGGTGGTTTCTGTCTATTTTTCAGTGCGATGATTGTATCCTTGCACCACTTCCGATGCATGGTCAAAACGTCTTTTTGTTCTTGGTTCAATGATCTCATCATTGCTCTGTAGTCCTCGTTGTTCATCAGTGATTTCTGCAACTCGGCTGTGAATCTTGAGTGGAGTTCGGGAGCGTTTTCATGAGCTGATGGTGGAGCCATATCAACATTTGCCATGGTGTCTTGAATGGGTAAGTCTCGATCTTCAACTGCTCCTTCTGCTTCTTGGTCAGCTTGCTGGTGTTGAGCATTCGGGGCTACAGCATCCCACAGGGCCTCTGGGTGATCCATCCTGCGCAAATCCTCATAGGCCTGGTCTATCTCGTGAGCGTTGTTGCTGAATAAAGCCTCATTCACCTTAATGATGTTTCGCACAGCCTCGAACCGTTCTTCGAATGTGGGACTGTCTCCTTTGAGATCGCATTTTTCATCCCTCCAGGGATAGTAGAGCATGATGAGGTTCCTGTATTTCTCCTCACCTTCATTCTTTTCTTTGTGGAATCTGATGACACAGTGACGACGGCGCCTGGTCATGTATCCAAGATCATTCAGTAGCGTGATTCGCTTGGGCAAATCATCAAGGTCATCATTAGTCTCGTTCTGGTCGTCGTTGTCCTCTTTGTCATTGGGAACATAATCTGCTGTCTCTTGTTGTTGATTGGCATTCCTGCCCAAGGTGTAGGTGGCAGAAAACTCAGCAAGACACATTCTCTCCAAGTCTTGTGGCCTTGAAGCATATCGATCAAGGGGAGACGTACAGAAGATATCTTCATCTTCATCATCCATCTCGTGCAGGATGCTTTGAGGTTTTAACAGAGAAACACGTCGTTCCTTGGGAGCTGTGTTTACAAACACTACCTGCCTGCTGGATTTCTTTAGGGGCAATGACAACAGTCGGTAGACAGCTTCCTGGGCACTGACTTCACGAGTATTGAGGAACACCGAACCCATTTTCCGCAGCTTGGTCTTCAGATCATCGCCCTGGCATTCCTCAGCCACCCTCTTCAATGTTTCGCTCATTGCTCGCTCACTCTTCAGCATGTAGCTTGTGATGTACATTATACAGGAGTACGGATCTGTGATGAATTGCAAGTCCATGTTCGCCTGCCAAGACTGAAGAATCTTGGGATTGTAGTGGTTGATCCAGCGTTCTCGGGGCGTGCGTTGCAGGATGATTTTTTTCCCAGACCTCATGGTTTTGAGTGCCTTGTGATAGAGCTGTGACTGCACTCCTGCTTGGGTAAGCACTTGAGCCAACGACATGTCTTCTGGTAGTTCCTTGTCGTCCAAGACTTGTCTTACTTTCTTCAGTGCTTCCTCCATCTGCTTCACTTCATCTGATAGTGATAAAATTCAACAAAATTACAATATCAGCACCAGCCAATGGTCACATTGAATAAACAACAATCGATTGCAATATATGAAGGTTATGAGTACAAAACATAATCAGTGTGCAAGGTAATGGTTCGTCTATGGCATATCCGACACAAATGAATACGAATATAGCCAGCATAGGAGCACAAATATCAACCCTAATCAATTGGGTTATTTGAGGGTCTTAAGTCCATTGCCGGGGGGGGGGGGGGGGGGGGGGGGGGGCTTATTTGCCCCCACCCCCCACAGATCTTGGTGGCTGATTGGGCAACTGTTGCGAAAATATTGCTGCCCATAGGGCTGGATGTAATTTGCATGGCAGTGTTGTTTCATTTTCGAAAAATACATATTTCCCATTTTTCAATGATTAATTATTGAAATTTATGCATAAAAATCATATTTTCACCTATAAGTCATTTAAAATGGCATGTAGAACGCTAATTTTAAGGGAAAATACTCTTTCTGACATTTCTAACAATTATCTACCAAAAATTGCCATATCAGAACTAAGTTCTTATATATTTTGTTTTTTTAGCTTGTTTTTCTTTTTCTTTTTCTCACAAAATTTGTCGGGGGCACTTTTGCAATCATAAACAGCTTTAGATTAATTAATTCCAATTTGCATAAGTAAAAATAATCATACATATATGAATTACGCCTGCAAACACAATTTGCATTGACTTTGTACACAAAAATCATGTTTTTGAGCGATTTTGCGACCTTCATGCATGTACAAAAAAGTAATGGCGCATCATAACAGTAGGTCTGATTTTCTGAAGACTTGAAAGTAAAGGGCCAGCAAATGATGCAATTAACAAATTGTGTACGGCGGAATGGTTGTGAAATTTATGGGGGGGGGGGCAAAAAGGCCCCATCCCCCTTAATGGGATTAGGGTTAATCAATGTATACATAGTAGCCACTTCCAACAAACCTGAGGTAAACTCATCATCTGGAGACTGTGCAATCATGGTTTGCTGACTTGGGGGAAGAGGGAAGCTGAACCTGCAGCCACGGGTTTTCCTGCATGTTGCTGAGTGGACATGTTTCTGCAGCCTGAGCACCAGGGCTGAGAGGTCATCATCATCGTCTGGAATTTGGCATGTCTGATACTTGTCGATAAATGTAGTAATCTCGGCATCAGTGCTGACATCAAGCTTGGGGGCATCTTTGATCCACAGGATGGTATGTGCATGCGGGCTACCTCTAGCCTGGAATTCAATGCGAATCATGTGATCTTGGAGCTGTCCAATGGGATGAGATTTGCCTCCAATGATCTCCTTGAAAAAGACATCCAAGCGATGCTGGAATTGTCGGGCTGTTGTCACAGGATTGTTGCGAAGCCATTGGCATTTATTCTCCCAGGACATGTTCTTCACATCGTCGTCGGAGAAGCATTTCCCATACTGGCGACCGATACTCTGGATGACTTCAGGCCACTGCATGTCGGCTGCCGATAAAGTGAGGAACCAGGTGGGGATGCCGAGCTGCCGTACCATTGCAAGGAGGTCAAGCAGTACACCATTCCAATAAGCAGGCGATCCTCTGACATTTTTGAGAAATTTAAATGCAGCATCTGTTCTCAGCATTGTCTGCAAATTCTCGGAGGACTTGAACACGCCAGCTGTCACTCTTTTGTTCTGGAAAATGTGACCCCGTGCTTGTCTCAAGGATATCTGTACTTCGTCACGAACCTGTTTTGCTTCTACGGCATACTGCGCTGCAAGGATATAATCTATGTCCTTGGCAAATCGTCCATCCAGATGTAGTAGTCTCTGATTGAAGTATCTGCGAATTGTAATGTTCTTGGTTCGTTCCGTTGAATATCCCCCCTGTCCTCTTGGATATTTTGTGGGGTTGGCCATCTCTTCAAAGTACTTGTCAGTTAGGAATGGCAGTGGCTTCTGATTCTCCCCTGGGGCAACTGAATATGTAAAGTCGCCTTCTGAGGTCTGTTCTTCTTGAAGCAGGGTATCAAAAGGTACACCGCGGAGCTGCTTGCTCTGTTCGAACGCTTCTTTGTCCTCTTGAAATTCTCGTTCTTCCTGTGATGCAATTGCTTTTGGTTGCTCACTGTTAACATTTTGACCAGATTTCAAGGCCACATAGTGTAGTTCTCCCATCAAACCCACTGTTACTGTGTTGTTACTCCTCTGTTTGCGTGGATGGACATCGTGAGGCGAGTCAGGGGTGATGGTGTTGATGACTCGGATGTTGAGGTTGAGCATGTCAGCAACTCCTTGCACAGCTATGTTGTCGGCCCATTCACCTTCCTTCAGTCCTTCGATGTACTGATCCCATCGCATGAGTTGCTTGTTCGTGGTGATGGCAGTTTCTGGCGGGGGCAGTGGCAGGAAGTTCACGAGCTCATGCCTTGAATTGGTAGTCTCCATGTAGTTGATCAACTTCTTCCTAATCTCTGGTCCAGAGATAGCTTGAATATCTGCAGAAATTGAATAATGTGAAATTCTAACATGGTCACATTGAACCCAGGATGCAACTAGAAATGTCGCTACAGCGACTGGTTATACCCCCGGCAAACAACATTTCATAAGCTTTGGTCAAAACAACATTTCATAAGCTTTGGTCAAAAAACTGAGGAAGTAGTTAAATCCGCAAGATCTTTCCTTGATCTTCTGCCATTAATATGCCGTTACCATGGCAACGTACTTTCGGGTACTGTCGAAAAATGCGTCTTGCACATCTACAACCAAAGGCACACATCTGTACCAAGTTTGATGGAAATTGGGCAAAAACTGAGGAAGTAGTTTGCAACACAAAATTTTCCATCATTTTGGCTCATAATATGTGAGCTGTTATCACGGCAACATACTTTTTGTCACTGTCAAGAAATGTGTCATGCTGACCTATATCGTAAGACAAACATTCAATATGAATTCCATGAGAATTGGAAGAACACTGATGAAGCAGTTTTGCCATGAAGCATTTTGCCCTATATTTTACCAATAACATGCCGTTACCATGGCAACGCACTTTTTGCCACTGCGGAAATATGTGTCTTGCACATTAACATATTCAGATGAACATCTGTACCTAATTTCATAAAAATTGATCAAAAACTGTGGGAGGAGTTCGCGACGCAAGATTTGTACCCATTTTTGCCCATAATATGCCGTTACCATGGCAACGTACTTTTGGGTACTGTCAAAAAATACGTCTTGCACATCTACAACCCAAGGCACACATCTGTGCCAAGTTTTATGGGAATTGGTTGAAAACTGAGGAAGTAGTTCGCGACGCAAGATTTGTACCCATTTTTGCCCATAATATGCCGTTACCATGGCAACGTACTTTTGGGTACTGTCAAAAAATACGTCTTGCACATCTACAACCCAAGGCACACATCTGTGCCAAGTTCTATGGGAATCGGTTGAAAACTGAGGAAGAAGTTCGCGACGCAAGATTTGTACCCATTTTTGCCCATAATATGCCGTTACCATGGCAATGTACTTTTGGGTACTGTCAAAAAATACGTCTTGCACATCTACAACCCAAGGCACACATCTGTGCCAAGTTTTATGGGAATCGGTTGAAAACTGAGGAAGTAGTTCGCGACGCAAGATTTGCAACGGACCGACCGCCCGACCGACCGCCCGACCGCCCGACCGCCCGTCCGCTGATTCCTATATACCCCCTTCAAACTTCGTTTGGCGGGGGTATAATTAACACTGTCAAAGTTTGATAACAGATATGTCGATTTTTCATAAATTTCATAATCATGTTTGAAAATGAATGATATTGTGTACCTGCAGAAGGGAGAGCTGATGCCACAGCATGGAAGAAGCAGTCTCCATCTCCAGGAACGTCGATCACGTGGTAGCCCCACATCTGCGCTATGTCCACCAATGTTTGTAGGTCTCTCGAGATGGGAGCCAATTGTTGTTGAAATTCGTTGACATTGTGTTCCATTCTTGAATCCTCATGTCCATGATGGAGACCGCTCGACTCAGTCATTGCTTCCCAAAGCTCGCTTTCTCCATTCTCCCATTGTTGTTCCCAGTCATTACAGATGTTGATGTCCTTGTACAGAGGGTTGTTCTCCTTGAGCCACTTTAGAGCAGTGATGATTTTCTTTGGTCGGACATATTCAAACATGTAATGCCCTTTGTAGGTGAGTTTTCTTTTCAATTTCAAAGGAATCACTTGTGCCGTTTGAGGGAGTCGAGGTAGTAATGAGGTGATGGTTTCTACTTTTGTAGGAACATTGACTGCACTGCCGTGAATTGCCTTTTGTGCTCCTCTGGGTAGGGCGACTAATTTCGTGAAAGCAATGCGAAGGCTGATGAGGCGAATTTCTAATGGACGCAAATCTTGCAATTCTAGCGGTATGCTGTCCAACTCCAAACTGTTAGTCCAGGACTGAACTGACAGCGACCCCTTTTTCAATGCAACATGGCAAGTTTTGCAGATCCATGATTGGCCAAACATCTGTGTATCTTTATGGGCGTCAATGGCTTTTTTTGTAGAGGTGTTCTTCTTGTAGCAATCAGGTTTCACGAGGACAACAGCTGACCTGTGAGTTAAAGGCAGTGTTCAACATTGTGATGGGAGGATTTAGATAATTCTCAAGTTGAAAGAATTAATACATGTACATCTAGGCATGTTTGCATTGGGTGAGAAACACCTTGGGATGCAGACCTCCCAACTTTTCTGACTGAAAAATAGGAGAGAATTTTCTCAAAATAGGAAAAAATTACATTTCCCGTAGGAGTATGCAGTAAAATTATAAATTAAAATAGGAAAAATCATGACAAAATGAGAGCTGGAAATGGTCAAAATTCAGATTCTTTTCTCCAAATTCAGAATGATTAGGAGGTCTGAGGATTTAAAAATTTGGGACGCAATGGACCACCCTGACTTTATTACACCTATGTAGTTGTTTCACGGTGTGATTTTTTTCACCGTGAGGGTTTTATGCCATATAGCACAAGATGACATGAATGAAATATCCACTGCTCACATTTTTAAATAGGAACATTGTTACATTTTGCCTTTAATCAATATTATTCCCCCATTAATTACATACAAATATAATTTCAACACTTAGTCATAAAGGTTAAACCGATTAGAGTGTTGTTTTAAAGAGTACTACATTGTGCCAATATTATTGTCTGGACAACTCTCTTTTGTGGTGACTTGAATGACAACCATATTCAAAGATCTTACAAATGTATTATTAAATTGATGCAGATGCAGTGAACTTGTTGGACAGAAGGCGGTCATTTTTAGCAAGTACTGGATTGCTTTTTATAGTAACTTCTCACCTGTAGAGTAGTCTCATGCAGCAACAGCAAGGGTATATTGGACCCTCTTTGGTCTGGCTCCTGAACTTGTGTACGCATTGATCAAATGATGGTTGCTTTGATCTCTCCTTCTCACGTCCAAGCTTGTTTTGTTCCCTGGTCTCTGTCTGACGTTTCTTTCTTTTCTCAGAGGATTCATTGGCTCGAGTCACTGAAACTCGCTGTTTGGACAGTGAGCGACGTTTCTCCGTATCCTCCGCTGTCTCCATTGCTCGTTTTGCAGTAACTCGCTGTTTGGACAGCAAGCGATGTTTCTCCGTTTCATCCGCTGTCTCTTCTGCTCGTTTTGCAGTAACTCGCTGTTTGCACAGCGAGCGACGTTTCTTCGTTTCCTCCGCTGTCTCCGTCGCTCGTTTTGCAGTAACGCGCTGTTTGGACAGCGAGCGACGTTTCTTCGTTTCCATCGCTGTCTCCGTCACTCGTTTTGCAGTAACTCGCCGTTTGGACAGCGAACGACGTTTCTCCGTTTCCTCCGCTGTCTCAGTCGCTCGTTTTGCAGTAACTCGCTGTTTGGACAGCGAACGACGTTTCTCCGTTTCCTCCGCTGTCTCCGTCGCTCGTTTTGCAGCAACTCGCTGTTTGGACAGCGAACGACGTTTCTCCGTTTCCTCCGCTGTCTCCGTCGCTCGTTTTGCAGCAACTCGCTGTTTGGACAGCGAGCGACGTTTCTCCGTTTCCTCCGCTGTCTCCGTCGCTAGTTTTGCAGCAACTCGCTGTTTGGACAGCGAGCGACGTTTCTCCGTTTCCTCCGCTGTCTCCGTCGCTAGTTTTGCAGCAACTCGCTGTTTGGACAGCGAGCGACGTTTCTCCGTTTCCTCCGCTGTCTCCGTCGCTAGTTTTGCAGCAACTCGCTGTTTGGACAGCGAGCGACGTTTCTCCGTTTCCTCCGCTGTCTCCGTCGCTAGTTTTGCAGTAACTCGCTGTTTGGACAGCGAGCGACGTTTCTCCGTTTCCTCCGCTGTCTCCGTCGCTCGTTTTGCAGTAACTCGCCGTTTGGACAGCGAGCGACGTTTCTCCGTTTCCTCCGCTGTCTCCGTCGCTCGTTTTGCAGTAACTCGCCGCTTGGACAGCGAGCGACGTTTCTCCGTTTCCTCCGCTGTCTCCGTCGCTCGTTTTGCAGTAACTCGCCGCTTGGACAGCGATCGACGTTTCTCCATTTCCTCCGCTGTCTCCGTCGCTCGTTTTGCAGTAACTCGCCGCTTGGACAGCGATCGATGTTTCTCTGTTTCCTCCGCTGTCTCCGTCGCTCGTTTTGCAGTAACTCGCCGTTTGGACAGCGAGCGACGTTTCTCCGTTTCCTCCGCTGTCTCCGTCGCTCGTTTTGCAGTAACTCGCTGTTTGGACAGCGAGCGACGTTTCTCCGTTTCCTCCGCTGTCTCTGTCGCTCGTTTTGCAGTAACTCGCTGTTTGGACAGCGAGCGACGTTTCTCCGTTTCCTCCGCTGCCTCCGTCGCTCGTTTTGCAGTAACTCGCTGTCTGGACAGCGAGTGACGTTTCTCCGTTTCCTCCGCTGTCTCCGTCGCTCGTTTTGCAGTAACTCGCTGTCTGGACAGCGAGCGACGTTTCTCCGTTTCCTCCGCTGCCTCCGCCGCTCGTTTTGCAGTAACTCGCTGTTTGGACAGCGAGCGACGTTTCTCCGTTTCCTCCGCTGTCTCCGTCGCTCGTTTTGCAGTAACTCGCTGTCTGGACAGCGAGCGACGTTTCTCCGTTTCCTCCGCTGTCTCCGTCGCTCGTTTTGCAGTAACTCGCTGTTTGGACAGCGAGCGACGTTTCTCCGTTTCCTCCGCTGTCTCCGTCGCTCGTTTTGCAGTAACTCGCTGTTTGGACAGCGAGCGATGTTTCTCCGTTTCCTCCGCTGCCTCCGTCGCTCGTTTTGCAGCAACTCGCTGTTTCGACAGCAAGCGACGTTTCTCCGTCTCCTCCGCTGCCTCCGTCGCTCGTTTTGCAGCAACTCGCTGTTTGGACAGCAAGCGACGTTTCTCCGTCTCCTCCGCTGCCTCCGTCGCTCGTTTTGCAGTAACTCGCTGTTTGGACAGAGAGCGACGTTTCTTTGTTTCTGCTGGAGTTTCTTCAGATCTTCTTCGCTTAGTTTGCTCCTTCACTGTTGTCCTTCTTTCATTTGCATTCTCTGCCGATTCTTTATCCCGAGCTTCTCTCATTTTGGCGGCATTGAGCTTGCGTCGCTGGTCTGTGCTCCTCGATCTTGAGCGTGGCATCCTGACTATGTGGTTGGAGGTCTGAAAGGACAATATTGTTGAAGATTGTATTTGTCTGAATGCAACTTTCACTCGCCCGAAAATGTGAAACAATAGCCAACATTAAAAATCAGACATGAAGAAAATTGGCACATATGAAATAATCTATAGGTAAAAAAAAAAAAAGTTTTTAAAAACAAACTCACAATCGCATTTCAAAATATGAAGCTCATTATTGAATGTTTATTGGTGTTCTACAGTCTCATCTATCAAATATCGCTAAAATGGTGAGTTTTTGTCAATGCTTGAGTGAGCACTGACCACTTCCGGGGCAGGCGCGCCGGAAGCAGTTTTGGATTGGAGGGGGGGGGGGGACAAATATTGGAGGGGGCTCACGATAGATCATACATTTATTACACAATATACACATACACATACACACATTTATGTATATTATATATATATATATATATATGTGTGTGTGTGTGTGTGTATATACACATATATATATACACATATATTATATATATCTATATATTTATTGAAATTAAACACACTATGTTTGTTTATATCAAATGAAGGGGGGCAAAAATGCGTTTTGCCCCCCTCCCCCCCCCCCATACACACACACACACTTCCGGCGCCTATGGCCCGGGGCCACCAAAAACGCACGTCGGGCCACCAAAATTTCAGAAATGAAGAATTTGGTGGCCTGATCGGGCCACCTAAAAAGGTCGGATGTTTGATTTGTACACACATTCAAATCCATTGTTCTTTTAGGTATTTTTATTATGTGTAAGCATTTTTTTTTTGTATTCGCTATCATCACTTCAATGATTTAGAATATTACTTGTAACACAGTTGTCATAACTACAGTGATTTACAGTGTAGATTGGTTCTACCACAATGACATGTAACACAGGCTTTGTAAGATGATTTCCAATGTACATTTATTTGTAACACAACAAGCATAAATTTCTACAGTGATTAGCATAGTAAAAAACTAATCACAATTAACATACCTCAGGTGATTTGCATTGCAGAATACTTTACCACAACTACATGTACTTAATGTGATTTGCATATATCAGCATAATGATTATATGAATATAAGAAGATGGAATATGCTACATGTAATCAAGATCCTACACTTGAAGACAGAAAAAATAATCAAGATCTTAAAGATGACCAAAGCAGCAAACATTTTTTTTTTTTTTTTTTTTTTTTTTTTTTTTTTTTTTTTTTTTTTTAATAGTACTGGTACCCGAGTATCTAATTTTGAGGGTAAATAACATGAACCATGTACTTTCATATCAATTATCGACAATATGTCTCTGAAGGTTTATATTTCTCAAACCGAGAAGTGGAATCAACAGTGAATAATATGAAAAGCTGTCATGTAGTTTTAGTAAGCTCTTGTTACAATGAACCGAAACACATAGAAACACATAAAACTTGTAAAATAAGTAAAATACCTTTCTAAAACATGATCTGCATCATAGAATACTTAAAACATAATTTAGTTGATTTGCACTGCAGAATGTTTGTAACACAATTAACATAATTTAGGTGGTTTGCATTGTAGAATAGTATCACAGATATCATAACTACAGTGATTTACAGTGTAGATTAGTTCTACCACAATGACATGTAACATATCTACAGGCCTTGTAAGATGATTTGCATTGTAGAATATTTGTAACACAATAACATGGTTAACACAGTCACCATAGATACAGTGATTTGACTGATTTGTGTTGTAGAATACACCTACCACAACTGCATGTAACACAGGCTTTGTAAGATGATTTGCAATGTATATTTATTTGTAACACAAGAAGCATAAATCTCTACAGTGATTAGCATAGCAAAATACTAAATCACAATTAACATACCTCAAGTGATTTGCATTGCAGAATACTTTACCACAACTACATGTAACATACTTAATGTGATTTGCATATCAGCATAATGATTATATGAATATAACAAGATGGAATATGCTACATGTAATCAAGATCCTACACTTGACGACAGAAGAAATAACGAAGATCCTACAGTTGACCAAAGCAGCAAAAATGCTTTTTGGTACTGGTACTTGAGTATCTGATTTTGAGGGTAAATAACATGAACCGTGTACTGTCATATTGATTATTGACAATATGTCTTTGAAGGTTTATATTTCTCAAACGGAGAAGTGGAATCAAAGGTGAATAATATGAAAACTGTAATTATAATAGTTTTAATAAACTCTTGTTAAAATGAACCGAAACACATAGAAACACACAAAACTTGTAAATTAATCAAAATACCTTTCTAAAAGATGATCTGCATCATATAATATTTGTAACACAATTTAGGTGATTTACACTGCAAAATGCTTGTAACACAATTAAAGGACAAGTTCACCTTCATAGACATGTGGGTTGAGTGAATGCAGCAATATTAGTAGAACACATCATTGAGAGTTTGAGGAAAATCGGACAATCCGTTCAAAAGTTATGAATTTTTGAAGTTTCTGCTCACTCAAGGCTGGATGAGAAGACTACTATGGCTTGTGATGTCACATGAGTACAACGATATAAAGAAAGAATAAAGAAAATTCAACATATTTTCACTTTTCTCGCATAACAAAAGAACACTTGACTTCTCTTTCAGAAGGCAGGGGGAATAATATTACCCTTAACATATGTCACTAACAAGTCGAAGAAATGTGCACTTTATTCAAAAAGTACAGTTTTGTGAAATTCTTTTTATTTTCTTTATATGGTTGTACGCACATGACATCATACACTGCAGTAGTCTTCTCATCCAGCAGTGACTACGCAGATACTTTAAAAATTCATAACTTTTGAACGGATTGTCCGATTTTCCCCAAACTTTCACCGATGTGTTCTGCTAATATTGCTGCATTCACTCAATCCACATCTATATGAAGGTGGACTTGTCCTTTAACGTATTTTACGTTATTTGCATTGAAGAATACTTGTAAAATGTATAATAGTTCTACCACAATTACATGTAACAACAGGCCTGGTAAGATGATTTGCAATGTAGAATACTTGTAACACAATAACATGGTTAACACAATCACCATAAATACAGTGATTTGACTGATTTGTATTGTAGAATACATCTACCACAATTACATGAACATAAGTAAAGGCTTTGTAAGATGATTTGCATTGTAGATTTACTTCTACTAATTACAGACAATAAAGAAGATTACGTCTGTCGATATCGAAGTGACTAACACGTGAAGAATACTGGTTGACGCTGTCTATGTCTTCTCTCATTGACTCGTGTATAGTGTTTCAGCCCGCACGGAGTGCGTCGGACTAACGCAACGCGTGTACTTACTTGCTGTACGGGTGAATGGAAAAAAAAAGTAGATTTGACGCCGTCTATGTCTTCTCTCATTGACTCGTGTATAGTGTTTCAGCCCGCATGGAGTGCGTCGGACTAACGCAACGCGTGTACTTACTTGCTGTACGGGTGAATGGAAAAAAAATGTAGATGACGTCAACCAGTATTCATCACTTGCTGGTCACTTTAATGGTGCTGTATGGATCATCTGATTCATGTTAAATGTTTTAAAACACGTATGGCCATGCGTCGTGAAGTGGGGCCCGTTTGCATTTTTTTGTCCCATATCATTCTTGACTTGTTTTTTATACATGCTAGTATAGTAAAAGTATATTTCTGAAAGGAAATGATTTAACCTTTTGGCTATAATTATGCAATTATGGCTATAAAAAATGAGGTTGGGGTAGATTATTTAATGAAGAACGAATATTGATTCACAAGAGGTTAGCAAAATATTATGGTAAGACTTGTTGAATTTTTTTCTGAGTTGTATGTATGGCTTACTTACCGTGTCCTATTTGATACATCTGAACTTGTGAACTAATTCGTTAATTGAGTTTAATCTATTAAATTAATTGATTAAATCAATTTGCTTTAGAAGTAATGAGGGTGTCATTTCAAAGATGATTAAATTAGCTTTAATTTGATTTATACACTCAATGATATTATTGATTGTTAACATACAAAAAAAGTAAACTTTGGCTGTACATTCTCCTATGGACTTAACATGGTACAGTACCATGTCCCAATGTCCATGTCCCAGTTTGCTCTACCCCCCCCCCCCCCCCCCCACACACACACACACCATCATGTACTTAATTAGTCATAATTTGCTTAATTGAACTCTAAAACTTGATATCATTTTAACGCTTAATAAATTTGCTTTTCATTAAAGTGAGTGCTACCTTGAAAGAATTGAATCACATTTAGGTACATATGTAATGTAGCTACCAAATGACTCCACCGTATAGCAGGCTCCAGTTCACGACACATGGCCTTATTGAAAATTTACATATTGGTGATCAAAGCAAACCCTCAACAGCCCGTGACTATTGTCATACACATAGCATGTAGTTTTTGTGACAGTGTCTATTCATCAGACTTCATTTTTTTGTTTGGGGTATGTTGGCTCTCAAATAGCTCAAGTGAGGAACTAAGTAGTTCATCGTCACTGTCACTGTTGATGTCATAAGCAGTGGTTGGTGGTGTGTTCTTCGGTGTGGAAGTTTCAACATTTGCTGATAACCACTTCTGCGGTGACTGGGCGCTTGATTTTTCTGGAGTTATGGCCAGAGCTGATGCCGAATTGTGCGATGACTTGGGGCTTGATTTTTGTGGAGTGGTGGCTGCAACTGATGACGACTTCTGTGGTGACTGGAGGCTTGACTTTTGTGGCGTTGTGGCTACAGCTGATGACGACTTGTGCAATGTCTGTGGGCTTGATTTTGGTGAAATTGTAGCCACAGTTAAAGATGACTTCTGTGTTGATCTGTAGTCTGTAAATTCTGCCTTTTTCATTTGTGCTATTAGTTGTCGCTGATTTCTGATGATTTGGTTCAGTTGTTGAATTTTACAGTTTTGTTCGTTGATCATGTTTGATGCTTTCTGGAGAGTTGTTTCGATCGCCTGTGATAAGTCTTTGGCATGCAAAGACTGATTTGCCGTTGTCTGGAAGTACAACTTAGCTGAAAGGACTGTCAGCTTCATTTCACTTTGAATGTTAGAATGAGCCATGATCTATTTATAAGAGAAGAGAAGAATATTATAATGCATCGAAAACATAATAAAAAGATACTCAGCATCGAATGAAGCAGAGACTCCAACCCCAAGCACCTTCTGATCTGGAGATTCTCCCGCCTAAAACCCCTAGCAAACCGGAGACTCCAAGTTGATGTGTGCGAAGCTCAAAGTTCCTAGGGTTCTAGATGCTCTCTGGTGCAATCTAAGGCTTATTTTTTCAACATACGATAGCAATAAGTAAGAAATCCTTTTAAACGGGAGACACAGAGCCAGGGCGGGAGAACGGGAGATTTTGAAAAAAATGGGTTTTCGGCGGGAGATCTCCGGTCGAAAACGGGAGAGTTGGAGTCTCTGATGAAGTGATCTTCCTTTGCATATGTTAAAAAACTGGATGTGAAGAATATAGACAGCATCTAAAAAGGTTGTCCATAAAATCTGCTTATCAAAACTGTTTTGCTACAACAAATGAAGACCATATTGACTGATCTTCAATGAGTCACTGATTTCTGCATTAAACACAGCATGATGTACAAATTCAGTATTACTAAAGGGTATGTTTCCACTGGACCGGTTGCAAAGCATACTGAGTAAACCAATAAGTGGTCTCGAGTACCAAAATTGTGTAATTTACACAAACTCACATACACAGAGTTGTGATATTAAATATGAAACAAATCGATTTGAAGAATTGCAGACCCATGCCTTAGCGGCGCTACAGAGTCGGGGTAAACCATAGAGTTAGATTATTAATACAGCTCTATGGGGTAAACAATACTGTGCATTCGGTCACCTACCATAAATTCTGTTAGATGTGAGAGTATTTACCCTGAATACAAAAAAAAAAAGAAACTCCTCGTGACCTCGTGAGGGAGGCCCCGGGAGATGCTCACGAAGGGGACGGACACTCATGAGGAGGGACCCTCCTCACGAGTGGGGACCCTCCTCATAAGCCGGTTTCCCGGACAGACAGCGTAGCTACAGCACGGCTTGCACTGCAGTGCAGCTGGATCAAATGAAGTGAAGTTGTTCAATCACAGAACAAAATGCTATGCTTGCAACATGCATATTAAATTTCAGGTTGTACTTGTGGATCATTTGAACGAGAAATTGAGAAATACAACAAGCCAGGTTGGCATTCGCCTTGCCGACTGCATGAACTGCATGAGCCTATACGTTAAACAAGTTTGTAAAATTAAATTTGTCTTTCTTTATTTAATATACACTGACTGTAGACCCCTATGAAAAGTGTAAGAAACTGCACTGCCACTGCACGGCACTGGTACTTCGGGTGCCGATAGGGCCTACATCAAAAACAATACATGGGACCGAAATATTACATGGACGTCTGTCCTTGCAGTATATTAAACACGATACAGATCTCGTTGTTGACGAGGGATAAGCTATTTATAGTTGTATAAAATTGTAAGGGAATATAAAAATGCTACAAATTCGAAACGAAGGATTAAAGCTCGAAAACGTTAATACCTATAATTACAGTGCTGAGCAGCTGAGCGAGTCGTCTGCTCGCTCTATCAGTATCGTATATCGTACACAAACACAGGTTCAACTCGCACTCGACATCGACACTCGCTTGTTCAGCACGCTTCAGTCAGTAGCAACAATATACAGGTGGAAGCTAGTTTATAACGTGGCCGCACGCATTTTAATAACAATAAACGCACGTAGGCCATAATAGATCCACCAGGGCCCTAAGCTGTTTCATAAACCTGTTCGTAAAGTAATACGAACCACTTAAATAATCCAAAGTAGTGACCTGTAGTAGCATGCCATAGGCCACTTTCACTACGAAGCTTGCGTGCCGGCAAAGCTATAAAAGCTGCGCTGCGATACGGAATGTAGCTGTAGCATGATAGTCATGAGCACGTTGCGTTTAATAAAACCATCATGCATGACTGTGCATGTGACTTGCATTTGCAGTCGGCAAAAGGCCGAAGGGATTGATTGTGAACCTTCTGATACATTAAAAGACTGATGGAAGAAAATGACTTGTATTTCACATTTCTGAAAAATCAGTGGTACCGGTGTGTGAAGCTGTTCATTGAAATTATATATTAACAAGTTGTTCAAACTCACCAGAATCTCGCTCTCTTCCACCTCCCTGCTCTCACTGTCACAGTATAGCATCGATCGCGAACGTCGACCGTGGAATCTGCAGCAAAACCACGTGCGTGATGTGGACCATGATATCATGACATGTGTGATGGTACGTGTTACAGTGTATGTACAGGCGTACATAAATATGCGCCTGGCTACAGCGCTCGCTCGCGTACAGAACGAAAACTAGCCACTGCACTGGGCAGCCGGCCCTGCGTGACTTATCACCAGCCTGTGAGTTCTACCAAAGATCGTACACTTTTAGTGTACGATCTTTTGTTCTAAAGTCACATCACACGCAAATCACATCATTTCACATACTAGAACACTCATTCACAACACGAAAGTCCTTTAGTCTATTCCAAAAATCCATCGAAAACCCCAAATTCCACTGTCAAAAGTGCAGAATCGGAACTTTTCCAAGCGCGCGTTTTAAGAGTAACATGTTAGGGTCTACGAGTCGCTGAAATAACGCTAAAAATCGAGAAATACGCCGTTTTCTTGCGGGTTATATAGCAAGCCGAGAGTGTGATGGTATCAAACGTCGTATGAGTGTACGATCTTTGATGGCATCCACAAAAGCGAAAAAGAAAAACAAAATTTACGTACCCCCTGGGCAATTACCCCCCTACGGCAATTATTCAATGCAAGGGTTGAATGCAAATATCTACTGCAACAGTATTCGGTCACCAACGAGCGCCGCAACGTCCGCGATGCAATTTTGCGCCAACAGGGTAGAGCGCGATGCATTTTCACCGGCCTTGAACACGCATTGACAATGAGTGCGCATATCGTGCAGTGTGACTGGGACCGAGCAAAATTATTTCATGATTGAGGAATGCTACTCCAACAAACAAACAAAAAAAGAATCGATGTTAATTTGAAAAATCACCAAATACGGGACAGTTTGTGACGACGGAGAGCGAACCCCGAACTTTCATAAATCAAGAAGGACATAGTTCCTCAAATAAACGTAAATTTCGAAATTCTTACGAATGGTGTTGAGCAGCGAAGTTGGATCGTCTTTCATACGAACAGAGTTGCATGCAGCGAAGTCGGATCGTTTGGGAGATACGCTTTTGTATATGGCGCGCCGATCGACCAACAACACTGTTTATCGGCGATAAACACTGTTTATCGAGCGATAAACACTGTTTATCAAGCGATAAACTCTGTTTATCGAGCGATAAACTCTGTTTATCAAGATGAAGCTCTGTTTATCACACCTTTATCAACTGATAAACAGAATTTTTCTCGATAAACACCGTTTATCGGCGGTCGATAAACAGTGTTTATCACAAAAAAACTCTGTTTATCGGTCGATCGATAAACATAGTTTTTCGTCGATAAACACTGTTTATCACTTGGTCGATAAACATAGTTTTTCTCGATAAACACTTTATCACTTGGTCGATAAACATAGTTTTTCTCTGTTGATAAACAGTGTTTTTCGTTCGATAAACTGGCGATAAACAGTGTTTTTTCAGTGTTTATCGCCGATAAACAGTGTTTTTCGGCGATGAACAGTTAATCGGCATTATTGATCAAATGGCGCGCCATATTTGTATGGTAGCGGAAAATCGCAAAGAAACGGAAAATGTTCGGAGTGGTCACTATACCATGGGGTCAAAACTTCAAGGTCACACAGAATTTGCAAGGGTCAACCGATTATCACCAAAATCTAATCGATTCTTTCCTGTCATTATCCAAACATTCCCTGAACATTTCGTGCAAATCCGTTTACCCGTTCTCTTGTTATCTTGTACACAAACAAACAAACAAACAAACAAACAAACAAACAAACATACAAACAAACAAACAAACAAACAAACAAAAAAAAAACAAACAAACAAACAAACAAACAAACAAACAAACAAACATACGGAACCCTTTACATAACCCCCTGCCGATTACATCGGCGTGGGTAATCAGAATATTATTCATGACGGTAAAACCATTCAAACAACTATAAGTAACATTGCTGTCATGATAACACACAAAAACAAAAACATCAACACAACATGCAGGGACACGCTAAAGATTTTACTTTTGACTTTATTCAATTTGTCGAGTTTTGGTAAATCCCAGGACTCGGCAGCAGAAGAAGGCCAACATTTCATGCCAGTATGGTAAGCAGGTCGCCGTGCTGAGATGGCTTTCATAGAAAATCCGTAACATTACTGATATATACGACGTAGTATGCCACAGTTCTTTATCATGTAAATGTGTGCTAATAAGGTAGGTGCGTGCACACAATGCTCTTGACCGCCGCACGCACGCTTTTCACTCGAGTGTGGCAATTTGCATAACGATGCAAATGAGATCGCGAGAGCGTGCGGATGGTTGCTCGTCATTGGTCAGTTTCCTAACCGTTGCAAAGGTCTGAATGTCGTGAAAATTTCACTCATGTTTGCCGATATTTTGCTTGTTTATAGACATGATGTATGACCAATCATCACAAAATGTACACAGATGGCAACTTTGATGTATGTAGTCCCACAAAATATAATTCATTTTTAACATAGGCATCGAATTGTTGGTGAAATTCTAAGTTTAAAAATGCGTTTTCATTTCACTCGCTCAGCCCGAGTATACTCGGGTCTAGTCCACAGCCTGGAAAACGTCAGCCCGAGTATACTCGGGACACCAACGGGTTAAGAAAGAATGATGGGTTGTTGTTGTTGTTGTTGTTTTAGGTTTAATGGCAATTAGTCATAATTTTGACTATTTTTGCCAGACTATATAATATCTATATTTCCCTATGATTCAATTATTAATATTCATTTTAAAAAGATTAAATTCTATCATTATATCCATATTTCTTTCATTTCCAACCATATACATTATATATATATATTTTTTTCTTTTTTAATTACACACATATTGTCATCCTCGCTCAGTCAAAATGATTTGAATTACGATGTTGTGGTATATACAGCTAGGGTGCCAGTTTTCGTAACTGCGACCGGCAGCCCCACACGCACAGCGTAGATGCGTAGGGGGCAGCGTAGATGCGTATGAGGCTGCTAGTCGTAGTTACAGTTTTCGGCACTTTAGCACATTTCCTTGTTTACGCGTTACCATCAATACTGCTCCGTTTTAGCTCGGAATTTCGATATGAAATTGAACTATTTAAAAGGTCAATAATAATAATAATAAGTTCGGGCTATGTTCAAGCTAACAACCTGTTTCTTTCATGGGACGAAACAATACAACAGTCCTGCTTAGCGACGGCGTTTACGCTCAATCGCACGCACTACCGTATACGGCGATATCTTGGATGTGTAAGATAATGACCCAATCGCAGGACAGGTCTATCATTAACTATTCTAACCAATACGGCAGCCCGAATGTAAACTGAAGTGCGTTTGTGTCCGTGCCGCTGCCGCCGCATGAATGAGTCGGTAAGCGTTGTGTGTCGGCTGCGGTGACTTAGTTGCCGCAAGTTTTTAACTCACAAACAATAGGAATCAGTAGAAAGAAAGGCACGCAATGCGTATTACAACAGCGTCTTTTAGCGAGGGCCTTTATCGCTTCCATTCTCCTCCCATGTTGTGGTCAATGGAAACTAAAGGAGATGCGTTTAGCAAGTACCAATACCTATAGTCCATGGGCCAAGAGCCGAAAAATGGGTTGTTGGTACCATTCGAGGTGGCAAAACCTTTTTGGTGTCATTTTGTTTGTCGGACATAGATACGCTTATCAAGCTATGATAGTATTTCCAAATGAGTAGCTTAGTCATAATAAATGATTTTTAAACCAATTTGGTCTCGTTTTTATATCCCTATACTTCTGAATCGAAACTAACGCTATACAAAGAAGAGCACTGCCTTCTGTATGTCCACAGGTGTTCTGTTGTAAACGCGGTGCGCTTAGTCTTTATTCAAGGCAGCGAAGGGAATATCCAAAGGGTTATGATGTCCACAGCTTTCACGCGGTGCGCTTAGTCTTTATTTAGAACAATGTACCGTTATCATATCTAAAGTTCCTAATAAAAGGGATTATCTATACTGTTTTTATACCACCCTCTCAACAAATACATCAGTTATAAACAAAAATCACTCTGTTCATTTACAACATTATTTTGTTATAATGTATTGTAGTGTACCGGTACATTGTTTTTGCATAATCTTTCATTGTTGAATGAAATAAAGCGACATTGGCATGGTATTAGCGTTTTCACCGTAGCGTTTTCAGCGAAAAATACTCTAAAACTCACGAGAAATAGATAAAGGGATACACACTGTATTATAAGCTTTGGATATTCCCTTCGCCGTCTTGAATATTAAACTTAGCGCCGTGGACATCATAACCCTTGGATATTCCCTTCGCTGCCTTAAATAAAGACTAAGCGCACCGCGTTTACAACAGAACACCTGTGAACATACAGAAGACAGTGCTCTTCTTTGTATAGCGGTTGGTCTCGATTCAGAAGTAGAGGGATATAACAACGAGACCAAATTGGTTTAAAATTCATTTACTATGACTAAGCTACTCATTTGGAAATGCTATCATAGCTTGATAGGCATATCTATGCCCGACAAACAAAATGACACCAAATAGGTATTGCCACCTCAGATGGTACCAATATCTGGCCTGGCCCGTGGACTACTAGAGTGAATAGAACCTGAGAACCCATTGTAGGCGGGGATTCAAAAGACAACATCGGTAGAAAAAGTCAATGAAGTTGATTAACGATAGTGACCAGACGTCTTTTCAGATCGTGTTCTTTGCGTGTACTAAAAACCCTCTAATAATGCACATGGTCGTAATGTTGCAGAGCATCAACGACTGCTTTCGTGCCTGCTCTGCTGCAGCTGTATACAGCCGTAACATTATGAATTCCCGCCATATTAGGCACATTTCCCTTACAGGCGTTGCGTCCACATTATTTATCGCTTTTATCGCGGTTGCCAAAGGTGCACATAATTTATACTATACGTATCAGAAGCAAATGTTGATGTATAGGCCTGACAGCTTCATGTTGTTTTTTATAATTATGATTGTATCATATCAATTTAAAATTATAGTGCTTCTTATTCTCGGTCACTTTTGTGATACCATAGCATATAAAGAACCATTAACTTGTAGCTTAAACCTATTTTTATTTTTTTATTTTTTTACAGAACACCACATTTACAGTTGCAATCTTTCTGCATTTAAGAAGTTGAGTATAGACTGATAATCATATTTACAATTATATTCGGAATTAATACTTGAAAGGCCGTCCTCGTTTCGTTTTGTATTCACAAATCTTACACTGAAATAAGTGATTGCTTGATTACTTTCGGGTAAAGGAACCACCGGAAAAGGAACGCATTTATCTGTTTATTTTTTTTTCTTAACGAACCTACGCTAATAGCGAACCATATAAATTGTGTGATCTATGAACCTTCAGAATAATCAATAACCCCTCCCCCCCCCCAACAAAAGGAAGCATTTCATTGTCATACGTTGTCAATAGTGATAAAAGGCCAGTTTTTATTTCGTAGTGCGTCTCAGTGCTCCTGTGTTTATTTCTAAGGATGTGGCTTCTCTTTATGATTGCGATTGACGTTCAACTATTTCTTTCCCGCAAGCTTGAAAAAGAAGAAGCTAAAATTCAGGCAAGGAGACAAGTTTTCTTCCATAAGATACAATCATTAAGACATACATTTATTCCCAAAAGTTGTGTGATTGCTTATGTGCTAAAGAATTTTGTCCATTACATGTATCAGGCACTAAACAAAACGGTTAAAATCTGCTGAAAATTGAACTTCGTTTTCTTTCTTCTTTTTTTATTGTGTGTGTAATTTCATTTCCATTTCAAGCGGGGACAGACGACTAGAAATTAGTTTGTCTATACTGGTGGGAGACATTAGTGTTCCAGTACATACTCCGCATTTAAACAGTTGTCATATTTTCGTAGTCATAATCAGATAATGGACACGTGATATATTATAAAAATGAGAATACAAAACAACGAACACGTCATATGTACAAACATTATTAGCTTCAATGAATTATACTTACCTGAAATATTCTGCATAAAAAAAAAAACACGCGTGCCAATTAAACAATATCAAATTAAACAATATCATAGAATTAATAGAACACACAGCGATATCATGCACGGCAGATCAAATCAAGTTCAGTTGGTGAGAAAGCTAATTGAAGTTATAAAGTTGACTTCTTTACGTTTTCCTTTCTATTTATGAAAACAGAATTACATTGTATATCTATTGAAGCGGATTGTCTCTGTTGCAAACTATTGCCAAAGATAGCATTGTTAATCTTCTGAGCAAATCCGAATCCTTAAAGTAGTGTAATTTTTGCTTGATCATGTAATAACCCATATAACTTTATAAAGGACTCGCAAATTTAAAGTTTCAAACCGAATACTAAAACATTACATTGTACACGGTCTATTTAAAAAAAAATCATTTGAATGCGTTGTGTTAGCATTTAATAGCATCAATCTGCCTTTTATTTTCCGTACGTAAAGCGCACAAAAACGTAACCGACATTACCAAATACAGTGGAATGCCTTGTACGGCGTGATATTATCATTAGAAGTATATCCCATTCCTTTTCCTTTTCTTTGCTTAAAGCAAACCATGTGTCATTTTCGAAGCGACATCACTTGGGAATTAGAATGCATGAAGATGATCGTTACTCGTGTATTTCGCGCTATTATTATAGCATTTACATTTTCCAACTGTTATTGACAGTATTTTGTTACTGTATGCTTACGATTACGAATGTCGGTTATGAATTCAAAAGACTAGTTCGTCAATCGAACTACAAAGGTAATAGCTGTGTTGAAAGTAGTTCGGTACAAGTTCAAAACGCAATCGAAGTCATCGTCACAGGGTGAACTAATAGCTCTCAAAAACTTGTTTAGGCCGTAAAGATTGCCGTATGCAATCTTTGTAGAAAGTTTTGACTGAGGCCATCTTTTGAGTATTTTGAGAAATTATATGAAGATTTTTTTTTTTAATTATGTAAAGAATTAATTTGATTTTGACTATGAGAATAAAAAGGCGTGGTTACCTCTATCATGTCGTAGTTCGATTAGGCATGATGGGTAAAGTGAATTCATGACTTGTTGAGAGAGAGAGAGAGAGAAGAGAGAGAGATAGAGAGAGAGGCCAAGCAAGAGGCATTAGGCTACTTGTACATAATGCCCACCGATAGACACAAGCACAGTATATCACAGCTAGTAGACGCTTATAATTGACCATGTCAGTTACGCTGGGGTCGCTCATAACACACAAAGGGCATCCATGGAACACGTCAATTTCTATATGTGGGACAGTACAATATTTTCGCGATTTCGTGCCGAGTAAAGGAATGATATCCTTATGATTTCAGCTGGCGCGCGCTGCTGACCCATCTAATCATCACGTTACACCTTAGGTATCATCTTATAGCTGGATAATAATTTTCCTTTTACATGGTATGCGTTCGTTAGTGCCCTACAATGAAAAAGAAGACTCTTAGGGGAATTTTAGACGAGTATGTGAACCCATTATTTCCGGGACATCGGTAATGAATTAGCCATGCACGAAGTCGATGACCTTTCATGTCGCTCTTGGAAAATTTAAACAATATTGCATTCAGGTTTTAACCTTAACCTGTCCAAAAAAAAAAAAAAAAAAAAAAAAAATCATGTGAAAACGTAATTCAGTGATCATGATCTGCGGGGTCAACTCGATGTCACCCGTGCGAGAACTTGGATATTCTAAACGGGGTTTTTCGGCTTGCCGACTGATTGGCAATGCGCAAGCAAGGGTTTGAAGCTCCTTGGCGCAAGTAACAAGCCTTGTATTGTCGGGAATCGTCTCATTTCACGCTTGCGCTGAAACTGTCGGCCGGGGAATGGCGCATGCACTCGCACGCGGTATACACCTGATACACACGTACCGTGTAAGCACTGCGGGAACCAGGGAGGTGAGATGGGATCATGCGGGAACCAAGCACTGGCGGCACGGGGCCGTGCGAAATCGCACCCCAAAGCTGCACGGGTCCGTGCGCCCGACCCGCACGGGCCCGTGCGCCAGACCCGCACGGGTCCGTGCGACAGCGTGCGAGGGAGTATGGATCCGCACGCAGGCGTGCGGATCTGCACGGGGGCGTGCAGATCCGCACGGAGGTGCACGACTACGCACGGGCGCGTACAGGGGCGCACGGAGCCATACGCTCCCGTGCGAGATCGCACGAACCTGCACGCAGCCGCACGAAGCAGCCCCGTGCGCAGTGCGTGCGGGAGTAACATAACATAATGGTCTGACTGTACACTGTAGAATGCTACAATTGTATGCTTTACACCATTATGCTGCAAAATTGATATATTTCTGCACTTTTATTGTTGTCAAATGTGGGTAATGGAGCTTCCATGTCTCTCTGAACCAGCATCAGATTTCCCGAAAATTTGAATATCTCTTCATATTTTGTAAATATAACACACTGTATGTGACCCTGGGTCACAAAACCAGCAAAAAACTCATGAGACATGGATATATAGCTAAGTGCAAATTTTGAAAAAGCAGACTTGAAGCTTTAAAATGATGTCTAACTCAATACAAATGGACTATCCTAACCTATCTGAATAATGGAAAGAGAGTACACACCCTGGAATACTGCTTACTTAGATAAGAGGCTTTGAAGTTTAGGGTCTATCCAAGTGCTGACGGTGATAATCTCACCAAGGAATGGAACATAACACAGGGTGTAAATCTCCAGGGCAACCACAATGAAGGGGTTATCAGATTAAGCTGAAAGTTTGCATACTCTATCAAAACATTTGATTTGTGCCCACTATTAACTCTAAAAGCAGTAGCATTATCCTTTCAAAAGTTATTAGAGTTGAAAGTGAAGACGGTGTAAAAGGTTTCTAAGAAATAAATGCAGCCTCTGAAACATACCTTATCACCCTTCCACAAAAAAAGCGTTCCAACGAAACTGAAAAAAAACCCCCACAATTTCCTTCCCATTCATCATATGATCTCAAGTTTACACATCACATAAAAGAATGATGGCTCTTTCAGAAAATACCAAAAACTGAAAACTGACTTGATTCACCCATTTCACCCATTTTGAATTAACCCTCACGTAAAATCCTGGCATGCGACTCACATAAATGACAGCTTGCCTAATTTGGAAATGACTTCATACCTTCGGAAATGTGTCTGGCATATATATGAGCATCTCCCTGACTGTTCTAACAGTAATACTGGATCTCCCTGAAATTCATGTGTGAACAGTCTATAGCCCTTGGAGGTTATTTCTGTGGATGGTGTGATCAACAGGTCAGCATGGGGCCTGAAGCAATTTTCAGATTCCATGATAGATATTTACTCTGAGTATGATCTCAATGTGGCACTCGTCAGGTTTTTGTTGGCAGAAGGGTGTATCTAGATAGAACTGACTTTAATCCTGATGATTTTGTCGTAATTCAATGATGAGAGGTCACGCTACACACATTGCACACACTTAGTTTCTTTGATGGATGCATGAATGGTCATTGAATTGTAGCTAATCAAATCAAATCAAATCAAATCAAATCAAATCAAATCAAATCAAATTCAGACAGACAAGTGACTGAGGTCCTGTCACCTCGCTGGTTCTCACTTAACTCTCTTCTCTTTCCATTCAAACTAAGCTTATATTACCTTTGATTGTTTTTGCCTCTTGTTAACAACACAGCATAACGCAATACAATTTCGCACAACATAGCCAGTCATGGTAACGTTCACATATCACGCCACAAAGCTTAATAAGTCACAATACAAAACAGGCATGTTTACGTCACAATCCAATATACTACAATGAATAGTCTGAAAAACTGAGAAATGTTAAAAAAGAATAATTTTTGAAATATAGAGCAAACTCCAAGGCAAAATCCATTATCAAACATCTATACCTGTGGCTTCTATGACAAATGTAAATGGGCAAACATTCAAGCCATTTTTCTTGATTTTATTTCTTCTAGTTGGAAGAGATCAGATATGCCCTTTTGCCGTGTTACAGTAAAGTATGGGGACAATATGAATCTGTGTGCATGTGTTTGTGTCTATCTGTCTCTCCAAAATCTTAGAAAAGTGCCCTCCCCTTCCGTTAAGTATGCCATGGTGCATCTATACATTGCAGTTTGGGGGGGGGGGGGGGAATCAGAAAAATAGAGAGACACAGCCATCCATCCATCCATCCAGACAGACAGACAGACTAAGTTACACACATTCATCAAGACAGGGGCTGAAGAAAATTGGTTTTCAAAGTGCAAACTTTATCAAGGGCCCATTGTTGGGGGCAAAATACCATTGGGTGCCAAGAAAAACTAATCAAGACCGGGGGAAGCTCATATTTATTTGCACGCTGGGGTCAGCAGACGTTAGTGGACCACACTTGGCAAGTCTAGGGACGTCACACAGGGCCTGCAAAGTGAAAGGAAGTAATCAAAGAGGAAAAGGAGGAATTTCATTAGCGAATTCCCCGGCCCAACCCGACCCTTTTTTTTTTGTTGTGGATTCAGTTGTTGGACGTGAACTGCGGTCGTGCGGTTCGTGCGGTGGCCCCCCGTGATAGATTGAAACTCGCAGGGCCGGCGTATCGGTTTCGGCGATGTCTCTGGCAGCAGCATCCTGGGATGAGAGCCATTGCCCAATGGACGGAACGGCAAACGCATTACCAGTCGATCCGGCGAGTGTAAACACATGATCTCGGCAGAGGTATTTGTCGCGACCGACAATCCTGTGTCAATACCGGGAGAGAGCCTTGCCTGACAAACATCTATCTTGGCTTTGCTGGGGATATTTGACATTTATTACAAGCTCTGTCCATTCAATCAAGTCATTCAAACATCCTAGAATGTGACTAAGGCAGGACAAACTATGTTTTTTAGGAGCGTTAATCAGCCTGTCACAACAACATATCTTTATAGCATCAAGTTCCTTCTCTAATAATAATAATAATAATGATAATAATAATAATAATAATAATAATGATAATAACAATAATAATGATAATAATAATAATAATGATAATAAAACACTTGGCTGAAAAAGAGTGCTCAGAAATCTTATGGAAAGAAATCCATTGTTGAATTGGTAATGATCACATGCTGTTCATTGGCCGTTACTTTAAATCTTTTTCACCCATATTTGTCAGTTGGTACGAGACTGTAAAGTGATGGAAAAATGTTTTCTTTTTTCCTTTGACCAAATATCACATCAATCAAATTGATGGATTTCTATATTTTTTTATGAAGAAAGTATGAGAAATTAGTGTCTTAAATACCTCTTGTTTAAATGTCAAAGTTGTGGAATGTTTTGAAAATTTGAAACCTTTCTTTTTTTTTCTTCATGAAGTATATCATGTTACCGTAACATTTAAGAATTACCTAATGTTTTGGCTAAATGTACATATTTGGGAAATTCTTTCTTCAAAAGGAAATGACAAAAAAGTGGAATGAATTATGTATAAAAATTTAGATCTTGGATGATCTAAAAATATGAACATTGCAAAAAAAGTGTTAGTTGTTCACCTAATCAGGCTTCCATGAAGATAAATGATGGACAATTACAGGATTAATAAAGCTAAGTCAATACAAAGGCCTCAAAGTGACTCCAGACAAAGTTCTTTTAAATTGAAATGAATCTATTCAAACTATTTCAAACTGAGGCAATAACCATAACATAACATACTACATGTATCTGTCTCAATGAAAGGACTGATACCGTAATATCTATGAAGGTCTTGCTGAAGACCTCATTTCCTTGATGACAGTCGTCCGAGCTGATTAATTGATGAACGTGACCATTCACTCGGTGACGACCTCAATGTTATGTGTAGTGAACAGAATGAAATTTTGCACCTTAGCATGAGCTTTGCAAACTTGAGCAGCGGACATTGTTGCATTGTGTATTTTTTTTTTGTCTGTCTTGTTTTATTTTTCTCCCAAGCTGATGGCAGTGGTCTGTTCATCGCCCCATGCATGTATACCCTCCGAGGCACGCCTCGTGGCTGTATTCTCCCCTCAAGCCTCAGGCGCCTAGGGTGTGAGAAGAAGACGCACATAATGGGGGCCTTGCACCATTTATGACGGCCATACACATTGTTGCTCTCACTCTGTGCTGGGATTTAAGTACTTTCTTCCCCCCCCCCCCCACCCTTATTATTATTTTTTTCCTTATCGGGATCTGGCTGTAAACCCTGTATTGATCTCTCTGCCTTCTAATCCTCCAGGGTCTGCTGTGGAAAGGGTTCGCGATCAATAATAGTAAAGGTTTAGGCAAAGGGGGTAGAAAGGGAGCGAGAAGTGGGGGGAGAGAGATTCGTAGCTTCTCGGTTTCCACACGTTAAGATTGAACGCGGTAT
The DNA here is from genome assembly GCF_040938485.1 of Diadema antillarum. NCBI lineage: Eukaryota > Metazoa > Echinodermata > Echinoidea > Diadematoida > Diadematidae > Diadema > Diadema antillarum. The sequence goes on from NW_027271794.1 coordinate 798,839, forward strand.
GATATGACATGTTGATGCCAACGTGGTGGATGGATTTTTGAAGAAAAAGAAAAAAGAGAGAGAGAGTGGGGAAACAAATGGACTCCTCGACCATCAACCAAGAGACTTCAGATCCCTTTTCTTTCTGTATCTTTCTCTCTCCCTATCTATCTATCTATCTATCTATCTTTCTATCTATCTATCTATCTATCTGTCTATCTATCTATCTATCTATCTATCTATCTATCTATCTATATATCTGTCTATCTATCTATTGAAAAGAAATGCAAATTATATATTTCAGGCTGTAATGATATACCCATTACTTAAAGTGTGTATGTACATGTTGAGTAACTCTCAGTTCACATACACAATGTAGTTACACATGTATGGTTGATATATATATATATATATATATATATATATATATATATATATATATATATATATATATATACACACACAATGTCTGTCATATTTTTTGTAAAGCAATTACAGGATTTAATATGTCATCATCAACGCTGCTGAAGAAGCTATAGTCAACCCTTATAATGCTTAATCCATTGAAGACTACACGTTGTAGTCCCAAATATACTTGGGCAGGTGTCTATTGGAAATGGGTATTGTAAAAAAATCTGTTCATCCTCAATGGATCAAGCAAAGGAATGAAAAAAAAATTACAGGAATTGATATTCAGTAGGGAATTGATATCAAACGTGCTCAGGTCAAACAATCGCAGAAATGGACGAGGAATTGTCGTGTAGTGTCAAGTAGTAACCTGTTACGTCTTCAGGAGTTTGACGTGGGAGCATGCATGGCAAAATAAGCCCTCAGCTGCCAAGGTCGAGTGCATGGCCCATTGTAGAGATGATATCTACTCAATCAAAATACATGTGATTATCTCCAACCCCACCGCCCCCCCCCCCCCCCCACCCAAGCACTCCTTTTTTCTTTTTTTTTTCATGCAAGCATGAAGAACAGAGCTTCTCATGTTTTTAGCCTTGGGCCATATTTTCCACATATACTTGGGCTGCCATGGTTTCACAGAAATATGATTGACAGAGTTGTCTGCTAGGCCGGGGATTAGAACCCAATTTGCTGAATGGCAGAAAAATCAAGAGAGCCACGGACCATCACCTTGCAATAAGATAATGGGAGCTTGTGATCAGCCCCATGATTGACAGATTGGTCAGGGGTGGGGGTGAAGCGACCTTTTTAGATTTTGATGTGTGATTGCTTTGAGTTTGAGTTTGTAATTGGCAAACTGTGCAGATTGCAATAAAGTCTCCTAATTTGTTAGGAATGTTGTAGAATTCCCTCCATGTTAGTGCATTTGGTATGTACCGTCCTGTCCGCTAATGGGCCATCACATAAATTCGAGGTTGAGTACACTCGATCATGATGAGTTTTTGTACACACTGGCATCAGTTCGGCCTTGTGTTCTCATAACGGCTGATTGCAAAATGTGCTGGGTCTTTCCGATTAGTCAGCCTGCTGAACTTGTCTTGCCCAAGTCAATAAATAAGCACAGATAAACAAGCATGAAAGGTTTTGTGGTTTTTTTTCCCCTGCGCCAAAAATGTAGGGATGAACGTTTTAGCGTAATTCTAAAATAACATTCATGAAGTTATGTTGTTTTGTTTTTGTTTTTTATAACATTTTCTATTAAGTATGATTGTTAATTTAGATATGAATGTAATCTACTAATTGCCCTTGCTTTAATCCGCACAGTTGAGGATGAGTCCCGAGTAGACTCTGGCAAGTGTCTATGGGAAATGTGTGTTGTAGCAAAATCAGCCCGTCCTCAACGGGTGAACCTGTATTCATTCCTACCCAGTCTGGATGCTGATCCACAAGACCTTACCACCAAGATGATCCTTTGTGCAATGCATTCAATTCAAATCAAATCAATCTTATGTATCTTATTTCCATCCAACAAAAGGTAATTAATTTACAAGGTAATATATATTTGTTGAACTATATTATTTGAACAGTTTGCAAGAAAACAAATCATAAATTATCATACAAAATACATGTACAAAGGAATATGTATTCCCATGAGAGAAACAATGCATACTTTGCAAGGGTAACAAAGAAGTAAATATGAGATGAAAAAGAATGAACCACTAAAAGCGGAGCTGTTAAGAGGTGGATCACTCAATAAACAATATATACAAATTACATATTAATAAAACTTATGGACTTTGGACTTATTTTTCTTGTATTGTTGTAATGTCCTACTGTGTATGTATCGTTCCTGTATTTTTTTTGTAAATGCTTTTTATCAGGATGTGGAAAATAAATGAAATGAAATGAAATAGTTTTACTATTTTCCATTTAAAAAAATAAAAGTTAAAAAAAACTCCAAAATTTACCTATGAATTGCTTGTTGCTTGTACCTCACTGGTATTTTCTTCTTTTTTAAAAATTTCTTTATCTACTCTGAGAAAGAGAGAAGACTTAGACCAGATAAAGTGGAGGGACAGAAGAACAGAATCATTTAATTTTTTTTATTGGAACTGACATGAGGTTGGGATTAGATCTAGTCATCTTTTTAATTTTTATCAGCCCAAACATCCAGAATGTCATACATAACTCTTGTTGTATTGCTAAAAGTTGTTTAAAACAATGTTAAATAACAGAAAAATGTAAACATTACCACCTTAAAATCATACCTTAAAATTATATTGTAGAAAACGAGTGGACAGAGGAGTTTCAGGTATATCATTGCCACCGACATATGGATTGTTTATACACAAATATATTACACTCACCACTAATCCAGTTTTGTTGTTGTCAGCAACTGTTCTCTTAGAAAAAACAACAACAAGAACAATGTTTTAAATGATATATCTTTTCCCATATCTCAAAGCAGTCTTTGTTGCTTTGTTGCATTTTTGTCTACAAATCTGCAGCAAGCAAGCCATTCAACAGATATGCAGTTGCAAGAAATCATAACTGAATGTAGGTCACTATTATGCAGAGATGAAGAGTTGCTATAATAGTTTCTGTTATGTTAATGGAAAATACATCTCTGAAATGTGTCTACTGTATAAAAAGCGCTTATTTTCGTGAGGGTTTAATTGTCACGAATTTCGTGAATCACAGTTGGATCACAAATTTCAACAACACGAAAATGTTGCCATGCACTAGGGTAACAATGCGTGTAAGATAGCATTGGGGTTAACGAAAATAGCATGTGGGAAAAATATCCGTCTGTCTGTTTTTCTATCTATCTATATATCTGTCTCAAATGAATACTGATATGACTGACAGTAAATGTATCTGTCCACTTGTGTTGACATTTTGGTTCTTTCCCAGCTGCCTGCAGGCTTAGCGAATAATTTGTATGATTTCCTTGATTTTGAGACCTGTTCAGAATTGACAGAATATTAGAAAATGAAGGAAGAACAAAATCATATTGCAGAAGGAGTAGAATGAGGAATCTTAATAGAGGTTTTCAATTCTGTTGTTTTTGTTTTTGTCTTTTCGTTCTTGGGTGCGTGCTCAAATTTTGTTATCTTTATTTCGATGGCTGGATCTGCACTCTGGCGTATGATCTCCGGCAGCTTGGTCTAACATGCCCGGCGGAGATGAAAATTATTGAAATCGATCGGTCTTTCAAGAGGGGAAACCACCCTGAGATTTATTCGCCGAAGTCGTGCACACGGTTGTTTGAGGTTCTTGAATAGGCTTGTTGACTCTACCTAGGGGGCAGAATGGTGTATAATGCGCATTATTGTAACACAGATTCATGAAATTATTCTGCTGCCCCGAACTACAAGATGCGGCTTTCACTTTCTGCTATGACAGAGTTAAAATAAAAACACAGACAAACACCAACACGCACACTCACAGACACACAGACACACACACTGGACACACACACACAAAAAAAAACAACAACAACACAAGCCAGCATTGTGACAGCGTTTCATGAAAAGAATAGACCGTGTTTGACAAACAGTCAATAACTTGTCACAAAAGATTGAATAGGGAGTCAGGTAGACCAGAACAAATCTAATAATGGCAGAAGATGACCCAAACTGCACTCGCTAATGAAACCGCAGCTCACAATAGTACTCTTGTTGACTGCATCTCTTGGGCATCTCGCGGCTCAGTGCTCTCCAGCGTATAAATCCCCATTTCGCCACAGTCAGTTGGTACTACTCGCAAAATATGCATCTTGACAATTCCTCCATGCAGGTTGTGTACCTCCACATAACATGTCCATTTGATTCTTACCCATCCTCCACCAAGGAGGTTATGTCTTTGCTTGCTTTTGTTTGTTTGTTTGTTTGTTTGTTTGTTTGTTTGTTTGTTTGTTTGTTTGCCTCTGTGCAAAATAACTTAAAAAGTTGTGGACAGATATGGATGAAACTTGCAGGAAAAGTTAACATTGACACAAGAAACAAATGTTTAAATTTTGGTTGTGATCTGGGAATTTTTATGAATTTTTATCAGATTGCTTAAATGTTTTGGTATAAAGGTTCAATGAACTTGAAAATTCAAGCTGCACGTATTTGAGGTATGCATATGTGCACTAAGGCGTGTGTTGTGCTCAAGGTGCATGGCACTATGCAGCAGGTGATGATGTATACAAAAGTCTTCTATATTGGGAAATTTGGCGATTTTCAGCATTCGTATATGGATGGAAGTGAGTTGCTTGGCGGAGGTCTGCGCTCTTTGAGTGCTTTTCTAGTTTTACTCTTACTTCAGCGTTCCAGTGAGCTTCGCCCGACAGCCTCGCTCACGTTACCTTTCTGTCTGTTGTCCCTCTCCCCCCTCATTGTCAGTGACTGATTTCATAAGCTGGACTACCTCCTTTGAGGGACCAATTATTCCAATCTGGGTCATCCCCTCACTTCTACCATCTTATTTTCCTACCTGATCTCCCCCCATCTCTCTCTTTGTACTACTGTATAAACTGTTATTTTCGCATACAGATATTTTTGCGAATGAGGAGGTGTCAGACATTTTCGCGAGATATTGTTTTCGCGAATTGACATCGAGGCTATTGTAAATGCGCTAGTACCAGGCTAGCGCATGGCAACAAATTAATCCCTCACGAAAATAACAGCTTGTACAGTATTCTATTTACTTATTTTGTTTTTCATTCTTTTGAAACAAATCTATTTATCTTCTCTAAATGGCCCCTTTTTTGCTTTATTCCTTTTTTTTTTATTTTGGCTCATCTCTGTATCCATTTTTTTTTTCAATGCTTTCAATTTTGTTTAACTTTTTGCTCTGCTGTTTCATATTTTTCCTTCCTCTTCTTTTTCATTTCTTATTTCTGTCTTGCCAAAATTTCTTTGACTTCATTTCTTTGCATTTTAAAAAGCAATCTCATTTTATCTTTGTCATATCTATTTTGTGTCAGTTGTCCATATTTCTTTTGTGGCCGTTATAGACAGCTGGCCCCAATGAACAGGTTCTTTAACATGCTTTTTCTCTCGGAGGGAATTGCTTTTAGTGGTCATATATGGCAGGTGGCTGCTATAGACAGGTGGTTGCTAAGACAGGTTTGACTGTAGTAAAAATTTACCTCTCAATTGCTCAGAAGCAAGTCTCTCCATCCAGGCTCATATTCGAATGTCATAGTCCTCCCTGCCCCTGCCCCTCCCTCTTTTCCCACCCTGCTCCCGGAGGAGAAAAGAATCCCAAGAAATTACACAAGATGTGTTTAATCTCTCCACATAATGGTGCTGCCAAACTGTGACTCAGTCTCTCTCTCTCCCTCTCTGTCCATCACAATTGATGGAACTCGCCTTTCTCCCCCATATATTTCTCCCTGTCCGGTAAGAGTCATATGCAGGCGACCAATTCCACACTTGCCACCTCGGACCGGAATTGTCCCCAGCACCCAGGCACCCTTCCAACTGATCATTCTTACACCTTTTATCATTCAGGGACTATTCCTGCAAATCTTGCCTTACCCACTCTACTTCTCTCCCCCCCTTTCCTTTTACCCTCAGCCTCACCCCTCCCCAATTCCCATCCCTCTGCCCTTCCCTGATCCCATCGCACTGCTCTTCTTGCTTAGATTATCAAGAAGTGGAGGGCTGGGAGTTGTACAAACCCTTAATATAATCATTGCAAGAAATGATTGATGATGTTGTTAATATACGATAATGGTTTTTCCCCTTGGTGCCTAATCAAATCGTGCTCAAAGACTGAGGCCCTGGTAAAAACAATCGTACACTGTAGACTTCAGCAGAATACCTGCTATTCTTGCGTATTTCTCTTTCTTCTTTTGTTTGTTTTTCAGGGACATGTTGTTTCTTTATAGTTGAATATCACATTAGGCCATCTTCATACATGTGAGGAGCCATATCTAATCATGAAACAAACACATATCATATTTATTTTCATCATTGTCTCTGCAATAGCATGCACAGTATCTGTCCTTGCTCAAATCTATTTTTCTCTAACTGGTTAAAATCAATATATTTAATGAAGATTGATTTTGAAAACTTGGTGGTCAAAATCATTTTGGGTTTTGCTGTGCAATAAATGGTTGATATGAATGGCAAAGTAAGCTGCTATTGACTGTTTGGGGCCATACGAAGTAGACCTTAAAGCACTTTAAGCACCCATGGTTGTCAAGGCAACTTGCCTCGATCTGACCCCGAGGGAGATGTTTGTGTGTACTAGTGCCTCCTTGACGCGGCAAACTAATTACGAAAATTGTGTTTGAATGGAGATCCGAGCCGGCCCTCTCGGCTGTTTCTATGAAATACGGCGCTCTTGAGAATCTGGAGTCGTCGCGCGTGATGTCACCTCATAAATTTGGAATAGTTTTTTTTTTTGTTATTGGTGGTTACCTAATTTTGTGCGATGTGTTTAACCAGTAGTCATAACTAACTCACTCAGGGCCTCGGGCAAATTGTGTTTGAAATTCAAATTGGCTTGAGCTGGGAGAATACAAGAGTGCGTTTAGACGGGGACAGCCATACAAATATGATTCTGGAAAATTCTTTGCCAAGCATTTGGGGATGAAAGCTATTAGATGTTGCCGTGTTCCCCAGATATTCTAAAGAGCAGAGAACAGAGAATGGGGAATTTGTTAATCTGCCAATTTCCCCGTACATTAATCATGTCCGCATATGAGAGAATCAAACTATATTCAGAATTAAATGCAAAAAAAGAGAGAGAGAGAGAGAATTTACAATGTACATATCGAAGAGACAAAAATGCATCCATTTTATATTATATCTCTTTCTTTCATGAAAATTTAAGGTTGAAATTACTTACTGTATTTCGCAGAATTATGCACTTGAATCATTTTCTGACCTTAATTCTCTGTTGCCACATTCTCAAAATCAATCACTCAGAAATGGGAGGCCATGCCAATATTGACAGTATGAAAGTAATTTGAAGGAGGTAACTGAATGCTTGTGACAAAAAATAAAAATAAAAATGTTTGAAGTCTGTACAGCCAAGGAGTTGCCATGGTGAGCATTCCAATAACTCCCTGACACAGCTAAGTAGTGCCCATGCACATAGAGGGTCAAACTTCTTGGGGCAGTTCTAGAATATATTGTCAGCTGTAATGTTTAGGATATTGTACATTTGTATAGATCAGAAAACAACAACACACAATTTACAAATCACTCAGTTTGCATAGAAAAAAAAAGATACTTTATGCTCTTCTTTTGCAGGCAAAGATTTCCTGTAATTGGAAAGAGCTTGATATTTGCCTGAAGCACTCTGCATAGACAATCACATTGTAATGGAGATGTTTTGATTGTGGAGCTCATCACAGTTTTGCCATACATTGTGGTTTTAACCCATTGAGGACGAGTCCCGAGAATACTCGGGCAGGTGTTTATGGGAAACACGTTTTGTAGCAAAGTCAACCTGTCCAGAACGGGTTAACCTATGCTTGTGCTCAAAGTACATTGTTAACTCTTCAAGTGTCTAGGTGCTTAGCTCAGCCTACCGAGATTTATTCATCAGAGTTCAGTAAGAGATCCAAACTTGACCTCATAAAGTTAGCAAGGACACTCAGGAGTAGCAGTGTATCTCAGTCCATCAGGAAAGCCATGGTGACACATACAATAGGGATTAAGGGGATAAGATGATCTCTTATCATTGACAAGTTACAACTTGGACTCCTGTTGTAACGAAGTCCTTATGACCAGCATTTTTTTTTATAGTTATATCAAAATTTAATTACTTGAACAAATAAACAATTAAAAAAATCGAGCCGATGATTTTGTGACCTGGATTTTTATTTCATTGTGACTGGAATTTCGTTATAGCCGTGTTCATTATAACAGGAGTGCACTGTAGTTTCTAGACATGTGTGCCATTAGGCGAAGAAAGCTTTCCAGCATACGCACCAATCAGCGAACAATAAAAAAAGTACATGTAACAAGTGCACGAGTCCCGAGTATTCATACTCGGTCAAGCGTCTATGGGAAATGGGAAATGTTGTAGCAAAATCAGCACGTCGTCAACGGAGTTAAGTACAGAATTGAACCCTAGATTCATCTGTCATTCAAATGTCTAAAGGAAACGACGTTATACACGTGTAAAGTGAATGATGGCTGTATACATCTATTTTCGGGTCACTAACTTGGTCATCTGATCAGAGTGGCATTTCTGAGGAAATCGCGATACATTTGTACCGCTGGGACGTTTGACTGAAGTCGCGTCGGTCGGTCGTCACGCTTCTGCCTTGAGGGAGCAGTGATAACAAAGTTAGGAGCACACCGCTAATGTTGGCACAGCTGGCTTTATCAAAAAGAGAAAAAGAGTGGCCACGTACAATTGTGATGTACATTGTATGTCAGCGAATTGAAATGCGAAAGTCAGGGAGCTGGGATGGACAGACTGGACAGTATATTTCTTTTTGTCTGTCTAGATGGCAAGAGTGCTCGCTACACTAATTTCGTGAACCATGAATTTGCTGACCAGACTCAGATTATGGTGGGGTGAAATATTTTGGCCAAATAAATGGTGCACTTTTAGCGGTGACACAACATTCGCTCCTGCGACAATTACTCCGGTCTTATTTTCTTCAAGGACTTGGGGTTATGGTTAGGGTTGTGATAGGGTTTTACATGTAGGTGTAGTTTGATGAGAGGATTAGGATTAAGGTTATGGTTATATTCGTGGGTAGGGTATATGTTTGCCTTCTAGCCTGCAGATATTTCATGGGAGCAATATTGTCGCAGAGGCAAATGTCATGGAACCACTTTTAGCACAGTGGAGTCATATGATCAATCAAAGACTTGTTTGACGAAAAAGGAGTCCTCTTCATTGAAAATGCATCATACTCTGCATAGCAGTAGTCAAAAAATACAACCTACTTTCAGAATGTAATAGTGATAATACTTTCACTGTGAAGAAAAGCTTTCCAGTGCCTTTCTGTGGATATATATATGAGTTTTCAAATGACTTCAGACATATCATATTTTTGTTACATTATCTTGTAAAGCTTACAGTAGCATGCACAATTCAATAGGACAACGTAATACCATAATGATGATATGAACAGGATACATTGCCGATATAAGTCAAATAATAGCTTGTGGTGCATACTGTTTGATTCATCTTTTTTTAGTATAACAACAACAAAAAAGCACATACACTTGTAAAAAAGGAAGATTGTTAGTCTGGTAATCCAAAAATATTTCCCTAGTGAGACAGTGGTATATCATTGAAAATGCTATGGGAGAAAAGTCTGACTTTTAGAATATTGTGCAGTATGTGTATGTGAATATAAGGTATTTAATCAGGCCAGGCTGGCTGAAATGTGTCATATCAGATCGGTTTTAGAAAAAAAATATATTGATTATTTTAGAAAAAGATTGCATGAAGCAAATTTTTCCATTGATCACGATATACAAGTGTACTATATATTGTCCTTGGGGTGGCAAGATCTTGCATCTCAATTGGCCTGTACAATAAAAATCTAACTCAACTTTGAATATAAAAAATAATGATTTCAGTTTTAAAACAGGACAAGTACTATCATGTAATCCAAATCAATCGTCTAGCTACATTATTTGATATCAACATTGATGTTGTTTTGTATTCAAAATGTTGTGAAAAGGATTTTTTTTTAACACTCTCTTGAAAATGTGTGATTTTTTTTTTGTATTATTATACAAGTTCTCGTCACCCCAGGGACAATATATACTAGGGAGCTGAAACTATACAGCTGTACATGCAGACATCTCATGATTGTCTGGCCAGTGGGCAGCAGCAGCAGTGAGAGTGCTGAATGTCTTTTGCTAGATTAATCCAAGAATGCTTTCCATTAGCCTGATAAGACATCACACTCTGTCCTGACGTGTCCTTGGGCTTACTTCCTTGCCCTGGCCAAGCAAGCTTGTCAAAAAGAAAGTGATAATGCCCCCTCCCTTCCCTCACCCTCTTAAAAAAAGTAAATAAATTAAGCATCAGGTGCTTTATGTCATTAGATGGTAATCATGGAACATTATCTGGTGGCAACTTTAAAGGGGCTGTTACTTCTTTCCGGAGTGCATTATTTTGAATCTGGAATGGCATCATGAATTGTGAATTCATATACAGAGTGGCAGATTTTTCGTCAAATAATCAGGAGTTCTTGTGATGTTTAAGTGAAAATCTCTTAACCAGTTGAAGTTTGAGTCCCAAGTATACTTGGGCAAGTGTCTATATGAAATGGTTGTTGTAGTGAGATCAGCCCATCCTCAACGGGTTAAGCATGGTTGTCAAAGATATCAAGAAGCTGAAGAAAGGCCAGTATGTATGAGCTTTGGAGTCAAAAGGGGCCTGAGCTTTCAAATCCTAGCAGAATCTTCACCAGAGCATTCATACAACTGGTTCATCTCAACTTATATGTGACATTTATTGACTAAGATCTGCAGCTTGTTGTTTCTCTGCCCTTCATTGGCAAAAGGAAGCAAGTACAGCAGATAGGACCTATATCGTACAATACGGAGCAACATGTATCTGCCAGTTGCATTGATATCACTACACTGTTGTGACATCTAGACCTAGATGTCACTCTCAGGAGGATGAGTGTGTATGCTCTAAACTTTGCATCCAAGAATAACAAACTGAGTCTAAATCTGAAAAACGTGAATAAGTCATATTTTGATGACTTGTCACTTGTTTCTTTTTGCCACCAACATAGTGCTCACAAGGTCTTTAAGATTTCCACACAAGTGACACTGTGACAGCTCTCTACTTTAAAGGGATAGTACAGTATTGGTGGAGATGAGAATTGGGCTTTAAATATTTTGTGAGATACCAAGAAAACACTTATCATATAGTGCAGAGCATACCATTTGAAGAGGAATTCAAAGTTTATTTGATGAAAATCGGGTTCGGAATAACTGAAACATCCAAAAACAAAGTAAAACAAAGCAATCGTTAAAAAGTGTGGGTCCCACACTTTATTAGAATAGCTCTTTTTGGATATCTCAGCCATTTCAAAATCAATTTTTATCAAATAAACATTGAATTCCTCATGGAATTACATGGTCTTTCATATTTCATATGAGATTTCTCATTATCTCACCTAAAAATGGTAGAAGCCTGAAATTAGGTCTCAACCAGAACTGTACGATCCCTTTAACCCACTGAGGATGAGCTGATATTGCTGTAACACACGTTTTCCATAAACACTTGCCAGAGTATACCTCTGACTAGTCTTCAGTGGGTTAAAGCACACAACGGAAGCCAAGATATGCTGAATCTCACTTTGTCCCAACATTGTTTACGCTTAATCAATTATACCGCATCTTGGTGATCTGTTGCTTTGATATTATGAACTTCACTCATAACAAACTCTGTGTCTCCGAGTTAAGCAAAGAATCAGATGTGTCTTTCACTCGCCCGAGTTTGTGAATTCAGTGGAACGGAAACATGGCTGGATGAAGAGTGAGCGCAACACGGCCTTGAGTTCATTATATGTGGAATGTCATACAACCCAATTTGGCAGACCCTGAATGTGCAAGATTCGTGCCATATCTGTTGTCCTCCATCATATTATGAGAGATCCTCGCTAACTCGCTTTTTTTTTTGGTGGTGGTACAGCCGGAGCAGAATTGGTATCCAGAGATACAATAAGCATCTTAGCCGGTTCCTGCTGTCATCCCAATCGCGAAATATGAAGCGGTTCGGAGATTTATTAGCCACATGCGCCCATCCTTTGGGAGCTTTACTTCGGGACATTTAAGCTGGTGTGGCAAGGCTTTATAACCACACGTGTATTGGGTATCGCTCATTTGGTCTGGGAAAAAAAAGTCTGGTGTCTTCGAAGCTAACCCGTGCTGTGATTAATCACAGGGACAACATGAAAGACTGACAAAAGTATCGAGGGCGAAATCTTATGAAACGAGGCTGGGGCAAACTGGCACAAATTTCCCCTGATATATTTACATGTACCATTCACCCATCAAAAACCAAGCTTGAACACTTATCCCAAAAGGGTCCAAGGATTCTACCACGAGACTGTATTGCGCGATCGTCAGTAAATGTGTACCTGTCATAAAAAGTGAAGTTTTTTTTAAATTCTCTTATGCTTAACAGGGGTAGTTACCGAATCATTTTCTATATCAAAGCTTAACAATAGTTCTCTCTTCAAAAACTTGAATTAGACCAGGCAAGGAGATTAATCTTCATTCATTTATAAATTAACTCATTAACATCTTCAATGAAAATGACAGAGTAGATCATCCATTCAGAAAACTGCAGCCCTGCTGCATATGAAAAATCTGTATTGCCACACATTTTCCATATCCATTGTTGTATGAGGAAACATCTGAGATGTCTGAAATTCCATTTGCCTCTGTTGATGGTATATATGCATATTTCATGTTGCGGACTTTGTCCATATCGCCTGATATTAATGCCACATTTCATACTATAAACATATCAGTCATATGATTATGACAATATGAATTTACATTATTCACAAATAATAAGGATCGCATCTACAGATTGGCAAGCCCTTAATATATATTACATGGGACATAGAAAGGAAGAGAAAACAAGCAAAAATTAAGAAAATAGAAAAACAAGCAGAAAAAAACTGAAGAAATCTTTTCCATCACTATATTTACCTTTTGTCACCATTGCAAAGTGCGCATTATTTCCCTCTTACATTCCTTTCTGCATACTTTGCATTGATACTTTGTTACTTACCCTTCTTAAAAATTGTTTAGACTTTTTTTGTTTAAACTTTAAAGACTATTATTGTTCAAACTTTAAAAACTATTATGATTTGTCAAATGTATACATTAAATGTGTTACCTCTTGCAGGATGGAAATACAGTATAATTTGAATTGAAATTGAAAACAACACATTTGTGTTGCCAAGATCTAATAGAGAAGGTCGATAAAAGTGTGACAATGTCTTTTGAATACGGCGAGGGGAGAGCTCGTCTGCACATTCGATGAAAGTTCAGTGAACGAAGATTGGGTAATGACAGGACACAAAGGTGTTTTCATTTTTAACCCATTGAGGACGGGCTGATTTTGCTGCAACACACATTTTCCATAGACACCTGCCCGAGTACGTACTCGCGACATGTCCCCAGTGGGTTAAGTTTTGTTTTTGTTATCCATTGTTGTATGAGGAAACATCTGAGATGTCTGAAATTCCATTTGCCTCTGTTGATGGTATATATGCATATTTCATGTTGCGGACTTTGTCCATATCGCCTGATATTAATGCCACATTTCATTCTTTTTCTTTCTCTCTTTTTTCCTTTTCCTCACCCGTGCAATGCTGCTGTCCGGATGCACTGAATACGTAATGCAGGTAAGAGCCTCATTTGCTATTCCGAGTTGTGTGATGATGTCCTGCCATAAAGCACTCTGTATGAATAATCAACACTCAAAGAAGATGACAGGTTGTGAGAACGAGAGAATGCTTTGCCGTCTCGAGAGCCAGAGAACAAAAGGAAGACAAGGAGATGAAGAGATAGCAAAGAGTGATAGACAGCAAGCATCTGTGAGACTCGATGGGAGAGAGAAAAAAATTGTGAAATGTCTTGGACATGAGACTAAAAGATGCTTTGCTCTATAATTTTTTTTTTCAGTCTTAATAATAGCTTTGAAAATGAAGCAAAACAAACATGTTCATAGAACCAAAGACAGCCATTAGTACATTTTAAACATTACAGATGTATTTTTTGATGGGCATTTCTGAAACCAGTGCGACCTCAATCAGTCACTACTATCCCCTAACCCCACCCCCTTGAAGGGAACATATCTCCACTTACACACATTACTCGATCTATATAGAAGTGGATGTCTCCCATTACTATGTGGACTAGAATTGTGCACAATAAGCCATCGCATCATCAGACATTGCTTTATTGTGTCAGCCCCTTCAAACTATGTCTGCTAAAATGTCAATCAGCACATTCTCACTTGCACCCACCACATTGTATGCTATGAGCTGACTTGCCGTGTCAGTTGACTTCATGTATGCAGTCTCCATTTATGATTTGTTTTTTTCCTTCAGTAAGATATATTTTCTTCCTGCAGATTATGAATTGGTTTGGAGAAGTAAAAATATTGATGGGGGGGGGGGAGGATGAGGAATTAGATAAGATAGACTAGAATCTTCTAAAAGCATGATAGATGTGAGTGGAAGAAAGAAGTTGGTGAGTGAGGGGGAAAGAGGAATGATTATGCAAGAACGGCGGATGTTTCTTTATGGATTATTAGTGATGCAGATTCCCAGGGTACAAGGATGATCTTCTGGCTGGAGATTGCTATCTGGAGGGAGACAGACAGACAGACAGCCAGACAGACAGACAGACAGACAGACAGACAGACAGACAGAGAAAGAGAGGGAGAGAGAGAGAGAGAGAGAGAGAAAGAGATGGATAGAGGGAGAGAAGGAATATACTCAGTATATGAGTTGTCATGAAAACATGACATTGATCATTTAAACTGGTCTCTGGATGTGAATTCATTAAGGCCGATCTCATATGGTATTAGAGAATGAGTATTATGAGAAAAGAGTGAGATATAGATAGAAATAGAGAAAGAGGTAGTAGATGGAGGGAGAGCAATTTTGAAAGGAGAGAAAACGAAGGAGGCAGATAGAAAAGTAGATAAAGAGAGATATGACAAAGAGGGGGAATACATGAGGTATAATATATTGGTACATACAAGTAGAAACTCATGCTAAGACATGTGAACATCATGTTGTGTAACCTCCATTAGTGTAAGTAGCTCTTTTTTATCTCTGGCTGCCATCACTGTCAAGTACCTGTCCAAGATGGCAGACTCCTGCATTTTTTATTTAACTCTGTCTTAAACTAGAAATAAGTGTGTTGTTAACTTCTCTGAAGTCATTGTATTTCTTCATGTAGTGTAAAAATCATTGTGATCATTATGCTGGGAATTTATTATGCAGATTTTTGTTCAAATACATGTACTATTAATTCATGCAATTTTCTTGGAATTTGCAGAAATGAAATCAGACTGAATTAAAATAACATTTTTTTTTTTTTTTTTTGCGAGTGGTAAACTTACAGGAAATTCTCCCTGAGGTTGTTAAATTCAGTGCACTCAAATTCAAATTCAAATTCAAAATCAACTTTTGTTTTCACTTTTTCTTTCCAACAGAATGTACAAGAAACAATATTATGAGTTTGACATGGGAGTAACAATGCATACATAACCAGACAGGATTAACAACATGTTCATGTCTACATGATCAGTACAAAAAAGATACATACATTCTATATACACTCTGCGAAAAAAAAAGTGGAGGTACGGGTAGTCCACTCAGAAGACCAGGCTTGTATCATGTGGGTACCTCTGAGGGAAAGGGTAAATAAGGGGGTGAAAAGCTTACAACTACAAAGAGTGCGGGAAACTTGGAAAGTCAGGAATAAAAGAAAAAAAAAGCAAAAGTGTGAAAAGATGAAACAAATAACAGGGGAAAGAGGGAGAGAGAGAGAGAGGGAGAGAAAGAAAGAAAATCCTCAATAATTTTGATGCAATCACCAAGGGCGAAAGCCCACAGAGACAATCAGCCAAGCGTCTTCGAAAGTGATACATTGTCGAGGTGCTTTCCAGCGGAGGAGTTTGTAACTGTGGGGACAAGAGCACGTATGGAATACTAGCACGCAGTAAAAATTATCTTTGCCTCAAGAGAACGCAGCCTATAGTGAAAGAAGAGAAGACAATGACGTGCTTCATACAAAATTAAATTCATTTGGTTAAATTATAAGACTTCAAAAGAAACATTTTCAATCTCTTTTTAAAATAATTCAATGAAGGTGCATTTTTTATATCCATAGGAAGGGAGTTTCAAAATTTAGGACCTACATAAATATAAGTCTGCTGAGCTAGCAAGGTTCTTAACAGAGGTAAATGAAATTCATTTGACTGTCTAGTTGGAGGTATGTCCTATTACGCATAAACATAGAGTTAAAAATTAATGGGAGACAATTATTGTTATAAGTATACATAAATTGCCCCATTTGTAATAAAAACAAATCTTTAATTTTCAGAATCTTATTATCAAAGAACAAAGGATCTGTATGAGAACATGGAACGGTATTACAAATAATGCGAAGAGCCTTCTTTTGTAACAGTAGAACCTTATCCAACAATAATTGATGCGTATTTCCCCATACCAAAATTCCATAATTTATATAAGGTAATATCAAAGATGAATACAATGTAAACAAAGAATGTTGAGGAATGGACAATTTTACTCTATTAATAACACCTGTATTACGTGAAATTTTCTTCCAGACATTATCAATATGAAATTTCCAAGAGAGTGTATTATCAACTGTAATACCGAGAAACTTTGTATGGGAAACACTTTCTAAGACAGCGTCACCAAAACAAATGTCCACATTCAAATTATCTAAAGTGTTACTAAAGAGCATATATTTTGTTTTTTTGGATATTCAAAGACAACCTATTTGCTCCTATCCACTCACATAAATTTTGTAACTCTTTCTGTTCTTCTCGGCAGAAATTGAAATACATTGAAAAACTATGTATACTCCTTCCTATCATGTTGAAGATAAATTTTCTAGTGTAAATATCTAATGATAATATCCTAAAGCCTAGTAGTCATGAAAAGTTAAAGAGGAAGCTACATGTATCCCCACCGGTGCCACGTTTTCAAAAGTGGGGGGGGGGGCACTTCTGGATTTCATGAGCTAACAAGCAAAAAGAAGGAAAAAAAAGGTCTTCAGCGCAACTTGTGGTGCCACTTCCAGGTTTCCTCAGCTGACAAGGAAAACAACAAAAAAACAACAACAAACAAACAGGTCTTCAGTGCCATAGCAAAGGCCTTACCGGGCTCAAAGGTTTCATTCTATTTTTTTTTTCTACCGCCACTTCCAGGGTAAAAAAAGTGGGGGGGGGGGGGGGGGGCCCAAAGTGGTGACACCCTATGTATTCCTATGTATGGGTGCAAAAATAGTGGGGGGGGGGGGGGGGGGGCGAGGACAGTGCTTACCTGGGAGAGGTATACCTTCGGGCCAGAAATATACCACCGATGTGGTATTTCATGAATGGAAACTGCACCAACTGAAGCATCACAGTATCTATTACCACGCTATTTCTTCAATGAGAATAGTTACTACAGATTACTGTGGTATCTAATACCATGGTACAGGTATGCCTACTTCTAATGTGAATACACCTTATGACATAATTCTTCCCAATAATGTTTGCTCAGTATTAAATTATCACTCTCCTTGTGTTGATGAGCTTATTTCTTCGACTGGAGTGATGCCTTCCTGAGGTGTTGCCACAGGAATGAGGATTATACCCGCAAAATGTGTTTCCACCTTGCGAATTACTCCAAGGTGGAGATGGGGGAGGTCAGTGGAAGGTAAACAAGATTACTGGAGGAGTTTGACACCTTCTTCAAAGCCCATTAAGAAATTTTGTGCAGAGGCTGAACTGGACTTCTAGTTCTTCTTATGAATTCAACGTGTGAATCCCAAGGGACCACACCTTTTCATGTGCACCATCTTTCCTTCTGTATGGATAAATACATGGAGGGATGCTTTTGACTACCATTGTTCAGTTCAATAGAGATCTATCACAAATTTTTCTTCTTAAACAAGTAAATTGTGTGTTTTTATCAATGTTAAGAAAAAAAGAGAGAAGAGAATGAAAGCAAGTGTTGCTGCAACTCATGCAGAACTCCAAGAATGATTTCTCAAAGAGCAGGTATTATCTACAGGGCCGGCGGAGCGTTTTCAGAAGTGGGGGGGGGGGGGGGGGCCCACTTCCGGGTTTCATGAGCTAACAAGCAAAAAAAAAAGAAAAGAAAAAAGGTCCTCAGCTCATCTCTCCCCTACCATTTCCGGGTTTCTTCAGCTGACAAGCAAAAAAAAACAAAAAAAAAAAAAACATCTTCAGCTCATCTTTCTCCTTCCATTTCCGGGTTTCCTCAGCCACTTACATACTTCCGGGTTAAAAAAAAGTGGGGGGGGGGGGGCCCAAAGTGATGACACCTTATGTATTCCTTTATACGGTGCACAAAAAGTGGGGGGGGGGGGGGGCCCGAGGCCCCCGGTTCTGCCGGCCATGATCTAATGAAGATGTGAATCTCCCTTGCTGTCTTCTTTTAAAGGTTTGAAGTGTGGATTATGTGGATGTAGCTCCAAAGATCCATGTTCTACTAAAACATGGATACAATCTGATGCCTCAAATGGAGTGATCATAATAAGGCTTCCAATACCTGAACAGAAACATACGTACCTCAGAGTATACATGCTTTTATGGCTTGTAGTATGTTCTTCCTCTTCATCCATATTCACTACAATGTTTGCATTGCTTCTGAAAAGGGAAATAATAGTTGTTGGGGTTTTTTTCAGAAGGTTGTTTATCAGCCTTTGCATGCATGATTTTCCCATTTACAAAGCAATTTTTTTTTCCTTCTGAAGATTGTTTTAGTGTGCCTCAGTATGTTAGTGTGCTTGTTTGTGTGAATGTGTGTGTGCAAGGGTTTGGGTGACACTTCAGTTGTTGTTTTAAAATTCTTGCAAGGTTTCCTCCTGTGTAGATACAATGTACCATCTCAATACTACTGCGTTTGAACAGATATGAAAACCTCTTCACTAGTATTAAAAAATGACATTGCTCAAAATGTAAAATATCTCAGATTATGTAATAATGAACAGATTTACACTGTGATGAAGCTTTCAAAGTCCTCCATTACCAAAAAAAAAGTTTATTTGTTATTTGTGACCCGCTACAACAAAAGGATCCTAAAGTCGCTGACGGCTGAGCCGAGAAAATCGAGTTTGAAGTTACATCAACAAAATTGGTCGAAACAATCAGATTTCTATTTTTGGCATAATTTTGTAGTCTAATGCATTGTCTATCATCTGCCGAAATTTCGAAGCTAAATGATCAAACAAAAGGCAAGAAATTAGCGTTTTTCTGGGCCATGATTTTCCGACTTTTGATGTAACAGAAACGTGTGCGAAGATTTGGATTTAGCGCTGCAACTAGACTCCACCCCTTGCAACAAAGGAGTGATCTTATTGTTCAGTGCGTGGCATCCTGATTACTGATTGGTCATGCGAAGACCGCTGGCGCTAAGCTTGAATGAACATCGCGGAGGTCGCTAGGAGCATACCTTCTATTGTCAAGCGGTGAAAACTGTCTTGCCTCCCCTTGATCATATCAGTGTCGGAGGGAAAACTTTCATGGCGTTTTTCTCGAAACTCTGATTTCCTCAACCACTTGACATGCGCTAATAAAATCATCGATATCTCTGCAACCGAGTACTTTTATGAGTTGTGTTATATGAAATCAAAATAGAAGAGTAAGGGAATAATGTCATGTCATTTCCAGAAAATTGTCCTTCCCCAACTTTCGGATCCTTTTGTTGTAGCGGGTCACATTTTCTTGTGCCATATTTTTGCTTATTGTGGAAAGGAAGTAAAACATCCACTATAACCCTCAACAGCAGCAAATCCTACTATTGGCTTTTGTACATGAGATTTTATTTATACATTTTATTTATAAAACATATATCGCCTAAACCCAAGTTCTGGCCTCAATACTACTAACCTTGATATGGCTACCACCTTTGTGAAATTCATGTCTCGGGGTCCAAGTTCTGGAGGCGATGCCATTTTATACAAATATGTGTCTGTGAAGGGTTGTAACATATAACACTTTTGCCGCGGAGCTTAATATATAGCGACCATCTCCCGAGTGTGGGTAGACAATGTATAATGCATCATGAGGAGAAAGGTAAATGCTCTTGGAAAAGTTTTGCCCAGTCTAACGGACCCCTTGCACATTATTTAAATCTGTATAGGTAAAACATGAGCACTGCTCCCGAAGTGATATCCCGGGGGGTAAAGCCCCCTCGCGGGAGATTGGTTCTCGTTTCCGAGTGACAGGTTTCCCCACTTTCCAGCTGTGATGGCGCTCAATAATTCAGGCTCTGTTTTGACTCGTTTTCGCATGCAAGGGTGGCTCGTGTTGTTGAATAATCTCTCCCAGTCAGAGAGCGAAATTGGGAGCAGTGGATTTGTGGAATGATGGACGAGGAAGGAGCAGGGAAAAGGAGAGGTGAATTGTGTGTGTGTACGCACATTTACGAAAACTGGAACCCTCTTTTATTTTCTTGGAATCACTAAAAGCAACAATGGGATTGCTGATAGATAGTATTCAAGTATATATTCCAAAGACTTGTAGCAAAGCTGGGGATCATTCATTTAGTGTGACTGCATCCAAAGAATGGAACAACATCCCCTCTTTCATTAACCCGTTAAGGACGAGTCCTGAGTATATTCGTCAGGTGTCTATGGAAAATGCGTTTTGTAGAAAATCAGCTCATCCTCAATTGGTTAATTAGTCAGTTAGTGTTTTTCTTCTCTGCTATTTGATTATCATTTTTGTTGTTTGACTATTTTGTGTAAACACTGTGATATAGTCTATACCATGGAGAGCACACTGAAATACTTTTTATCTTTATTGTCAAAATATGTGATACAATCGTATATCCATTGCGCCACAGTATTGGTGACATGCTGTTTTTCATAATGATGTTTGTTTGAAGGAAAGTCTGTTTTAGAAGTCTAGAGAGGAATGCAATGGCATTAAGATAAAGCAACAATATTGTAGAATATTTAGGAAAACTTATTGTTGTTGTTTTTTCAGCTGATACTGTCTTCAAATCTGCAAAAAAACTCATTTCCGTTCAAATGTATATCCCATGATGCATGGCATTTCAGTTTCAAGTCAATGGTACTGCATGTGCATCCATATTTTTTTCCAGAGTTCACTTGGCAGCAGGGAAATGTAGTTTTGGTTTTCTTTCTTATGCTGTTAATCCAAAAGGTGCCATTTTATGTCATACCGGTATCATGGATGTAACAATATCTCATGTTAGGGATGTGCACAAAATAAGGACTCTGCTAATTCTGTACTATCCATCTGGATTTGTATTATCCTCTCAACTTTTTTGTACCTATGCAATCCCTAGCGTATTTTTGTGCTATTCCATTAGTATTTAACCCGTTGAGGACAGACTGATTTTGCTACGACACGCATTTCCCATAGACACCTGCCCAAATATACTCGAGATTCGTTCTCAACGGGTTAATGGTTGACCTTTATCATCACACCATCCCTTTGCCCCCCCCCCCCAACAAAATGATCACAGTGTGAATGATAATATCCACTGAGATAATACAATACCATAGTCCAACAGGAAGGCCTGTGTGATACAATGGGATGGGAAGGATTATGTAATCACCATTCATGTGGAATAGTTAGTTTCAGGGCATCTGTACAAGGAGGCTGTGATAGCAGGCTGATGGATTTGCATATTTGGAAAACAAAACACAATAATATCTAAAGCCTGAATAAACCTTCCACTTCAAGATAAGTATTCGGAGTTCAAGTTAAGTATCTGTTTCCTGCAAGCAAATATTTTTATTAATTCAAGATAAGGAAATATGGATTTCGATAATGATCAAACAAAGTGTTTGGGTGTTACATTTTCTGGAAGCAGTTTGCAGGTATTGTGGTCTCAAAAAGCACTGCCCCCCCCCCAAAAAAAATATATATATATGTATATAATTATATATATGTTTACATATGATTATGTACACAGACCTGGGCAACTCTTATGTCATCTTACTTGGTATTAAATGATAAAGACAAACATTACGAGAATAACATAAACATATATCCCAATACATTTAGTACAGTATACGTAGGAAGAGTTTGAAATGAAAAAACAAACAAACTGATAAACACCATTTTCAATGTTTTTTTTTATTTTTAAGTAAGGTCATCATCAAATAGTGAAAAATGTAGTCTTTCCCTTGATATTACACTCATGACACAACAAGAAATAATTTTGAAAATATTGGTAAAATTATCACATACATTTTAATCACTTTTCCTGTTTTTCAGCAACTTGAATCTCAATTATGTCTAATTAATCAAATATATATGTATATATATGTATATATATATATATATATATATATATATATATATATATATATTAGCTTTTGCACTCAAACTCTTCATAGAATATTTCATGAGCCCATTCCATTCACGAACCTGGTAGCCTGTGTATTAAGTCTATGGGGATATCAGAATTCAGTATGGCATGGGGTAATTTGTGCACATTGATACACATTCACAACATCAAAAAAGAAGTGGAGAAGATTGAATCAAATTGTTAAAGTGTGGATTGAACACAGGAACAGATAAAGGTACTTCACAAAGCAAAAAGCAAAATAAATCAAAATGTGGCTACATTAATGTTTAATAGGAATTTGATAAAGGCAAGGAGTATATGTTACCCCAGTGAGAAGAGCTGGACAACGCCACACCCAGAACAGTCTCTACAGATCTAAGAATCTTTACAGTGAAGATGTAAAGTGCATGTTGGTATTGACATCATGACCTGCCAAGAAAAAATTAGTGCATCAATAATTATTTTCAAATTGTGATGAATGTAATGAATGTAATCAGAAATGATATATTATTTTGATACATATTGCTTTTTCTCAAGAAGACATCATTCACAGCCGACAACCATCATGTCAATCGCAGATCCTTCTCTTTTTTCTTTTTTCTTTCTTTTTTTTTGGGTATGTATTCACAAATCCCCGCTCCATTTAAATAAGAGACGAAAAGATCTTTCCAAATAAAGCGTATCTCTTGCCAGAAAATTGAATTTTTAGAGTGGAAAGGAATGCCTAAAGACAAGCTCATGATCGTTTTCTCCTCACTTCCTAACAATATTTATTATTTGATAGATATTGATTCAGAACAGCTGTCACGGAACCGCTCTGGTTCCGCAGGCAACCCCACTCTCTGTATAGATGCATGGGCACTCGAGCATTCATGGAATTGTACCAATATCATTAGGTTTGCGTGTCAAGAGTACTAAGGGACTTTCCATGTTGTTCTCTTAGAAGTCTGGGATGTGGCCTTTCTATATATGTATATATATATATATATATATATATATATATATATATATATATATATATGAATTTTATATTTATTTACTTCTTTATTTATTTATTTATTTATTTATTTGTTTATTCATTCATTTATTTATAGAAATATCCTAATAAAAGTCGGGACCCACCTTTTATTAAGATCTCTTTGTTTTACTTGGTATTTGAATACCTCAGCCATTTCAAAACCAATTTTCATCAAATTAACTTTGAATTCCTCTTAGAATTGAAAACTCTTAGATATTTCATAAAGTGATTTCTGAATATCTCACAGAAAGTTAAAATCTGAGACCTCACCTCAACCAATACCATTCCATACCTTTAATGACATAAGACTGCCAATTAGGGGAAGATGTTAGTGACCAAAGACAGTGAAACAAACACGGGGAGCCATTTTGTTAGAATGTAATTCTTTCCTTACCACTGTCAAAGTTTCCATCAACTTTGCTTTGCTGATTACGAACTGCATGAACTCTCCAACAATATTAGAATTCATAGAGATGAATCAAATCTATATGGAAAGGAAGACCGTGCTTGTGCATCATTAATACAAATGTGGCAGGGATAACTGAGTTAATACACACAGAAAGATTACTGTAACATTATTGTAATTCTAAGTACAGTGACTTGTACTGCCTATTAGGTGGGACGCCCCCTTGAATATCTTACCTCCAAGTGTGGTGATTCGAATGCAGTGTATTTGTTCTTGTTATTTATTATGCTTTGACACACACAGAAGCTAGAGCAAAGTATCTGTACGTGCCCTCCATCAATCTGGACCCCCATTTGTCCACTGCAATTCATGGTTTCGAAAAGAAAAACAGGAGGAGAAAAATCCAAACATTTCTCACCATTGAAAGTTTGAATATCTTGAGAATACTGGCAGTTGTATAGTTCGGAGATTAATTGCATCTCACAAAACAACAACCCTTAGAAAACTATCAGCTATGAATGTGTGTGGTTGTGGCTATGCGTATTATTCTTCGCTCGTTTTCAGTTACGGACAAGTTGTCTTTGTCCATACGTCATCAAAACACGCTCGACTGGAAAGGGAAAAATCGCAGCCTTATCGGTTTCCTCCTTAATTAGGTTTGTATTCTGCCAGCAAAGGTCGTTTAAAGACTCCGGTGAGAGTTTCGTAAAGGAGAGCGTCGGGATGGGGTGATTGAGTGGTTTTGTGCATTGTCAATGCGTGGGGACACCGTACGGGGAGCAAATCTATGCTCAGTTGTAATTACACGACTGGAATATTCATTTGCTTTTACACTTGTGGACAAAAACAAAGTGTGCGAGTGACTCGTGTACGCACCTGCAGAATAACAAGATTGTCATGCGTACGGACTGCGCTCGGAACGCAATTGTTCAAAATGTAAATGTTTTGCTCTTTCCTCTCAAGTCATGCATATATCTAACCACAAATTTGATTTGTAGAGTGTGTGGTGATACCAATATGCATCTATTATATGTATGGGATTAAAGAGTCATATCTCCCATTCCAGTGAAATTCTTGTTAAACTGTGATGTCATCATACAGCAGTTGGAATATGAATGTAGACATAATTCATCAGAACATACTCATGTACTCCTTTAAACCACCTGATGCAACCCCCTGGTCACATTTGAATGTGTGTCATTTCTTGAAGGATGAAACTTTTTGATAATGGCGTACTGCTGATTAACTCTTTAGGTACCAGCTGTGGCAATTTCCCATAGAGTTGATGTGCATGAAGCACCTGTTCTCATAGGCACCATGTCCCTTCCATGTTCCTCTTAACTAAGATGCATAAAATTAGTATCTGGCGACTCTTCGGTAATCATAATGGTAGGACCCTCTGGTAAAACAGTGACAGTGCTGAAAGAGCTAGCTACCCTGGATCAAGAAGACCATACTGTAATATTGTTGTTATTATTACCATCATCATCATCATCATCATCATCATCATCATCATCATCATCATCATCATCATCATCATCATTATTATTATCTTTATCATTATGATCTGAGGCAGGGGAAAAGACAATTTATGTTCTTGATACATGTTGATTGTTTGTGTGAAAATGCTACGAAAGCTTAATTTTAGTCATCAGCAGATACAGGGTATGGAGGTACGTATCAAGCAATGCTGTCTTCAAGCATGCAGTGCAAATTAGCCATGTTCCATTTGCCAACAACATGAACAAAGAAAACCCAGACCAACTAATATTCAGGATATCAAAGTTAGCTGAAATTAAAAAAATGTGATATGTTTCCCCTTCCATTCAATTGTCCTGCACAACACAGCCTGTCTGAGTAAAAACAGCTGTGCATGATGTCCTTTTTATTGCGAGTGATTATCACTATATCAATTTTAGGACCGTAACTGAAAAGTTTTGTTTCGTCAAGTAATGTACTGCTGCTGAGGGTGTGAGTACACATGAATGAAGTCATAGCATTATAATTTGACTTCATTCCTAGTTTGGCTGATGATTGAGTGCCACCCTTGACACTGATAGGATATATTTGTTGCCAATTTGACTACTTGATGCCAAAAGCAAAGCAAAAAAAAAAATCCATATAAAGTGTGTTTATATCAGAGATGACGTGTTCGAGGGCAGCTAGGTGTGAGATTTTGAGGCGCATCAGAGCTGCTCGAGGAAGCGAAATGACCAAATGGGGAGAGGGCGTGAGTGGGGGTGTACCCCTTCCAGCAGTAAGGAGCTGTGACATTTTAAAGGCCCAGTAGCGTGGGGGTAACATGTTGGAAGTTGGAAGGCTGGCCGGCTCTGATATATTTAAGAATTCCTGTAAAAAAAGAAATTGTGTACAACTTTTTAACTGCTCTCTGTGTAAGTACACACACAGCTGAAGAATTTTGACTGGAGTCAATGGTCACAGATGAGCATATGCTATTCACTAACAGGTGCTATTCGTGGTTTTCAAATGTACCACAGTGGGCAGCGAATGAATCAGCCCACCCATAAATCCCCACACTGCTTAGTCTTTAAACCTGTAAATCATGTAATCTGGTACATTGCAGATATAATGTTTTGATTGATTCTGATTTTAAAAAGAAATGATTGTCCAAAAATTTGAATTTTAATGGATGGAAGTCCATGTTTGTTTGTTGTTATTGTTGTATTTTGTGGGAAGGGGAGGGGCATTTATTTGTTTGTTTGTTTTTAGAGGGGGAGACTCTAGCCTAATGCGTGGGACTTGATAGGTCTGGTATATATATACAACTGTACATATACGTGTATGTGTGTATATAATATACACTGTACATGTATATACATAGAGAGAGAGAGAGAGATATGCAATATACACACATGCTTACAGTCACACACCTGTTTCAATGCACTGGTGGTTGCAAAAAGTAGATAATATGAACACATCTCATGCTGTCTGACAAGAAGCATTATGGCTGTAAATGGAGGGGAACGAGCTGCCAGTCCAAAAATGTTTTTTTGGGGGGGATTTGAACTGCCCCAGTCCAAACTTAGGATTGGTTTGTAAAGTGTTATAACTGATAAGAAGAATAACAACGATATAGAGTTTTATGGAGACGGATTTGTTGCCATTCTGCTTCTTTACAGTTCAGTTTTGTCTTTGTTTTGTATTTGTGTGGAAGATAGTAAGGTAGAGATAGACATGACAAATGTGTGTATTTTAAAGTGACACAGTGAAATAGAAGACTTGCTCCAGAGCGTGTGTTTATTTGTATGTGTTGCAAAAAAAAAAAGCTGCTGAAAACTGCTTATCCAATAGTGGCGAGCCAATGGAGTAAAATGGAGTCAAAAGGGGCCTTTTGCCTCTGACGAAGATTCTGCTAGGATCGAAAGCTCAGGCCCCTTTTGACTCCATTTATTTGTATGTGAAACAGAGATGTTGATAAAGTGCAAGTGCAAGTGTGTGTATGTGTGTCTGTGACATAGGCAAGTCGAGAAAGTGTGTGTGTTTTTGTTTGTGTGTGTATAACCTTGTGGCATTGACAAGGTTTGTATGTTTGTATGTGTACATGACCTAGAAAAGTAGGAAAAAAATATGTGTGCATTTAGGTCTGTATGTGTATTACCTTGTGACGTAAATAAGATTTGTGTGTTT
The DNA here is from genome assembly GCF_040938485.1 of Diadema antillarum. NCBI lineage: Eukaryota > Metazoa > Echinodermata > Echinoidea > Diadematoida > Diadematidae > Diadema > Diadema antillarum. The sequence goes on from NW_027271794.1 coordinate 826,352, forward strand.
GTGTGTGTGTATGACCTAGAGAAGTAGAGAATATGTGTATCACCTTATGAACAAGGTTTGAGTGTTTTTGTATACGACCTACAAAAAGTGGACAATGTTTGTGTGTAAGTGTGTGTGCACATATATGACCTCAAGACATATGCAAGGTGTATGTGTGTGTGTGTCTGTGTTAATGTTGTTAATGAGTGTGTGTAGAAAAGATAGAGGGATAAGCAGAGGGGAAGAAAGGTGACATGGCTTTCACTTGCTGTAAAAGCTGTTATTTCGCACAGAAATTTTAGTGAAAGAGGGGGTCACAGATATTTTTGTGAGATGTTCTTGCAATTTGAAACCTAGGCTTATTGTAAGTACACTATTAAAGTAGAGTTTGGTTTGGAAATGACTGATTATGTAATACTGTCCATAAGAAGAAGAAGAAAAAATACATCAATTTATTTAACCTGACAAACATTCATAAATTGACTATGATATTCATTTCCTCAACCCATTTAGGGTTTCTGTTTGTTTCTTTGTTTGTTTGTTTTTATTCAATGCTTGAGTTTCGGCCTGACATTACCAATGCAACACGTTCCCTCGTGTGAATGCATGCGCCAAAGCCCATCATCGCAAAGGTTACCTCTGTGATAAACAATTTGTTCAGCACACAGACATAATTATTCTGAGACCTTACCTTTTTTTTTCAATGAAGTGCCATGTTACCATGACAACTACTTCCATCATGCTAGATAAGCGGGATAGCAGGGAATGGTATGTCTCACATTTTCTCTTCCTCTCTTTTCCTCTCTTTCTTTCTTTTTCTCTCTTATTGTCTAACATTCTTTCCAATGCTATCTCTTTCTCGCTGCTTCAAGGTTAATGAATAGTATTGGTTCAGTTTTCAGTGGCAAAGTGATGTTCACCCTGCTTTGTAGAATTTTTTCACATTACAAGATTCATTCAATCCATAATTGCTGACTGCTACTCTATCAAGATTTTTTTTCTCTCTCATCTCAGAGATGACATATCCCTCTGATACAAAAGCATATATGATTTGTAATATAATTACAAACCAGCTCATTATGTGCATTTGGTAGTCTATGGCAGATTGTTTCATTGTATAGTTCTGTTGGAATATCCTCATGTTTTTCATCTGACATTATTGTTTATCTTACAGTCAAGTTCTTCTTTCATCTCACAAGATTTAATTTGTTTTCTTGGTTTAAGTGTCCTCATTTTCTGCTTAAAAGTGCATTTCTTATTAGCTTCTCCCACCATACAGCTGTATCTTTGATCATTCTTAAAACACGATCAATCATGTCTGCTCTGTTACTGAATGAATTCAAGTTTGATTCTCATAATGTTGATGATGGTAAGTTTTAGAAATTAATTTGATATAGTGGTACCTCGTTTAATGAACTTACAACAGCATTTTTAATTTATACTTTGCTCTATGCTTTTACATATGAATAACTATCATGTCCTACATTTTATATAGGTAATGAAATCAAGGAAGGCTCGCTCAATTATATATAATGTGAACTGTTCATCTTCTTGTCCACATAGTATGTGTGCATGTTTCTTATATCATAGTTCATAAAGAATGTTTCCTTTGCTGTTTTTCCTTGAAACATTTCTTTCTCCTATTTGTTGTTGTTTCAATTTTAAGAATGAAGTTTGCACATTTTTCAAAATTGTACCTAGCAAATTGATTTTGTCCCTCGATTCTGTTCCGAGGTAATTTCCATCTAAAGTATTCGCAATTAGCACATAGATCGATGATCCATTTTCTCCTTGTGCTTTACAGTACATATATATCTCTGTATCATATCTTTTATTATTTAACAGTAGCACCCTTTGTAAATGGTATTCGATCCTCAATCATATTCTCTGTTCCCCCATCCCTCTCAATCTCGAACTTTTTTTTTCAATTTTCTATTTCTGTCACCCCCTCTTGTCGACCAGTTCAGTAATGGCGAATTCAGAGACGTCTAATTGTCCAATCTGACTATATTGGCATCCTCCCTATCGCGGCCATGCACAATCGGAAACACTGTCAACTCTGCAAGCTCAAATTGCGTCCTAATTGATTAATGAGAGCGGAGTCACGCTCTCGGCATGCATGCTCGCCGTTCGTATAGGGCCCGCTTTGCAGTTTTTTGCGAAGACGGGCTTGAAGCGACGAAGGCAAGCAGGTGGATATTGCCGGCACGAGATCCCAATCATTACCCTCCCAATACCCGTCTCAAGGAAAGTTCTGTTAAGATTAATGTAGATTAATTTGCATCCTTATCCCATCCCCAAACTCCCAAAGGATCCTAATTAAAGCCATTAATGCCTTGATGTACAGATGATTAAGATAGATAAATACTCCTTTATTCTCGGTGGCGACGTGAGTTCCGTCCATTCTTTTCTTCTTATTCTCATTGATGGGTGGAAACCTTCAATAGTAATGGGTCATCCAGCGGTTTTCTTAGAATTCCATGTAGACCATTATCTGACGAGGCTACCTATGGACCATACAAGGAAAGATGACATCACACTAGCTTTTATTCTTCTAACAAAGTTATGACATCAGAGAGAAGAATCTATACTTTTTTTTAGCCATTTGTTATGTATACTTGTTTCTATATGCTGTTAATTGTCTCACATGGAATCTGGTGGGTTCTCCTGAGGGCATCTTAAGGGCGATTTGATGCTCACTATTATCTCTTTAGGCTGTTTTTCAAATAATGTACCTTTGCATATGTACAACATTCTTATTGACTTTATTCTATGCTGCTTTGCTTTGATTTTCTACAATTTGTTGACTTAATTTTTTTATTATTATTTAATATTATTAGTATCTTTATTATCTCAAATTTTGTTGTGATGTTTTTGTAATCCTGTTAATTTGATCAATAAAAACTCAATGAAAAAAAAAAGAATCTATACTTTTTCACCTCTTGGAAAAGTAGTTGAGCAGAGAGGTGCAATCACAGATTCTAAGTGGAAATGAAGACTAACAAGGTGACATCCAGCTTCAATGTGCTCAAATTTGCTTGGGTAGAAATGGATTGAAAGTTGAATCCTTCCACCAAAATGTCATTGACATTTGGGATCTTTAAAGTGAGCCCCCCCCCAAACAAACAAACAAACAAACAAACAAACAAACAAACAAACAAACAAACAAACAGACAAACAAACAAACAAAAAACAAACAAACTTTAATTGTGATGTGGATTTTATTCCTTTAGTGTCCTCCATGAAGACAATATTTTGTGTTAGAGTTGCATCATGATAGAACAAAGTGAGTAATATAAAGAAGAACCCTGCCTAGCATATCAGCCTGTCACTTACTGGCTTCCAGGTTTCAACACTACCATCAGGGCTAAAGTGATTTTATGGCATTTGCAGAGACCAAAAAAAAAAATAATAATAATGAAACAGACACCCAAGTTCTTCATCTAGATCATTTCTCTTAGTAGTCTAATTTAATTATAGTTAGTTATATGTCTTGTTAATATTTTTTGCTGCTTTGGCACTCTAAAAATGTAAATAAAAAATGAATATTCATATTACCCTCTCCACAAAGATAATGCTTCTTTATTCATACGCCCTGGTTTCTTGTGACAGTCACATACAGCTATATATGAACATTTCAACAACAAAAAAAAGACTACATGTTCTGTGTCTTCAGCACAGCAAAGTCTTTACGTGAGTGCATAAACCTGCAAATCATAGCATAGGAATGATCACTGAAGCATTCTTTTTAAATATCAATACTATAGACTTTTGCATTCCTGTTTGTAGACTTCAATGTCTAAATCGTGCTTTTTATTCATATGCATCTTCTACGTTGAAAAGAGCATGAAGCTGTCAATCAAAACAAAACAAAAAATAAAAAAAGGTTGTTTCATAACGTGCAAACGTAGTCATGCCTCTGCTGTTCCCATGGCAACAGTAATGTCTCGACACCAGGAGACGGGTGGGGCAGTTAAGTGCCAGATGCTTCCCCCCTAGATTGATTTTGTCTTCAAGAGTGTGTGGTGTGTGTGGAAAGAGACTGCAAGCTAGTAAAGTCTGGATAGGAAGCAGTCACTTTAGTACTCATGGAAATATGGATTGTTGGGGGGGGGGGGAGGGGTGTACTGGTTTATCGAGGGCGTGTCTTCCGCATGTGCTCGTAGACCGTAAGTGATGAATCCTGCCGGGGGAGCTAATCCGACAACCTGTTGCCCGGCCACCTGCAAATGATCCGCGATCCATTTATTCGGGAGCGGGGGAGGCAAAATTCTGGCTGCATCAGCTGACACCCGTGTACGACACGCGAGACAGTGTAGAGGATGCAAATAACCTTTCATTTCCGACTCACTTGGCCGACATATCATTTAAACCAACTGTGAGGCTTTCAAACATTACCAGCCACCTGACGGTGCCTTGTATACTGCGTATATATGTGTACTGAGTAATGCAACAACCTCTTTCCACCCCTTCTTCCTCCTAAAAAGACCAATTTTCCCTGAATCTGTATCTTGAGAAGGACTGTTAGTGGACACAATATATCATTAAAGAAGCATTTCCAATGATAGCTTTCTTGTGTCAAAACCCATTTTTTTTTCAAAAACAAAACCGATGATTATGTAATTGTGGATAATTTGAACTCATAGTCAATTTGTATGTTTGTTCTCTTTTGTTACTTGTAGAAACATTTTTGTCTTAAGCGCTACAATGTATATAGATTTTCCATATTGTTATTATTATCATTATCATTATTATTATTATTATTATTATTATTATTATTATTATTATTATTATTATTATCATTATTATTTATAGTAGTAGTAGTAGAAGTAGAAGTAGTAGTAGTAGTATCTGTAATGTGGTAGATACTTTGTGACCTCTTACAAGCATGCAGCATGTGGTAAAAATCCACATCCAGTACTTGGCAATCTATGTGTGTGGAAGACAGCTTTTTGTTCTGCACTCTCAGAGGTGTATGATGCTCAAGGTTGTTTTCAGTTTGTCATCTTTTTGTTTTTTGTTTTGTATGTGGCGCAGGAAGACTTAACAAAGATCCTGGTTGCATGGCATCTGTATCATTAATGAAAATCGTAGTCATGGAGACCTGTGGCTTTTTTTATCTGTGTTGTAGGACAAAACAAACTTTGAGCATAAAATTCAAAACAGATTCAAAGTAACGTTATATGATTTCCCTCCCAAAGGTTGCATACAGTGTAGCTGAAAGCAAATTCAGGATAAAGGTGCTGTATCCTAAGTACAGCAGGCTATTTTGGGTGGAAATCTTGTTGCTGTTTTTTTTTCAATCAAAATGCATCCATTTAAAGTTAATATGGGAAGATTCAAGATGGCAGTTGTGTTGCTCATTTGTCACATTATATTTTGATGAAATTGTGCCCCCAAAAAGGAATTTCTATCTAACAGAGATATCAAGAAGCAGATGAGAAATAGAATAAGATGAATAGTGATAGGGAATAAGGATCATTAACTCTAAAGTGATTCAGGTAGGCCTATAGAACACAAAATGATAATATGTGAGAATACGTTATGATATATAATGTTACCCATAATTATAAAGGAACCAGTTGTAGCTCAGTAGATAAAGACCCCAAACTCTCTATTTTGAGGTTCTAGGTTTAGGTAAGCTGGCAGCAAGAGTTGTGTCCTAAGACAAGACATTTTATAGTCCTTGCCTACAATACAGTAGTCCCACTGAGGGGACTCCAAGCTGTTAGTAGCTCATAAATATTTAATTGTTTCCTAACAAGTGCCTGCAGTAGATAGATCCAAGCACACATGCATGCATAGGCGATGGTCAATAAAACATAGCAGAAAGCTTATCCAAGAATAGTATGGAAGCTCTCAGTCAAAAAAAAAAAATGCAGAGTTTCTGATGGCATTACAGGTACATGTATGTAATGAAAGGTTTATATCGTTTCCTTGAAAGCACTGCAAGGGACTGTCTTCCCTGGGCTAGGGGTTGACTTTATGCAGAAAGTATTGCCCAACGCAAGCTGTTTAAAGCGCCCTCACTGCTATAAAGACATGTGATATTCGAAACATCCCCAGCGTCCAGCCAACTACCCCACAGGCGCAATGATTTCCCACTCACATGAGGAGCATCGCTTTCGAATTCATCCGAGCGGTGCTAAGTGCATCGGGGGAGAGTGGCAGTAGTGATACTCAAATCTGTTGTGACAGTGAACATGTCTTGTATGCTGTGAATATTATTTTCTCAAGTCTTGTGTCTTTGTAGCTCAGCAGTAGAATGGCATAACTTCCATATTTTTTTCTATATGTTACTTACATCCTTGTGGTGCTCAAATGAATATGCTTATCTCTCTCTCTCTCACACACGCACACTTTCTGTCACTTAAAAAATGAATACAAACAGATAAAGGGGAATGGAACCCATATACGTGTATTGAATAAATTAAGCAATATTATCAGAACATATCGGTGAAGTTTGAAGAAAATCTCATAATTTATTTGAAAGCTATGAAATCTTAAAGTTTTGGTGCCACCATCGCTGGATGAGAAGACTACAACTGTTCATGACATCACACATGGAGAATGATGTATAGAAAAGTAATGATGTGGGGCTAGTATGGTGGTAGAGTATTGTTGTGGTGGTCTGTATTAGTGTAGTAGCATAGTAATGTAGTGTTGAAGTTTTGTTGTGATGGTATGGTAGTGTGATAATGTGGTAGCATGAAACCTGTGATAATATGGTGGTGTACTAGTGTGTTAGTGTTGCACTGCTGTGCTGCAGTAGTGTAGTGATGATCTGGCAGTATTTTGTTTCGATGGAGAGGCAGTGTATGTACAAGTGTAATTTTCATTGCTGATTAGTTTCCAGGCACCTGAGCCAATCAGGGAAGAATTAAAGCACTCCAGTGTGCATGCCTTCCCATGAACTAAGAACGGTAGGGGTTAACCCATTGAGGATGAACCGATTTTGCTGTAGCACATATTTCCAATAGACACCTGTCAGAGTATACTGGGGACTAGTCGTCAACGTGTTAAAATAGGTAGAATGTTTCCGAGGAGGTAACCGTTTCTATGCCAGGGCCTTTTGACAGAGTGTTTGATGCCATTGGGTGCTTTGCGCCAATCAGCACTTACAGTAAAGCAGTCAGAGGGTTAATGTGTGGGATGCACCTACTTAGTGGAGAAGAATCCCATCTTAGATGAGAGTGGAGAAAGATAGAGGTGAGACATGGAGTGAGGAACGTAATGATTGTAAAGTGCTTTTAGCAGTGCTTACATGCACACGGAGGTCAGTGAGGGAATCGTGCTTAATGCATGTTTCATGTCCCAAATAAGCTTAGTATGCATATCTCAGTGACGTCATTAGTCCAAAAGTGCGGTAATATTATACTTGCATATCATTGCATCTGGTATCGATATTGATTCCCTGTATGTTACAAACTTACCGCGACAATGTCAAATGCAGAACATCTTTCTTGAATCGGTAAAGCGACATGCAATCTCTGTTGAGCCACTTGAGTGTTGGTACCACGTATTTGACGTACAATACATGATGCATTTTTCATACAGTGCTTGGGTTTGTGGATCTACAGCATGAAGCGATCAACTGATAACCATATACTGTATATGCTAACATGATCTTATGTAGATATGAATGTGGCAACCAGTCATCGTTAAAGGAAACCAAAGCCAAAATATAAGTGTGGATTGAGGAAACTTGGACAACCAATTCAAAGTTATGAATTTTTTAAAATTTAGTTGCTATCATTGCTGGATAACAAGACTACTGCAGTTCATGATGTCATTTTGGACAACAATATAAAGAAAATAGTAGGAAAATTCCTCAAAAGTTTATTTTTCATGAAAAGTACAGATTCCACAAACTTGTTATACAGACATATGTTAAGGATAATATTATTCCCCCTATTTTTTGAAAGAGGTATTAAAGTCAAGTGTTCTTTTCTTATACTAGAAAAGTGAAAATAAGTTGGAATTTCCTTTATATTATTGTCTAAATGATATCATGAACAGTAGTAGTCTGCTTATGCGGGCAAATGACTGCACCAAGACTACATCAAAACTTCAAAAATTCATAACTTTTGAATCAATAGTCCAATTTTCCTCAAACTTTCATTGATGTGTTCTGATAATTTTTTTTTCACTCAATGCACATTTATATTTGGGCTTTGGTTCTCTTTACTGGTGGAATTACAGCAAAGTGCTATGTGACATTTAAAGTAATACAATGATATCCTGAATGAATGTAATAGGGGTGGGGATAAGGTTATTCAGAGAGTGTTGGCATGTGGCAGCATTTTTGTAATGAAAAGTGCAGTCACTTTCTATTCATCACCGATGATTTGTGGAATCCCTTTTGCTCACCCGAAAATTAGTTCCCTTTACAAAGCTTGTGGATTAAAGTATAATTTTTTTTCTAAATCTCTTACTCATACTTATATTACGTATAATTACTGTTCCTATCCAGAGTTACGTAGCTTGTTGACCTGTCATTGAAAATATGTGCAAGCTTCTCCAATTACACCTAATTGCAAAACTTGTTCACACCCATGCTGCCGCCATAATAAATATACGTAACATAACATCTATTTATAGGATCATACAATATCAGTAAAATGTCATGAAGTTATTAGCAATTCCAAGGTTTTCTATGGAGATGAGCGCTGTAAGTCATATATTTTATATAAAAATATTGTGTATTTAGTGTATTTGATTCAAATTTTGAGGATTATGCAATTCTCTGTGACTTACTAATACTTTGAACATGCTATTATGAGTTTAAAGAGACAAGATTTATGGAGATGACAAGTATCTTTTTTATTTTTAGTTCCATTTCTGTTGACTCAGGCAAAGAGTAAGGGTAAAATTGTGATACCAGATTTTCAGTGAGGCAAGAAGGTGTTAACTCCACAGACAGACATTGTACATTATTAATGCCGTTTTGGTTCTCACATGTATTATGGTATGTTTGGTGTGTATGTTATGAACATGGAAAAAGCTTTCCGCAAGTTGTCGTCGTTTATTCATGACCAGCCTCGAGAGGCATTTTTCTGCATAAGTGTTGCACATCCAGGGAGACTCTTGAAATGAATACCATACCCCACAGACTAGGGAGATCATGACAGCAGTGATGGTGTTATGGGGGAAGGGTGGTTGAGGAGAATACTTGTAGGAGTCAATGAACCTCCTCCAAGTTGGCCAGAGCCTACTCATTTCCATGATTCCATATCTTGACACTAAGGTTGAAGGGGGGGGGGGGGATGGAGAGGAGAAAGGGGGGGGGGATAAGATTTACCCCCATGTACACACACTCATGGCTCTCTTACTTTCAATTCATTTGCAAAATTCATCAGCTACTATTCCACTCTCCTGAAGGCTGAGCACACTGTCATTAGTCACCAATCGTCTGCACGTCCAATGATGGATGGCGAGAGGAGAGTGTGGCGAGATTTCAGTAGCCTTGCTCCAAAGCTGAGATTGATTTTTTTTTCTCATCAACTCTACCCAGAAGATTAATTGTGCGTTTATGGTGAAGGCTGGTTTGAATGTAGCAACAGAAATTTAATAAAGTCAATTTTTGCTTCTCAGGGTATATTGGCAGAGCTTCTTAAATGTGAAATCATGGATGAAGATATGATATCTTAACTTTATCATTTCTAAATATTCAAGTCTTAGATTTTCAATCTGAGGAGATTTTCAATGTAAAATTGAAAACCTTTTTAACTTTTTGATGAAATATGTACTGTTATTAGTATTGAATACTCTAAAAGCTGTTATTTTCAAAAGGGTTTAGTTCTAGCAAATTTTGCAAATTGCTGGTGAGCAGCAAGATTGTAATAGCCTTGTTCCTAAGCTGAGATTGATTTTTTTTAAATCTGCCTACACAGGAGATTCTCATGTGTCCATGGTAAATACAGTGATTTGGATATAGTAACAGAGACCCAGTGGCTGATCCAGGTAGGGGCGCACCAAGCACGCGCCCCCTCTTTAGTTCTTGTTAAAACAAAAGAAATAAAAAAAAATGGGGGGGGGGGTGTGCGTGCGCCCCCCTTTAATTTTGTCAAGGAATTATGGAATTACGGTATTCCTGGATCCGCCCCTGGAGACCAGATAGAGTATGTTACAGTTTATTAGGGTACACTAGCAGGGCCGGCTTAGTAAAGGCACCACACACGTTGTGAGTTTACTGATCAAGATGAGCCTTTCATAGTTAGGGATGGGCAGCATGCTCTGAAGTGCAAGTAAATGTCAAGGGGTGGAAGAGACCATCGACCATTTGAGAGTTCCACATTTAGACCGTCTTGTCCACACAACTTCAAAGAGGTCACAATCAGTGTGGACAAACAGAATTCATGCGGGATGAATATATTTCTGCCCGTTTGATGTAGATATGAGATGTGAGAGATTTATCAGTCCCTCCTTGACATATGTATAGGTGTCCCATTACCTCGCTGCACAGATGAAGGTGCATACATCAAAGCCAGTACAACTGAAAACAATCTATTTTGTGCAGATACTACTCTTACGACATTTACATCCAATGGAAAATGTTTTATCTTAAATTTAATATTCCTTTACAAATGTCCAAGTCACAAAATGTTTTGATATTCAAAACCTTTTATTTTTTCATTTAAACTAAAGCTTGTAGTTCTCTGTATTGAAGAACCATCTTTCTGATAGTTGAAATGCCTAACATTGTTGCAAAGCCAATTGCTTGTACAATTCTTTTTTTTTTCAAAAGTATGTTTGTCTTGAGGCAAGCACTCTTGCTGTTCTTTTCCAGTAATAAATCATTCATTAATGAAAGACTTTGAGTCTAAAGAATATAGTGGGAATATCAAGTTAAGGATATCCATATCTAGTGGTTGTATAGTGCAGTTTTGTAGTGTGTGCTTACATGTGGAGCTCTCGACATGATGACAGGTAATCATTTTCCCCCGATCTCTCTCCTCACTGTCTGTCCCCTTTACAGACGCCTGGACAAGTCATGTCACACCTGCCCCCCATTTGTATCTTAAAGGGATGGTTTAGTATAGGTGGAGAGGAGGGTTCGGCTTTTAACTTTTTGCAAAATACCAAGAAAACACTTGAAATAGTACAGAGCATACCATTCTAAGAGGAGTTCAAAGTTTATTTGATGAAAATCAGTTTTAGAATTGCTGAAACATCCAAAAACAAAGTGAAACAAAGTGAAACAAAGTGATTGTAATAAAAGGTGGGTCCCACCTTTTATTCGGATTGCTCTGTTTTGGATATCTAAGCCATTTCAAAACCAATTTTCATCAAATAAATGTTGAATTCTTCTTGGAATTACATGTTCTTCCACATTTCATAAGAGGTTTCTTATTATGTCACCAAAACAAAAACAAAAACAAAAAAATGTTAAAAACCTGAAGATGTCTCAACCAGAACTATACGATCCCTTTAAGGACAAATTGCATCTCGGTGCGGTAATGTGTGTGTGTGTGTGTGTATGTGTGTGTATGTGTTTGTGTGTTATGTGTTATGCGTGAAGGGAGTTTGGAAGTATATGCCTTGATTGCCAGCATGAATGTATATGTAAATGTATATTTGTGTGTGTGTGTGTGTGTGTGTGTGTGTGTGTGTGTGAGTGTTTGTGGGTATAAATATAAATGTAATGCTGGTTACAGAAGTGAGGTTCCTGCTTTTATGAATGCATTTTCAATATGTTCATTTCTATACGGCTGTGTAAGAAAAGTATTCAAGGAATGCACATCACTTCATTATCAAGGGCACACAGAGAAGTCTAGTCCTTACATTAATTGCTGCATAGCTCAAATAGGCCATAGATGCTCTCAAGATGGATCCACATAAATTGTTCAGTCGGTTCCTGTGGGGATGTCATAACGCAAGCTTGCTGTACCTCATTCCCAGATCTTCTTATTCTCTATTATGTCCACACATTCCTCTCTCATCTCATACTACATGCTCTCATCATCATTCCAGCACATATTTCTTACCCCCTTTGTACGTTAACATTCCAAGTCTACCACCTCTCATTCCCCAGGGGCGCAATGTTGCCCTTCTTCTCTCTTCCCTATCTACCATCATGTAACAAAAGTTTTCTGTCAGATCTGCTTATAAATATATTTTCCTCTCCCCTTCCTAAGTTGGCAATCTAATAGTTTTCATCTTCCTCATCTTCTCCTTTCCTCTCAGCGACACCTTGTAACAGTCAATTCTTATCTCCAGCAGCTCACATTTTTACTCTTTTTTATTCCTTTTCCCAGCAGGTAGATTTTCACTAATTCCCCAAGTCGCATTACCCGTCTATTGTCCCGTTGTATCCTCCCCTCTCTGCTACACCCATCCAGGCCAACCGTACAATGCCATTGCTACTTGCTCACAACATGTTTACACCACTGGCATCAATCAACATCAGTCCCAGCCTCCTACTTCTCCCACTTCTCCCCACCCCACCCTCAATCTTCCCTCCACGTCCAACCTTTTCTTTCCACCGCGTCTGAGCCCGGCAGAATCACCGCTGATCCCCCATGAGCCCAATCAGGCCCCCCTCCGAAAGCCCATTCTGGCACCTTTCAGATCTCGCAGTGCTACTTCAATAGTCGTCTTATTTGCTCATTGCCATTTGGTGTGCTAAATTTATCCCCTGATGTTGAAAATTGCTCCAAATGACAGTTTGCATATAGTCTCAGGTTTATGCCGGTTGAAATATTGCCAAGACACAAACATATATGTCTATATTTTTCTCTCCCTTTCTGTCCCCCTCACTTACTCTCTCTGCATATATTTCAAAGTACGCAGAGTTTAACACAGGTGCATAAGAGCAGTATGATTGTTTTCATGTATTAATGTTATACATTTAGTATTCATCTACACAAATTAAAAACAAGTATGCAATATTTTACCATTTACAAAAATGCCCAGGAATGTGCAGAATATGTGCTCATATTATTTGAATACTTGTCTGTGCATAATATATAGCACATGAAATAAAACAGCTATTATTCACTCTGTAACATTAATCTGTGACTGTATGTGGCACACCCACAAGAAGTTGACAAGAAGGTGTGAGAGTTGTTTTTTTTGTGTGTCCAGAAGTCCTGTGTTACATTGACAAGGAAAAGTTTGGGTTTGTTTTGTTTTCTGAGTTCTAAATTTGAAATTTGGAGAGTTAAAGCCAAGTGGGAGGGTGTTTCTATCAGTTTTGTACACCCAATCATTTTTTTAAAAAAGTCTCCTTGTGTTGGTTTTCTCCAAGCTCTGTATGTGAAATTGTAACATGAAAACCCAACAGAGGCGCTGCCTTAACAGTTAACAGTAGACTTGCTGTATGACAAAATCGTGAAAAGAATGTTGTTAATGAGTGTGTTGTGTTCCAGATTAATTTGACCATCCGTTTGTAGTGGTTGCCATGGCATTTTAAATCTTTTCTAGTGACACCCACACAAACAGTAGAGTCAGTGCATTCAATAAATCCTGATTTTAAATGCTCCTTATTTTAGAAAGGAACTTTTCAAATATGGATTTGTAATCATTTAGTTTAGTTGTTTGTGACATCAAGTTTTGATGAGTATGTATCAGTTTAAGTCTGAGAGTATCTTCTTTCAAAATTTGATATGAACTAAAAACGGAGAACATTTTGTCTGACAGCTTTTTATGAAAAGTGGCTATTAAGAAGTATTGGCGGAAACTTTGTGCTTTTAAACAAGAAGACAGGAGTTGCCAAGTCAGACTTATCTACTTTATAAAGGAGGGAGACCAGTGGGGGTGGGGTGGGGTGGTGGAGGGGGATGGGGGGAGGGGGAGTGGATGACAGGTTTAAACTACCTGATTGACCTCTCTCTTTAGAGCATGATACCATAGAGACAGACCTCATCAGTTTGCAATTAGCTAAAATTTGCACACCTGGGGCTCTCCCCCGCTTCACTTCCACCGGTGCATTCCTGGCTGCACTTGCGAAAAATTGCATTAACACGTCACGCGAGCCCGGCCTGGCGGAAGCTAATTGCAGCCTTCGCCGAGCGATCTCCAACAGCGGTGGAAGCACAGGTGTTTGGAGACTCACTAGTCGAGGTCAGCGTCACCAAGTGGCATCCGTGTCTTACCGTGCTCCCTTAACACCAAGTGATGCCCATTTATCATTTATACCCCCCCCCCACCCTACCCTCTCTGGTACCCCACCCCAATCTTACAGACACTATCTTCTCAGATGAGGTTAATGTTCGTAGGGCAAGACCCCAAGACCCCACACCTCTTGCCTGAGATTAGAGTTTGAGCTTGGTGTTGCCAAACTTTTTTTCAAATTCCTTTCCTCCTCCGTCTCATATCCATGAGAAGACTTCGCCATCTCCTCATTCATCTATGAGTTGCCAAGTGTTCACGGCATCTTTTAAAAAATTATATATATTTCATTTATTTTTTGCAAGTTTTGTCAGCTGGGTGCTATTCGTGAATTAAATGACATGTAAAAACAATCACTCTGATCCTGACATGAATGCGATGTGCACACACTCATGTACAGGCAGGCATACATACAAGCATGCAGTACACACTACCTGAACAAGGTGGGTGATGATTATTGTACACTATGATCACAAACATAACCACTCACAAAATTATGTGGAAGTCCCAATTCGCAAAAGATTAGACTCGCTGAATATCTTGCATTGTATACATTGATTAATGCCTGCCGTACCAACAGTCATCAGCTATGACTTTGTCATATATATTCAAACTTTATAGTGAGTGTGCAGAAACATGAATATGCTGTTAATTGGCCAAAAAGACAAACAAACAAACAAACAAACAAACAAACAAACAAACAAACAAACAAACAAACAGAATTAAATCAGAGTGTTGTTAATGGCTGGACTCTAGCATTCCATAGCTCAAGGACTTTAATCACATACATAGTGTGGGGTTTAAACCACTATTGTATTTTGTCTACCAGTTGGAAGAACAGCCAGGAAAATCACAGAGCTACCATGCTACAGAAACTCAAAATAACTTCTTTATTGGAAAATACAGAAAGACTGTGAAATTCTACCAGAAATCATTATCTCCAGATCATAACATTGTCCAGTGTTGTTTGTTTTGTTTTGTTTTGTTTTTCAGAGTTGAGAACCTTCACATTACTTCGGATTTGTTCTTCTTTATTTTGAACATGATAAAGAATGGCAAGAAAGCTGATGGGAAGGAATTTTTTTTTTAAAAGACAGTTCCAAGTCAATACTTTGAAGGGACCCACACTTGTAGCCTTGGTAATTATCATGTGTTGGAGGTAACTGGTAAATTTTTAAGCTTACAGGCTGTTCAGACACAAAAATTTTTTACTAGAACGGTATAGCTATACCAAAACGGTATAGCTATACAATGAATTTATACGTCTGAACTTGATTAATGAAATGACGTAGAACGGAACGACGTATAGCGAAACAATGGTCAGAGTGTCGTTTCAAACTAGAACTCAATAACAAATCAGCACTCCATCGCGTTCATTGTGCGTCTGAACGTATGGTGACCATAGAACGGTATAACTGGGCGGGGCTTAATGGGAGTGAGCACAAAAGATGACCTAGTACCTGTCACTCATGACCATTAAACAACATGCGCAGTGAGAAACTGCACATCTATACGACGTTATTCCAGAATGGTCAGAATTAATGTCTGAACGGTCTGTCGGCCATACGATGATTCTTTATACATTGTTTCTTTATCGAGTTTTGGTATAAACTGGCTTGCATCTGAACAGGGGGAGAGATGCAGCCTGCAAAGCTTCTAGGGGGTGAATCATTTAAAAACATCATTGATCGATTCAAAACAATGCAGCAACGTGCTTCTCATATTTCAAAACATTCTGAGACTGTGAAAATATGGACTAGAGGTAGATTAGATAGTAAACATTCTATGTTTGAACAAATGAAAGTTTTTGTTTGTTTGCTTGTTTTTGTCAGCCCCTTGCACCTTTGGCTGCAATATTGTCTGAAGCAATGTCCATGACCATTTAAGTTTAGTATTAAGATGATTGGTCACACACAAACAAGAAACTCTGCGATTCCATTTAGCGCCTTCTTTGCTTTTCGTAACAAGAGATGAGAATATGTTGACAGATTCGAGTGCCTTTGAGGTTGTTTTGAGCATGCCTTTTTCAAATTGTCAAGACATCTTTTAGAGAGTGATTAGACAGGCCATCTTTGCCAAGGGATGTGAGGCTTATTTTTTTTTTTTGGAAAGATCAATTCACATCAGAAGAGAAACAACACAAACAACAGAACCTCTCACTGTGCCACAGGCTGCACATATTCAGTGTCCTATTTTCCTTTGTAATATCAGCAAGATAAGTGTAGACAGGGAAATGCCAGGCAGAGTTTGACTTTTATGGTGATAATGGTGGTGATTATATGTGACCCGCTACAACAACAGGATCCGAAAGTCGAAGGATGTCAATTTTCTGAAAATGACGTGACATTATTCCCTTACTCTTCCGCTTTAATTTAAACCCGTTGAGGACGGTTTGATTTTGCTACAACACACATTTCCCATAGACACCTGCCCGAGTATACTCCGGACTCGTCCTCAACGGGTTAATGTATACTACAACTCATAAAAGTACTCAGTTGCAGAAATAAGTAATGATTTTATGATACCATGTCGGGTGGTCTAGGTAATCAACGTTTCGAGAAAACTGCCTTCAAAGTTTTCTGTCCGAGGCAATCGTGATCGAGGTGAGGTAGGACAGTTTTCACCCCATGACAATAGAAAGTCTGCTCGTAGCAAACTCTGCAATGTTCACTCAAGCTTAGCACCAGCGTTCTACGCATGACCAATCAGTAAACCAGGATGCCATGCACTTACCAATTAGATCACTCCATGGTTGCTAGGGGCAGAGTCTATCTGCAGTGCTAAATCCAAATTGTGGGACACCTTCCCATTCTTTTTAAAGTCGGAAAATCATTGCCCAGAAAAATGCTAATTTCTTCCCTTTCCTTTGATCATTTAGCTTCGACATTTTGATAGGCAGATGATAGATGAAACATTATACTACAACATTATGAAAAGAACAGAAATTTGATAGCTTTGACGGAGTTTGACAATCTGACTTCAAACTCGATTTTCTCGGCTCAGCCATCAGCGACTTTCAGATCCTTTTGTCGTGGTGGGTCACGTGCGAATATGACAAATGGCTATATTCACATAGTTTATCATCAATTGGAGCATCAATTGAAGATTATGCAAATTGTAACTCATAACTGTGAGTTACATTCACATAATGCTTATCATGGATGATAAGATTCATAATCTACTGGCTAATTGAGATACTTTACACTCGAGAATAAACCTTAAAAGTGCAGCACGTCACATGCAGTGAGCTTCATTTCATGCATGCTTAGCAATCATCAACTTGGCTACAGCTCCGCACAGGTCTGTGGCTATATACAGGCTATGATATACAGCTTAGAAATCCATCATGGGATACCTGGTACAAAATTGGTGGCTACTGACCACATTCAAAAGAGAAGTGGCTGCTATGCACAGAGTCTTTAATGTGGCTCTTCTGTTGGGGAGTTTCTGTAGTGGCCACATACAGCAGGTGGCCACTTAGACAGGTTTGAGTGTACTCACACACACACACACACACACACACACACACCCCTACACACACAATAAACATGAAGTTAGGCCACGAATGCAGGCACTCTTGTCAACATTTTCGAAACCTGGTATACCAGGTTCCCGTATATCAGCTCACACCACAAAAACCAGGTTTGCCAGGTTCCCGTAAGGAGCAGGTTATAACTGTGAGAACTCCTACTCTTTAACCCGTTGAGGACGAGTTACGGGTTCAACTGTGACATCTGCCTTTGTAAATCGTTCTCCTTCTCTCTGTCTAACTGTCTGTCTGTCTGTCTCTCCTCCTCCTCCTCGTCTTCTTCATCATCTTCTAGTTTTCCCTCAACTGTACCTGTTAAACTCCTTCGACGTCATCGTAATTGCAGGAATTCCTTGCAGAGTTGGAGAGGGCGAGGTGAAAACAGTGAAATTAATTTTCCTAACCCAGACCCCCGCGCACTTGCCTAAGCAGCAAATGATTTGGTCATCAGCGTAAATCGTACGCAGGGGTTTGACGTTCGTTATTCTCTAGGTGCGACTGATGGGCTTGGCACCGCTGATTGTGCATTTGAAACTGCTTTTCTTTTTTTAGAGATGGAAGAGCTAAAAGTGTGCAAGAAGATACAACAGAGTGTATTGTGTGTGGAGAAGTGAATATTAATCACAATCCCTGTTGATGATGAACATAAAGCCTGATTGTTTAAATAGTCTAGAAAGTGCATTTCTGTAGCATTCTTATAGATGCTGCCCCCCCCCCCCAAAAAAAAAAAAAGAAAAGAAAGAAAAGTGTGAATTAAAATGTAGTATCCTAACTAACCTGTGTACCTCTGATCACAAGAAAAACAATGCATCAGGCTTTACATGGTTTCAAGTTGATTCTTGTCAAAAACGGAAAGTAGGAAAGTGGAATACAGAATTTGTCATAAACACACCCATTTCAAGTGTTTGTGCCTCTCCTGTACAATCACTCAACTCATGATATAATATTATGTGTGTGATTGAGCATTAACTGCACTCAATGGAGTTATTACTATCCCCCAGTTGATTGGGGTGTAAATGTAGAACTATTTGCTGTGTGACGCATGGGTATAATGTGAGTGCCAAAATTAACACTTGGGATTGCTAGTCTGCAAAATCTCACAAATAGCTAATCTTTCAAGGAGCAAATAGGAATATTATTAGACAATCACAGCAAGTCTGGTTAAATGTGATAACAGTGAATCTTAGAAACAATTTCCTCCAAAAAAGTATTTTGCCTTTTTCATATAAAAAAGGGTCAGTGAGAGGTCTCTTCAAAATTATGGACTATACTTTATCAATTTAAATTTTTTTGCTTTGCATTGAATCTTCTCAAAATTGCTCGTTTGCTAAATGCTGACAATAGAAAGAAACTTGGTGATAAGGGAGGAGAATCAGTCATTACCTGCAAAATGCTCAATACTATTTTTGCAAGTTCTTGAATGTGTCTGCTTGCTAGCATCAGATGAGCACATTGCCATGCTTTCTCGGTCTACTGTCCAATGCAGTGTCCAGTGAGACAGACACTGTAGATACTGTATATGCCGTATATTTCGCAAGGTTCTTATTTTCACGAATTTCGTGAAATTAAAGACATGCGAAAATATTGACTCTGATTTCCGATGTGAATGTGACGTACGCTAATGTACACTTCTCCGTCTAGTATAGGACTCTACTATCGCGAATTTAACCACTCGCAAAATCGTCGGGAATTCCTGATTGGGGAAAATTTAGACTCGGGAAATATATGGCGTATACAGCACTGTGGAATTTAATCTGATAAACCTCTGCTTTCCATCGAGACTGTTCACATCTGTCGTACGGTTTCATTCGCAGGATCGTCATTCCTATGCAGTGTCCTCGTCGCCCCGGTCAAGAACGAGAACGAGGAGATCATCATGTGCATCCTCAACTTCGAAGACATCAGCGAGGCCAAGTTTGCACCGCCGCCAGAGGAGACGCCGCCGGCCGCCGCGGCAGCAGAAAACAGTGTAGGCTATAAATGGCGGAGAGGAAGAAGTGAGTATTGCCTTGACTGCTTCCCTCTCTCTCTCTCTCTCTCTCACATGCACATTGTGAAATTTGCATTCACAGGAGCCCATTACCAGACCATTTTAAATACTGTTAAAGTGGATATTTTCGCGTGACTAATTTTTTCGCGTTTGCCCAGATAAGCAGAGTTTCGCATGTTTTCAATCCCGCGAAATAAAGACATCAAGAACTGGAACATGTGGCAACCAAAAATATTTACATGTTTTATTTTTTTTGGTGCTAGTATCTGGTTGTGCAAAATGCGCGAAAATTTCAACACTGTGAAAATTTCCACTTTTACAAAACATTGATGCATAATTGTATCATCAAAACATGTCAGATACCATTTTCAAAGACTTTGTACTACATACAATGTAAGAATCATAATCTCTATGCTCGTGTATTCATTTTTCCTCTTTACTAGGAACAGCTCTTTTTAAATGGGTTAACCTGCTTCTAAAGCAGATTGGCTGAAACTCCTTTCTTTTTTGTAAAGAAATGCATATTAGGATTTAGATGTCTCATATCTATAATTGCTCTTGGCAACCTATCCTAATTCAGTGAAGACTTTACTTTTTACTTCACAGCATTCAGAATTAGCTTACAGGCATTATTTACCATTTGCAGATGAAACAAAAACCCAGCTACAGAGCTTCAAAATAGTTCCAGAATGTCAGTTAAAGACAGAAACAACCAATATAAAAAAAAAATAATCAGTGTAATCGATGTTAAGCATTGTTAAATATATAAAATGTGAACAAAAGTGTTTCTAGAATAAACTGTTTGCAGTTATGGTTTATTGAGGAAAAAAGTGATATCTCCTTATATATGGTAGGCTTTATTGCAAAATTCTATATGGCAGAATGTTTTGTGATCTTATGCAAATGCATCAAATGTGATAACTTGAATATCTTTTTTCAATCTTGCTCTCAGTGGTAAACAGTACCCTTAAATGGTTAGTGTCCACAGTCACTGCCAATTTTGCCTCTATATTAAGTTAAGAAAAAAAATCTTTACTATACTGAAAGAGTAGTAGACAAAATCAAAATCACTTAGAATTCATGCACCTACATTGATATCAAAGATTGCTTAAAACAAAGAAGGTTTAAGAGGTCTGTATCCTTTTTTCTTAAGTCTCAGCTGATTTTTGTCTAATTTTGTATGCTGCAAACCTTGTAGGATTTAGCTTACCAGCCCTGCTACTATCGGGTAAGAAAATAACAAGAAAAGGAAAAAAAATCATTTTGTTCTAACACACTACAGGTGCAATCTGTCTGTTACAGAATCACAAATTTCACTGATATATCTCCATCTCAGTTTATTTCACAATCATATAATGGAACTATTATTAATTTCCACCTTTATACTAATCCAAGCCAACAACTTGACCACAGCAGCAAAATCTTCCAGTGTAAAGGAAAGAAGAGCGAGAAAGTTTTTGTTACAAAGCAACATTTAAACAGTCATTTAAAACAAAAAAAGTTGGATGTACTTGATTTCAATATGAAGAGGGTACTATTGTATAATAAAAACCTGCTGTAATATAGTGTGCTCCATGTAATACTTAACTGCTGTATCAATGTGCTGTATTCAATCTTACAAAAAAAAAAACATACAAATTATTATTAAGGACACACTTTATATGTAAACATTGATTTTTCATACTTTAAGCTTAACAAACGAAAGTAAAGACATTGTTTCTTATAAAGAAATGAAAGAAAGATATGTATGCAACTCTTTCCTCATCTGAACCAGATGTGCCTTGAAGTGAATCTATGGGAATTCATGTACCTCACATATAGCAGGTGGATGACACTAGCCATATTTATGGTATAAGGACCTGAGTGCAAAATTAAAAAAAAAAAATTAAAGAATACATTTTTTTTTCTCTATTTGGTAGGTATCAAAGACCAAAATGTCCTTCTAACAAATTCTCAGAATTCATTGAGCTTTTGTTTTTGAGATATTTGGGGCTATTTGAAGCCTTATGATCAACTTTCTTCCTGTTTATTGGGGAAAAGGGCATTTCTGTAGAAACATGCCTGAATTTACATGGATAGAGTGTTTATAAATTTGGCAGAAGGGTGTATCTCACGATAATTGTACACTTTTCTGCCCAATAAAATGGGTTGCAGTAATCGTAAATATGACTTGACAAAAAGCATTTGTGAATAAGACCATAAATTTAGATACGTTTTGGGAAGAACCTTATACAAGAAAGAAATTTGAAATGAGCAGAATATTCTGGAAGAAAACTGACTGTCCGCCTAAAGTTAAATAACTTCTTCAGTAGAGGAAGACACCAAAACTTCATTGTCAATTTTCTTGGCTTTTAATTTATCATATCAACATGTATGTAGGCCCTTTAACCAAAACGTGGCCACACCATTATGATCAAGGAAATATTGTATGAAAACAATTTGAAGTCATAGTAACACTAAGCATATCCATAGTGTGTCTTCCACATTTTGTACAGTGAGTTAAGTAAACTAATTGAAAAAATAAAGATCTGCATGTAGATTATTTCATCATAGTATACTGTTTTGTGGTCAGTCATTAACCATTACTCGAAAAGAATAATGTTCCCTATTTGTCATCCATATATCATATACCCTAATTTTGTTTCATGTGTTTCACTGTATGGTATTATCTGTATTTCAAGCAATTCTTCTATAATTGTACATCTTTCATGATGATTTGCACATTGTAAATGCTTTCTGGACTTTTTATCAATAGATTTGTTCTATTTTGTGTCCATGATATCATGTAAGATATGTTACAGTCATAACTCATATTGACATTGTTGATTTTCTGAAATTTACTATCCATTATATATATATATTGATAATTCAAGTGAGTTTATTTGTATTTTTACTCTGAATTCATCATATGCATCTATTTGATTTTTCATTTTGCCCATATTTTTCTGTCGATTCTGTCATATTTTTGCATTAACCTTTTCATACTTCTTCTTCATTATGATGTGTGTATATTTATATATTGTGATATGATCAGTTTATATTCATATTATTTTCATATGGTATTATCCAAGAAAGTGATATGGTTTCCAAAGTGTTTAACATTTGTGTGGAGTGTCACAACATATTTTGAAGTACTGTGAGGGAAAAATGGTTGTGATCCAGAGACGATTTAAGAAGTTGTTAAGAAGTTGTCTCCAAAGTAAATGTCTAGTTTAAAAAAAAGAAAGAAACTCTTCACCTGAACTCTTTTTTGGCTATAATCGCTCATAATGGTTTTTCCCTGTCTAATCTTTTATATTATGATTTCAGTGCAGTTATACCAAATCTTCTGTGGAGGTAATTCTTGGATGAACATGATAGCAATTTTTGAACATTCAGATATGATGCATACGAAAAAAAGAAAGAAAAGAAAAGCTAGTAAATGTCAAGTTTAAAAAAAAAAAAACTCTTCACCTTAACTCTGAGACTATAAGCATTCATAATGGGTTTTCCGTGTCTACTCGTTTACACTATGATTTCAGTGCAGTTATACCAAATCTGTGGAGGTCATTCCTGAATGAACATGATGCAAATTTTTAGACATTCTGATATGATGCATATTAAAATAAATAAATGAATATATAAAGTTGGTGCGTTAAAACCAAGTGTAGTGTTAAAAAGTAATACCATTTTGTTTTAAAGGTGTGATTTTGGATATGATTATATTATGTTTTTACACCCAAACTTGTGATCTATTCCAAAATTTCCCTCACTCTTGTAGATAAACTGAAAATAGCAATGTCCTTGCAGCGAGCACTTGACCAGGGCAAAGGTAAGATGGCGTGCTCCGACTTGTGCTCAGTTTAACCTCCTCGAGACCTCTGTTAATAGCGATGTACACTGTTCCTGCATTTGTTTCAGTTTCTTTTCTTTTTCTGCTGCTGTCCCTTTTTTTCCTTGCCAGTACCAAAAGCGCTACAGCTTCCCTGAATTTTTTCTTTATTTCTTATAGCAATGATCAGATACAAAATTACAGTGATTCTATTCCTTTAAAAAAAAAAGATATTGCAACTGTGGTCAAATATTTGAGACTACCATACAAATGAATGCCATCACACATCTCCAGGCTGATTGCTGATTACCTGCAGTAATACTAATTTGCACACATGATAATATGTTAAATCCTGCATATTACATTGATGTCACTTGGTGTCTTACATGGAGTTCAGTTTAAAGAAACGATTGAGAAATTCCTTTTTACCTCATTTACAATGGAGATGATGTAATTAGACCATGGTACAATGTGATATTGTTGGAAATCACTGTGATTTTGTTTGCATTAATTCATGCATCATGATCATCTTTTTAACCACCCGTTAAGCCTCAATGACAGATTCAAATCTTAGTTTGGTCTGGAATACTGCATTTCAAGACTACCATCACCATCACACGTTTGTAGTGATTTTTAGTGGATTAACACCGGAAAGTTCAGAAGATTGAAGTTTGTTTTTTTTTCTTATATGACCTCTGCATAGTGGAAAGGTCATATGTCACTGGCATGACTTTGACTTACGGCATCTTTGCACTCAAGTGTGTCGGTCTTTTTTGAGACCAATTGTGTCAGGTTTATTTCAAACAGCAGAATTCTGCTGAATTGGAAATAATTCAAAGGCATGCAACTGATAAGGATTTTGAAAATGGGATTTTATGTCCTAGGGGATACTTGCAATGACTATTTACTTTATGTAATGGATGCACATGTGATGCTAATAGCATCACATCCTGAAATGTTCGGTACTTAGAAGAATATATGGTGCTACAATAAGTACTTTGCCACCATGGAACAAAGTGCATGACATCGCAAGTATTAGGGTTTTGATGATTTTGACTCTTTACAATAAAGGGAAAGGAATGCTTAAGTTCAGATAGATATTCGGATAGATAGATATTTCCTTAAACAACAAAACACAAAACAAAACTTGTTGAAAGCTGGAAAAATCATTTTGCTCTTTTGATTAAAGCATTTAGTGTCATGAAGCCTTTAACAGTACCAAAAAATAGGTATTCTTCTGTTCCAGATATTACAATTTTTACATGTTATGTCTTGAATAACATGACAAGAATGTGCAGATCACTTGCATCTTTTGATTTCCATTTGGTTGCACTAACAACTTTATACACTTTTGATACCATTTGACCGCCTAATATTTCACCAAATTACTTGCTCTTTTTCTGGTTTTGTTTTATTCTTCATTCACTTTTCTTTTGTTAATAGATGATTCTACAATTTATCAACACTGTAGTCTTTTAAAACTTCAAAAATATTAATCCTTATGTATAGCACATTGGATCATATCCACTAACTTGAATGTGTCTTAAATTTGAACTTTTGCCTGTAGTTGGTGAGGAAATTTCAGTGTATTGCTATTTAAATGACTTGTCAAGTTATATAGGAAAACAATACATTGTAAATACAGCTGTACAAGAAGAAAGCAAACAAGTGCTATTCCAGAAAACAGACAAGAACAGGCACTATTACAATATCCAGTATCCTATTTTTCTGTGATATACATTTGTATATTGTATGGAGAGTTCAAATGCAAAAACCCATGATATCCATTCTTATCAACTCGAGGTATTTGAGATTGAAGCTGGTGAAAAAAAACCAAAGAAAATAATTAGAACGTATGCGGTGATTTTGATATCTTCAGAAATATTTTTGTTGTGCAAGTGTGCAGTATCATTAGAAAGATTTGATTCTTCTCTCTTCTTTTTGATGATGAATTTACTTTAAAAAAGAACTTTGAAAGTGGCATTAAAAGTTTTGGAGATCATGTCACAATGGCAATTGTGTGATAGAGTGACTGCAGCTCACCAGCAGAGGGCGCTATGCCAATGACATTCTGCACGGCTTTTGCCATGAATGGATTTGCTCGGCTAGGCACACATTGATTGAGCTTTGCAATGGATGGAAAGGAAAGGGGATTTTTATTTACCTTTTATGTATTTCCTTTTCCAAGATCAAAAAAGAAGATAACAATAACTTTCTGCAGGTTACTGCTACTTATATTTCAGTGATACCCTAAATTCAATCATCTTTCTTGGTTTCATTTTGTTTGGTCTCATATTGGTACTTTTTTTTTCTATAGGTACAGTTACCAATGGATACAAAGTGTGCAGCAAAGTAGAAGATATAAACCAGTGTAGGAATTGTCATTTCCGTTAACTACACTGTCCCTAATAGCATAACTTCCAGGAAAGTGATGACATCACATACTATAATCATTGTGTAATGAGGGATAAAGCTACACAGGATATCATCAACACCAGGAGAGTTTGACTTATGTGAGGCTCCATCGTGTAATAATAATGATGATATTAATAATAATGATAAAAATAATAATGATAATAATAATGATAATGATAATGATAATGATAATGATAATGATAATGATAATGATAATAATGATAATAATAGTGGACTTTTATAATGTGCTGAAGTCCATCAAGAATAAACAAATTACTACCATTACTATTACATTTTGATACCCTACAATACCATCCATGTATTACTTGGGGAAAGATTAAAAAAAAACTGGAGGGGGTGATAGTAAACTTATCTAGAACAAGGTCCCCTCCGCACCCAAGTAAAAATGACAGAAGGATCTTCTGCTACCTTTTGGGGAAGAATCAAAACATTACCAAACTTTACCCATTGATGGGCTGATTTTGCTATAACATGCATTTCCCATAGACACGTGCCTGAGTATACTCAGGACTCGTCTTCAACGGGTTAATCTTCCATAAGAATTGTAAAAATCAGCAACAGGTGTGTAGTATTGATGATAATGTTACACACAGAGTCATTTGAACGAATCTTTCAAGGAGATTCAAGCAATTTACATCTCAATATCAAAGAAAAGGAACATTTGATTCTGGCCCATGATAGTGTGAAGGAAAATAGAAGGACATAAATGACAAAAAAAAAAATGGATGATATATTCAATTCTGCACGGAAATGGCACCAAAGATCCCCCAACACATAGGATGTGCTGCAGGAGAATTAGGGATTTTCCCTGAATTGCAGGCACAGCAAAACAGATAAGATTAATTTGTGTCAGGAGCTTGTTTTTGGATGCATCAATTTTACATCTACTCTTTGTATGCTGTTTTCTGTTTTTTTTTCTCCCCCTGCTGTATTGTCACTACTGGTAATATATGAGGAATACATACATCTTTTATATATTAGTTGTAGTTCTGACAGGATGCTGTCTAGGGAGGGCCTTCAGAGGATGGCCATTTATCACTACAGCCTAGTCTCGCTGCTTACCCCCAGGGGTTACGGGTGGGGGAGGGGAGGGGGGGGGGGGGGGAGGGGAAAACAGATATGTCTCTCTTGTGCCAGAGGATGATGTTGCTGCTTTTTTATCCTCTTTTCCAAAATTGGTCCTCTTCTGTGTACACTTTGCTTTTGCAATAACTTGCTTTCCTGGTTTTGATACCTTATCAGTGATGCTGAGTTGTAGCATTGATTGCAAGTGGTGGACAGGTGTAGAACCGCCTTTTCTATCATCAAATGTCATTAGATTCATAAGAGGAATGGTACCTACAGAGGGAAGGGAATTAATATTGTTGGCTGAAAGCTTTTTCCAAACCATCCCTTATTTACATATTTTTGTTTGTAAGCACAAGTTTGTGTAGTGTAAAGGAATTTAATGGGCTAGCTGTTACAAAGTGTGACCCTTCGTTCAATATCTATGAGCATGTTGTCAAACTGTCACAAACAGGTACTGTCGAAGTTCTTCTTTTGTACTGATTAGAAAAGTAAGACAGATGGAATACCTTATGTACTTTTTCACATTTGTCCCCTGGCCTTGGGTTACTATTACACTGTATTAAGTCCAGTTGCAAACATTTTTCGAGGTGTCAGGTATGAAATGAACCCCCATTAATATGTAATGCAGCATGTATAATCTAAAAATATCTCCGTTTAAAGAGCAACCCGTCATAAAGCTGACATCCGATGAAGGTGTGAAGTCGTACGCTCCATCGTGATCGAGGAAGATGATGGTGATGATTATTCCGATTTCAGGTCCATTTTTGTTCCTCTTCCCGAGGGATTGATAAGTGCTGGATCACACCTGCGAGTGGAGTTCGTGGGAGGTTCTTTGGGGAGGTTCTGCGGAGATTCGAATCTAAATTTCCTGAATGAGAAACTCTAGGGGAGTCTATAAAAAGATGCTTCTTTTTTGCGGGGTCACTCATCCCATTGTAAGGTGTTGTGTTTTGCAAGTTTGTCTCTTTTTATTTGGTTCATCATTAATTCAGTGAGGTCAAACTGAGGTGAAGAAATTTTTGACTTTTGCCCCGTCAGGCTTACCTTTTGCATATCCGTCTTGTTCATCAAGCAAACATGTCATTTAAATATTTTGCCAATTATATATATGAAACTGTCATCACACATTGTCAAGACGTACCGTAGACCTATTGGGAGAATTAATGCATTATGGCGGAGGAATAACAGTTGCTATAGTGACATTTGTAGCTATATTTTTATTTATTTATTTTTTATTTATCTTATTTTATTTTTTTATTTTGTGTTCTGTAGAAAATGATGCTGGCAACCTGCAGTTGTGCACATATTTGAATTAATGTCCCTTAACATTTTTTTTTCTCAAAAAACACTGACAAAATGTGCTCATCCACTTATACTTTGCTGCTATCAACCCCACAAATCAATGTATTCTTATATTTTCCCCACGATGGCCTATGTGGCAACAGCTATACCATTGTACAACCAAACTGCTTAATAAAAAATAAAGCAACAAATATGCTAATGTCAAAACTGTATTTAGCAAATACCTATCTATTTCACATGATTATATGTATTGTGCTAAAGCCAGGCAGTCAAAAAGGTAATTCAGCTTTCTTTTTGATTAGGCCTACCCTTCCTGCGCTTTTCTGCACACAATTTCCATTGCTTTACAGGAACATTGAGATATTAGTGCAATAAAAAATATTGTATTGCCTTTTTGACTGTCTGCAAAAAAAAAGTACATATGCCACCCACTCTTTGTGACACTTGACATATGCTTATAAAAATCTACTCGATGTTTGATAGTCCCAACCCATATTATGTGCGTATTATATGATAGACTGGAGTGTATAGTCCATGTTTCACCATTTTTGTCACCATCATTATATCATTGTATACTCCATGTGTAAAGTGCCATTCACTGATGTAATATGTAAAACTATGGCTAGCTTCAGTAAACTTTACAAAATATTTCTAAGGACCTTTGAGTAATTTCACTCCCAAGTAAGGAATATTAATTATTAGAGTAAGTATTCTTATCCCTTCATGTCATAAAATAGGACATGGTTTTTGTTGCATAAAAGAAAAGAAAATATATATATAGATATGTATGTTTTATCTAATGTTTATTCGACACCGACAACTTATAACAGCTGCTTTATTTAAAGTTGACCAGTGAGGTTTGCGGAGTTTGAATATTCATCGGATCTAGTGATCAGAAAAAAAGAAGAAACAAAAGGAGAATGAAAGTTTGAACTAGTATTTCAAATTTCTTCAGGTTTTAGGGCGTATAAGATGTAAAAACATTCCTTTGTGTAATCATTGGTTTAAGGAAATTTGATCATGAAAACTAAAAAAACAGAAGCATTATTTTGGCAAGAATAGTTAATGTCTGTTAATTTTTATTTGCACGAAACTCTGTAACTTATTTTAGCAATTAAAATATTAAACCTTAAAAACAGGAGTATTATTCTGGTGAAGATAGTTAATGTCTAATAGTTCTTACTCACAGGAAACTCTTTTTAGTTTTCACTATATCCCTACTTTTGTATCAATTCTATTTATACATTTTGTTGTCTCATTTTGCTATTTTTATTTATTTCCCTGATTTTACAAGCACTGTATCATTGTTTTCTTTCACTTAACAACTTCATTAACCCTCATATCATATTCATATATCTATGTTTGCATATCTATAGCAATCATCTTATTTTTTGTTCACTTCTTTTACATGCTCTTTTTGTTTGATTTTTCAAAGCCTATGTATATTTACGTTTTACTTTCTTTTCATATTTTCATCTCTTTTTTGTATATGTTTCTATCAATCCTTGCTTCATATACTCTCATTAATGCTGTAGAGTAGTTATGATTATGCATATCTAGCAGATGCAAAGTGCAAAAATGCTTTTAAGAAATACTACCTCAGATATCATGTATAATTAAAGTTTGTAAGATGAATATTGTACATGAAAGTATCTGTACTGTCAGTCAACGTACACCTTTATGATATTTCCAATGTGAGAGAAACACTGTTATTTTCTTTCTGTTAAGAGGTCTTTTCTTGCTGTGATTACAATGACAGTATATGTATCAAACGTCAATGTGGGCTGTGTTGAGGACCAATAGATTGCAAGAGATGAAGGCCCATAGAGAGAAATGTGTACTTTTTATAAAGTTTTAACAAACCAGGAAATTATTTCAAGCCGTCTGCAAGGACTGTCCAATGTGCTGTAAGATAAGGACAAAGTACAGACAGTGCATTGAGTCCCATGCAAGCAAAAGTCCAACTGCGTTTCTTTTCTTTCGACAAAGTGGACTTACATGTGCAGAATAACTCAGATGGCAACATTACCCTGTGTCATTGAAAAATGCTGTATCACAATAAAGCCTTGTATTATGTGTGCCCTGTATCACTGGTCGCCAGTTGGCTACTGCAGAGCTGCAGTTTGTGAACTGTAAAAAGTTAAAGATGTGCTTGTATCGCCAAAAAAGTAAGGAACAAATGAACACTTTGATTTTTTTTTTCCGAGCTGAAAGTTCCTTTCTTTTTGTGATTGTTGTC
This sequence comes from Diadema antillarum, assembly GCF_040938485.1. Taxonomy (NCBI): domain Eukaryota; kingdom Metazoa; phylum Echinodermata; class Echinoidea; order Diadematoida; family Diadematidae; genus Diadema; species Diadema antillarum. The sequence goes on from NW_027271794.1 coordinate 856,818, forward strand.
CATTGTTGTTTTAGTAATATCTGCAGCAGCAAGTATCAATGAAACAAAGCAAAAAAAAAGAAAAGAAAGAGAAAAAATGGCTGCAGCAGTAAAATGGCTGTCTTAGAAGCAGTAGTAGTTGTCATATTAGTAGCAGAAGTAGACAAAATTAAAGAAGTTGAAAGAGTTACAAATTTTGATTTGAAATGCAATGATGCCAGAGAAATGGACGAAGTGTCTGTTCATTCATAGTGCCTCCATTTCTAATTGTTCATGAACCATACATATTGAACACAACTTAGGTTCACATTTGGATTATCCCACTACTGTAAATGTTGATATTTTTGGCACAATTAATTTTTCCCCACTGAGCGGCTCAAAAACATATTTGCAGGTTCTTGAATTCACAATGTGGGATTGTCAGCCCATTCAAAATGTGCAATAGAATTGTGAAGATATTGTCATGGGTTGTAGAATTTGTGCCAGCCAAAAGGAGCACAAAATATGCAAAAATTAATGTGTACAGCAAAAATTTCTGTGTTTACAGTAACTTGATTCTACATGGAGTGATGATGTCAAAGGTCAAGGAGCAAGGTCATACATGTTTAAACTCTTACCAAATGAGAAATGAAGCATGACAAGTTTAGTGAAGATAAATCCCGCCTAGAAAAGTCGACAGTTTTTGTACTGAGATGCAATGAGATAAGATAACAAGAGTAGTCATTATGTTCATGTAGTGGATGTTTGATGAGCTGACGACCAGGTAGGTATTGTATTCATACCAGAGCAAATTAGATAGAAGAACTGCAGCTGGCTGGAGACACATCAGTTAATTTTTTTGCAATGTTGCTTTGTATGATTTATGACACTCGAAACCCGCTTTGTCAAATATGTAGCAATAGATGAATTAATTTGTAGAACACATTTTGTAAAAAATTTTGTAAAGTCCGTGTTAAGATTTATTTCAATTCAATTTCGTCTCTTCATTGTCAGTTCTATTCTTATCACTCTGTGATTTGTATTTGTTTGACGAGTGACCAAGTTTACCCTCCTTTTGGATCATGTGCTTTCCATTTTTTATGTCATTCCGTAATCTTTTAAAGATTTTTAAAGCAGTCACAAACATAACTGAAGTTCTTTACTTGACTAATCTATTGCCTACCAGAACCAATTTGATCCTGTGTGAAATGTTGTTATCGTTTGTTATTCTAATTGTTTGTTAATCAGAAAAGAAGACAAAAAAAAAAGATTTGTAATTTTGAAGGTTTCTTAGTAGGCCTCTTTTTTGCATTCTTGGATCAACGGACCCGTTTTCATTTTGAGAATATTGGACCTTTGGAATAACAAACCTTATTTCATATTCAGATTAAGGAACCTTCAGAATAACAAACCTTATTTCATTTTCAGAATAACGAACCTTTGGAAAACAAACATTATTAAATTTTGTCATTGAAGAACCTTCCAAATAATGATGGAATTACCAAACCCTGCATCATTTTTGGATTAACAAACGTTAAAATGTACATGGACTATCTTTGTGTATCTCAGAATTTCAAATCTTCAGATTAACGATCCTTATTTCATTTTTGGATTAAAGAATCTTCAGAATAATGGACATCACCCATTGCAAGCGTAACTGATGTTCTGTGTTGACTTATCAATTGCATAACAAAACCACGGTGATCCTGTACAAACCTATGGAATTTCAAAAGCTTGAAGGAATTGGTGTAACCCATCAAGTCCCGAGAAAATTTCTGCCACAGAAGAAATCATCTTCTTATCATTATATAAGTTGGCACCTCTGAACTTCACCGCATGTAAATTTAATTCAATTCAATTCCATTCAGATATATTTTCATTTTTCAATAAAAATAAAATGTGCATTTCAGTGGTCTAGTGTTGGAGAAAGATTACACTGAACTGGTTGAAATCAAATAATAAACATATTTAAAACGATAGAATATTTTTAATGAAATGAATAAACAGCACCAAAACATTAATATCTGGTTTGTGAGACTAGACGGGTTACAGACCCAGTTGGTTTGAGATTTGCATTTTGCACCGCTATCACTTGGAGATCCTAATGTTCTATCCCCTGTATTGCTGCACATTTGAATTTAGATTTTGTATTGTCTCTTGTAAGCTTCAAAAGTGCACCAAAAGGACTAACACTATACCCGCACCTTAACAGAGTATTTCACCCAGTATTCGACATTTGATGCGATCTTTGATGTCAGATTGTAATCATGTCTGAGCACTAACATTGTGAAAAAAATTTCAGTCGTCATACATGACACTTTGTTTTTATATTTACTGCTCAAAAGTGGGTTTTTTTACCAAGAAAGAAAAGACTATTTATGGTTTTGTCAGAATTGAAACATACTGAAGATAGGCTTTTTAGATGTTAATTTTTTCATCATCATATATAATATGTGACCGTGCACCTCAAAACGAACATAAAGTCGCACACACTGATTTTGTGTGAGGACTGAAAATAAGTAAAATGGGTCAACGTAGCCGAACTTGATTTTTTCATATTTTCTGAAAGAGCGGGATTTCTTTTACATTATGCTAAAATTTGGTATCATAAAACGGGCAGGAAAGTGTCCTTTTTTAGCAGTTTATCTCGAACATTTTTGGTAGAATAGTGTAATCAGGTGTGTCTTTAGAATCCCTTTTTCATTTCTGAAAAACCTTGTCCATACTCTTCACTTTCAACTCTAATAACTTTTGAAAGGATAGTGCTACTGCGTTGAAAGTTGGCATTAATTATGGACAGAATGTGTTAATGAGGCATGCCTAATTTCAGTTTAATTTGATAATCCGTTCATTGTTGTTACTCTGGTGGTTTACTTCCTGTTTTTTGTCCCATTCATCGCACAGCCAGCAAGGTTTGGTAAAGATTAAGCGCTTGAATAGACACTGTACTTCAGAGCCTCTTTTCTAAGTTCACACTTTTCCTGAGTTTGTGCTTTCTTTCCAATATTTAGATAGGTTAGGAGAGTCCATTTGATTTGAGTTATACATCATTTTAAAGCTTAAAGTCTGTATTTTCAGAATATGGTCTTAACTAAAAATTCATGTCTGGCGACTTTTTGTTTGTTTTGAGGTGCAGAGTCACATATTGACTTTGCGATTAAACGGAAGCTTCTTCATCTGAACACAAAAGGAACAAAAATGATATGAAAAATACCAAAATCTATCTGTTTTTCTGGAAGAAATATTTTCATATTCCTCTCCTACCCATCCCCCTAGCCCCAACCAAAGATAGAAAATGTTATCTTTGTATTGGTCAACAAAGAACTATGTAGTTCTGCAACAAAAATGTTTAGAGTTAGACAAATCCATTTCATCACTTTGATTAGAATGGCCCATTTTCTTTCTTATCCAAGATTGTAATCATGAATTATGAAGATTGGATTAATTCCCTTTTATTTTGATTGTCATGCCCCCACTCCCACCCCCACCCCCTTCAGATAACCATAGGACTTTCAGGCTTAAGCTGCCCCAGATCTACCGGCAGCGGGACAACGCCCAGGCCCCCTCGGGACCGGCGGAGACAGACGGGGAGAGGGAGACAGACGCCCTCCAGGGTCAGGCTTGCTCCTCGTCATCGTCCGCCACCGCAATGGAGCCTGAGAGCTCGATGCCACTGCTGAGCCTCAAGAAGCTGCCGTCGACCAACGACCTGCCGACGTCGTCCACGCAGTCGACGAAGTCGGTGCACTCAGACTCGCTGTCGGCGGGGGACATGTGCAAGCAAAGCACGGAATCTCTCCAGCTGAGGTTAGCGTAAGGAAATAGAGTCATGTCAATTCTTTGCTCTGTAACTGGCTGAATCAAAAGTTGTCTATTACTAATAATGGTAACGATAGTCATAATGGTCTATTGAAATGTAAAGTTGCTTGTTAGTGCTATCACTAGTGCCTGCACTGCTCTTACAGAAGGCACCAGACATAAACGCATCATCAAGTTTAATATATGTCAGTATTTGTCCTTTCAAATTTTTTCAGTTCACTTCACAAAAATTTTGTAAGAGTTTTAAAGAAAATCCATCAGAAATATCCATGTTTTTGTGGTGTTTTTTTTTTTTGTGTAAAACAGGAAACAGACCTCAAATGGCAAAATCCATTCTTGTATATTTACACTCACATCCCTGAAATAGAATAGATAGATAGGTTTTATTTAAATAGTTATTCACAAAGTCAAAAGTTAACAGTCTGTGCAAGACATTCATTTGTGCTACTGAAAATTTTCTGAGGATAATTAGAAGATAACCTAGTGGCATAAAATATAACGCAAAATATTTTAATCTGTGACTTTGGTTGGGGATATGCAGAAGAGACGGTTCGGTTCTCGTCAACAACGTGGCAGCCGCCAACCAACAGGACAGGAGTCTGACGGTGGACAGCGCCACCGGTGGCAGGCACCATCCAGTCGTGAAGACGTGGTCCGACCAGAGCATGCGGAGTGGAGTGAGCCTCCGCCGCGCCTCCTCGCTCGACACCACTGACAGCTTCAGCATACGACCCAAAATGCGCAATTCATACCTAAGTGACCTTGGTGAGTTTTGCTATTGGGAAAATGGAACGAGATTGCGACAAATCTCATTTACAAAAGGAAATATATTTTCTGTGGGCCAAATGAGTGCTAGGATATCAGTTCACAGGTCATTTCTTTACTTGATATCTCATTCATCCTTTACAGAGCTACTTCTTGATAACATGTTGGCCTGCTTCATGAACTGCAAGAATCTTCAGTCTGCTAGAATCTTCAGTCTATTGAAGGAGGCAGACTTAATCAGAAGAAGAAGAAGAAGAAGAACTCATCAGTGCAATTGTTCCAATCACTAATAGACATCCATTCATCACCCCTAATCCATGCTGTAGTAGACTGATCTTCATTTTGGTCTTTGACAATATCATGCTTGCGTATATTGCCCAATTCACATTCAGGTCAAACTCGAGGGTAGCGAGATAGAATGGAGGCAGATGGATGACCAAAGTTTAATGAAATTAAACTTGGCAAGTTAAAGGGGCATAGTCCCCGTAGTGTAGAGGGCGCTGTTGATGATACTGCCGATCACCGTTAGCATTGATACGAAGATTACTGAAGTTGAGCTGTCATCAAGAGTAATGTTGCCTTCGTTGTCTTCTCTGCGCATCGCGCAGTCTGTAGTAATGCCAGGGTGCGTGCATATGTGCTCGTTATTATGACATCACAAAAGAAGTTTGCTTAAGCTGTCATCCCCCTCAGCCGAATCATGAGTCGAACTGTGATCAGACCACTGACTTCAGTGAATCGGATTTCTTTGGACTCGGGGAAGTGGGCCAAAGCGTAAGCGCTAAAGAGGAGTCGATAGCGTAGGTCTTTATAGGAAACTTGCGCCGTGTGCCCGCGTGCGCATTTGACTAAAACACCGGGACCATGCACCTTTAAAACTGAGTACATGAGCACATGAAGGGCTGACAGGGATTTTATGATAGGTCAGTTTTGTAGCAAAAGAAAGCTGCTGAAAACTGTTTGTCAAATAGTGGCGAGCCAATGGAATGAAATGGAGTCAAAAAGGGACCTGAGCTTACATCAGTTTTTGTTACACTCTGTCCAGCATTGGTCAATCATCATCAGAGGCACGAGGTTATGTAAGTTAAAGGGACTGTACAGTACTTGTTGAGGTGAGAATTCAGCTTGTAACATTTTGTGAGATATTTAGAAACCACTCTATGAAATGTAAAAGAGCATACAATTCTAAGGGGAATCAAAAATTTATTTGATGAAAATCGGTTTTGAAATGACTGAGATATCTATAAACAAGGTAAAACAGAGATCCTAATAAAAGTCTTGGCCTGTCAATTTTATTAAAATCGCTTTTTTGGATATCTTGGCCATTTCGAGGCCAATTTTCATCAAACAAACATTGCATCGTTCTTGAAATTACATGTTCTTTCATATTTCATAAGAGGTTTCTCCTTATCTCACCAAAAAATGTTATAAACCTGAATCCTCATCTCAACCAGTACTGTACAGTCCCTTTAACACTTGAAGGAAGATTGTACTGTAATCCTATTGAAATTTGTGTATAAGCAGAGTTAATACTGTAAAGAGATGCAAGAAAGAGTATGCCAAATAGGGTTAACCTCCAGTGAGCCTGAACAAAACACGACTGACCACTTTGACATGCGACCCACAATTCGCAAGTGACCCTGATAAAGTCGGGAGAAGTGGAACGTTAAGTGGGACAAATCTCATTACGGCAAATTTTCTACGCGCGACCGATTTTCTATGATGGGGCGAATGAATGCTAGGATATCAATTCATTTGGTCACTCCTTGCGTGACAGTACACCATCAAATGAAAATGGAGATTACAAATAACTTCTGTCCACATCACCAGGTTAGGTGCACTCTGTTCTGAATTGTCCGAGTGTAAGGAACAAGGTCATGAAGTTATTTATATGAAGCGAGGCAAGACAGAGGAATGAGTCTGTTTGTAGATTTGAGTTAAACAGTTAAAGTTGTTCAACGTGTAGGATGTAAACGATACTTTGATGCCAAAGATGTCAAATTCATTTTTCATTCTCCTCTGATACTTCTTGATGCAGTTTCTTTCTGAGTGCATAGAAAAGGCCTAACAGGCTTTGCCATCACTGTCCTCAACCAGCTCTTCGGCAAACTCAAAGCCATACCAACGTATATTGTCTATTAATGGTTTATCTCTAATTTCATCATAAGTTCAATAGTTCTAGAGTCTGCAAGTGAAAGTCAACATTAAAGTCAAGTAAACTTCTCATTAATATCATAGATTCTGATTTTAACAGAAACAGTGAAAGCCATGCCAACGTTTATTGTCTATTAATGATTTATCTCTAATTTCATCACAAGTGACACTGTCTTAATCCGTAGCAAAATCTTCAACGGATTAAGACAGTGCTTACTATATAGATACTATACTCGGGACTCATCCTCAATGGGTTAATCAATAAGTTTTTTTTTTAACCAAACCTAAATAGAATAGTTCTAGAGTCTGCAAGTGAAAGTCCACATTATAGTCAAGTAAACTTCTCATTAATATTATAGATTCTGATATTAACAGAAACAGTGAAAGCTTTAAGGTTTTTATTTTTAAACCAAACCTAAATAGAATAGTTCAATAGTTCTAGAGTCTGCAAGTGAAAGTTCACATTATAGTCAAGTAAACTTCTCATTAATATCATAGATTCTGATATTAACAGAAACAGTGAAAGCTTCCTCAAGATCAGCCATAAAAATAATGATGGAAGGTGTAGAATTTCAAATCATTCACATTTTTGTTCAGAAGAGTGATTTGAGTCACAAGCTGTAAACATAATGTAATGGCAAGTTTCCCATTCATGTGCATACCAATCTTGACTGAATTTCCATTTTGACATGTGTTCATAAAGAATAAATCTTCTCCTTCATGTAAAATTGTTCAAGAGATGATTGTGTCATTATGACATTGTTATGAGAAGGAAATCCTCACTTGTTGAATTATAGACAAAAACCCCTGTAATATTGCATAGTTTAACCAACTGGAGAGGTATAATGCAATGATACCATTTTCTTGTCTTATTCACTGCTGTAATTGTGATAAATGCTACCTCTTGGCAAAGACATGATAGTCTTCAAAATTTGGTAAATTCCTCATTTTTGTGTGATTTAGAAAGCTTTTTTGTTCAACGTACCTCTTCTCTTTGAATAAATGTTGAACGTGGAGTGAAGCGATCCCTTAAAATTTCCTCTCCAACCAAATTTGATGTGACTAGCCTTCCATCGCATCATAAAAGCACTATCATTCATATATTTATAATGTTTTGATACGTACATTTGAATTTGAATATCTCCTCTGGCAAGACATCCCACTAATGGGCTTGCCTTCCTGCCCAAGCAGGCAGTTAGTTGGTCTTCATTTGTAGTTGGCGTCGCAAAAATTCCCGTCACGTCATCGTCTGCTCGCTCATTCACTGACAGAGAAGAAGATCATTCGCCGTCTGATTAGCATTCCTCGAGGAAAGCGGGTCGTAAAGTATGACCTTGTCAATTACCACGGCTAATTATTTCAGTGGCACTGATAAATACTGATAGCCCAGTCATATAATGCAAAATATCATATCTGTGATGACAACAACATATTAAAAGAGATGAAAGATGATGAAACAGCAGAGTCACCGCGAGTGATTTATTCATGACGAAAATTATCTTGTGGGATAAAAGATTGAGTCTGCCGTCAACAAGGAATAAAAAGAAGAGAAAGTTGGAAAGGGGTCATTTTTCAGACATTCTGTATGCATTAGGTAAGAGGATGAAATGACTTCTCATGGGACACATTAGGAACTGAACTCATGCCATACATTTCAATGGTGGTTAAGTTTCAAGTTTCAAGTTTCAAGTTTATTTCATATTTCCATTTCTCAGTGATGGGATCACAAAATGATTGACAATAAAACAAAAGTACAAAACATATACAACCATATCTTATGTTTGAAGAAAAAAAGACAAACTAACATTACACACAAATATAAATGGTCATTTTCATCTGAGGATATCACAAATAAATGTCAGAAATATGATGGGGCCTACATAAAAGCAATGACGCTTGTAAAAACTGTAGGTTCCCGAATTTATAGGCGTGAAATTATACGGAGAACGGACATGTTTATCTCGACCAACTTAAATTGTACCAGTGCAAAATCAGTATTAAAAACGAACTAACGAACCACATGAATACTTTAGTATCGCTTAAACGAGACTGTACATATTTCGCCGTGTTTACACACACACACACACAAAGTGCTATAACGGTATCGTGAAGTAACTTGGAGCTGCAGACAAAGACAAAAGACTGGGGGTATTAAAAAAGAGAATGTTGCTAAGAGCCGGGTAGTGTGTATCCACTAAGTAATAGCCGTTTTAGTTTGCGTTTGAAGGTGAATAAGGATAAGGAAGAAGTAATATCTTGAGGGAGGTCATTCCAGTATCTGGGTCCAGTAAACATAATTGTTTTCTTTGCAAAAATAGTGCGAGTACGGGGAAGGTGATAGGCGTCACTCTGACGAGTGGGGTAGCAATGAATAGAGCGATTTCTTTTGAACATGTGAATAAAAACGGATGGTAATTCATTAGTTGTTAGTTTATACATGAAAATTCCAAGATTATAATAAAATAGGTCTGGAATTTTCAGAATTCTGTTTTGATGAAAAAAACAGTTGGTATGAGCAAAATATCCGGCGTGGTTTATAATTCTTATTGCTCGCTTTTGAATGCGAAGAAGGGAATCTAATAGTAAATTGATTGCGTTTCCCCACGCCAAAATTCCATAATTAAAGTGTGGAGATATTAAAGAAGAATATATACTCTGCAAAATATAAACAGGGAACAAATGTTTAAGCTTGTTTAAAATTCCAATATTTCTGGACAAAATTTTACTTACAAAATTAATATGAGTTTTCCAGGATAATTCTCGGTCAATCCAAAGCCCTAAAAACTTCGCGTTATTGACCTGCGTTAAACATATATCATTTATTTTGATCTCATGTGGGACAACATTCAAAGAATTACTGAATACCATATAATAAGTTTTTTCTATATTCAGGGATAATTTGTTGGCATAAATCCAGGATTGCACAGACCTAAGCTCAATATTCATCATATCAATTAATGTATTAGGGTCTCGATGAGAACAAAACAAACTTGTGTCATCAGCAAAACAAATAAATGATAATATTGGCGATGATTTTTGAAGGTCATTTATGTATAAAATAAATAAAAGTGGGCCCAAGAGGGAGCCCTGTGGGACTCCACATGAGATAAGTTTTAACTGCGAATCATAGCCGTTAATGTTAACAAATTGCTTTCTATCAGTTAAGTAACTCTTAAACCATTCGAGAGGTGGCCCGCGAATTCCATAATGATACAGTTTAGAAAATAAAATTTCGTGATCTATCGTATCAAAAGCTTTAGAGAAATCAAGAAAAACTCCAATTGTATGCTCAAAATTATCTATAGCATGAGCTACCTTGTCTATAAAAGTGAGTAAAGCATGGGTTGTATTATAATGTTTTCTGAAACCAAACTGAGAATCTGATAAAATATTATGATTTGTGAGAAATTTCAATAATCGCGTGTAAACTAACCTTTCAAGGATTTTAGAGATCGAAGTCAATAGAGATATTGGTCGGTAATTATTCACCAAATCTTTCTGTCCCTTCTTAAAGATAGGGACAACTTTTGCAACTTTCATTTTATTGGGGACTTTACCATTAAGTAGAGATTGATTAAAAATGTATGTTAAAGGAGAAATGATTTGATTCAGAACATTTTTTAAAAGAAAATTTGTAATTCCATCATATCCTGAACTTTTTTTATCGTTTAGATTCTTGACGATATCAACAATTTCTTCTTTAACAATAGGTTCGAAAAATATTGATTGAGGATTCCTATTACCTAAGTATCTATGATATTCAGTTGAGGATTTCAGGATTTTACTGGCAAGATGTGGACCAAGACTTGCGAAATAATTATTAAAAGATTCCGCCATGCTAACCGGATCGTTAATCTGCCGGCCGTCCGCCAAAATATATTTGGGAAGATCAGTATTGGTTTTGTATTTGAGTGTCTCGTTAATCACCTTCCACGTACTCTTCACATCATGTTTATATTTAACAAACTGTCGCGAAAAATAATTCCGCTTAGCAACACGTATTAAGGATGTCAATATATTCCGATATCGAGTATATCTTGATTTATTTCGAGGGCATGGATCTTTGCGATATTTATGAAAAAGACTATTCTTGCGGTTAATGGACCTGAGTAGAGATTTTGTTACCCATGGTTGTCGAGGTACTTTTTTGTAATTTGAATGGTGAGGCCTTTGAAGAGGAACACTAGATTCATAGTTAGTGGTCAAAATATTCATAAAATTTTCAAATGCTAAATCAGTATCGCTTTGAGAGTATACAGTGGACCAATCTTCTGAACTTAATTTCTCCCTAAGTTTATTAAGGTTAGATTCAGACATTACACGAATGCCCGGATTGTGGGTATGAAAAACATTAGTAGTCATAAAATTTGACACAAGGGCATAGATTGGAAAATGATCAGTGACGTCAGAAACTATTATGCCAGATGTGATGTCAGAAAATAAATCATTTACAAAAATGTTATCAATAAGAGTAGATACATCATCAGTTATTCGAGTCGGTTTTCTTGTAAGGGGAATAAATGATTTCGACAACATAAGGTTCAGAAAATCTGCGCACATAAGATTATCGTTGTAATTAAGAAGATTGAGGTTAAAGTCACCCATGACAAAACATGTCTTACTATCAAAATAACTGCTTGAAATAAGGTCGCAAAATAACTCTAAAAATTCAGCAGGGTTTGAGCTGGGTGGTCTATAAATCTCCCCAATTATAATATTACCTTTATTCAAGGTTTTGACCTCAATAAATACACTCTCAAAAACTTCTGACATCACGCTATATTTTTCCAAAAAAACACAATCTAGTTTCTGTGACACATAAAATCCGACTCCTCCTCCTTTCTTCCATGTTCTATTATTTGTTATGAGTCTAAAGCCGTCTATTGTAAGCAGCGAAGAGGGTGATGTCTCCTTTAACCAAGTTTCACTGAGCCCGATAATATTATATTCAGTTTTCAACGTGCTCACAAGAGAAAGAAATTGATCGAAGTTTTTATTTAAGCTTCTGATATTAAAATGTGAAATAAAAAGTTGAGTTACGTCATTATGAGTGAGTGAAAGAAGTTCATCCTCTGTGTGATAGTGAGTGAATACATTTTGGACTGCGGCATCGTTACAGTCGAAATCTAGTCTCAATTCAGAAGTCTGCATATTTAAGAAAGTGACGATGTCGGAATCTTCGCCCTCTTCGCTGTTTACTGAGATTACTGGTGTCATATCAGCAGGTGACTGAGGATAAAGCATGCTAACAGCAGCGGCGTTCGAGTTAACAGTGGTATTTGGATTCATCATTGTGTATGATACAGAATAGGTGAATATAAAGATAGGCTGTTAACAGAAAATAGGTGCTCAAAAATACATCTGCTGTTGGATTTTAAAGGAAAATAGGTGAAAGAACATTTACCCTGATAATAGACGGTTAAGGAATGTTCAGTTTCCGTACGCAAAACAAGGCATGTCAGAAATTCAACGGTATCTGCGTGAGCATAATGCGTAGGGAATGTGGTTGTTACTAGTCTACAGGAGGGCACAATTGCACAGAACAGTTCAGAGAGGTAATTGCAAAGGCAAACAGACAATAAATTATTGGGGGTGGTCGAAAACACCGTAGAAACACATTTGTGTAAACACAAGGATAACAGTTTGCTCAGGGTAGGTGGCAACTTACATAGAGGAGTCAGATACACCAGGGTGACACATTTTTGCATAAACATTAATAACAAATTTCTGAGAGGAGTCGGAAGCACCGTGGTAATACATCTCTGCATATACAATAACAAATAGCTGAGAACAGGTAGTAAGTTGGTTTGAGCGGTCAAAGACACCGGAATAACACGTTTTTGCATACACAAGGATGGCAGATTACTGAAAGCTGACAAGTTGGTAGCTGTGGAGAGCACCGGCATAACACATTTTTGCATACGCAATAGGAAGTTCATTAACACTGTTATGTAAATTTTTGTGAATTTCGTTAAGAGAGACAGCACAGTGTGCGTGAAAATAGCAATATAGACAGGTATACTAAGTACTGGTACTTTACATAATGAAAATAACAAACCAGTTCTCTGTTTAGATCTTAACATACATGTGGCTATACGTACGTTCATAAGTATGCACTTGGCACAATTGTGAAAAATCAATTTGTTGGTTCGCACAGGTGAGATCGATTTTGGTGTAGCGTACAAGGAATGTATGTCAAGGCAAAAAGCAAGCACTACTGAGCACAAAACAACATCAAAGTAGAAACGAAGATCAAACACTGTGTCGTGTGCGTACTCGAAGCACACAGAAAAATACATAATCAGAAAGAAATTGCTTACATACATGTCTTCTATAAACCGTTTTCTCCAGATATTACCCGCAGCCACCCCCTCCCTCCCCCACCCTTGAAAAAAAAAAAAAAAAAAAAAAAACCCTTTGCAGTCAAAATATGAACGTCATTGCAATCTACGTCTTTTCTCATTGCATATGAAATGATATTATCATTTTCATGAAGTTGTGAAATAAAAAAGACAGAGGATATGTTTAATTAATTCTTAACGGAGTACACGAACTGAACTATTTCATGTCAGATATAGTAGTCAATGACTACAAAAGAAAGCGTATGACGTTTTGCATTTCTTTTTTCATGTCGGATATAGTAGTCAATGACTACAAAAGAAGGCATATGACGTTTTGCAATTTTTTTTTTTTTTTGCAATTGCTGAATATTAGAAAAGATGTGGGAAAAATGAGGAAGACACTTTCTTCCTGTCAGTATAAAAAGCAAATTTGTTGTTGAACAGTATATCATTGCTATTCAATCACATGAGCGTATAATGAGCGCACTGTTAAAATACAACTACAGTGTAGGTTTATACTTCAAAATTCATTTCAACCGAATTACTGTCTGAGCCGTGGCTTCGGCCTTATACACTTAGTATGATAGTTAAGTGTAATGTTTCTCTAATATAAATGACAAAAATGGAAGGGAAAAAGAACAAGTCATCAACACTCATGGTACCCATTTGGGCAAGACTTCCTTTTAAAGATTTGGGAGTGATGTTACAAGTCAGACTAAATTTACGTAGTTGGCAGAAGATTTGGAATTGTTATTCAGCATTCATAGCAATGGCTGGGTAAGTTAACAAGGAAGAAACACTAATGTAAACGATAACAACTTGGGTACTTGCTTACCAATCAAGTCGCAAGAGATTGTCTAACTTAAAGGTGCACATAGGAGCTGAAGATAACACGAGACTCGCGACTTACAGATTCAGTCACGGTACAGGTTCCAAGTCGCGGAGCCTTTCACTTTCCATTTAAGGAGAACTTCTGTGCCAGCTAGGTATATCTTGGTAGAAGCGTTTTTTTGCTTTCTGAGGTCGTAGGCTGTTTTCGCGAGAAGGCTTCTCCTGGCTTTGAGGGCAGGGGGCAGATCCGTGCGGACCGTGATCCGTTTGGATTCCTGAACGGGGCCGGTGCTGGCTCGCGGCTGACTTGTTTGGCGCTGGCGCTGGTCGAACGATTCAAGAACACGGTTCCTGTCGCGGATATAGACAAACTTTGCAATTATGGCTCGCGGAACAGGGTCTCGAGATGGGGCTCCATTGGTCTGGCCGGAAGCAGCGTTGGCGTTGTCGCGCCGGGGGAGCCGGTGAACGTTCACGAGGGCAATATTGGCGGCATCGTCTGCGCTTATCCCGAAGTAGCAAAACGTGTCGCGAAGTGTGCGCTCAACATTTTCGTTTGGCGTTTCCTTCACTCCGTAAAAGAGCAGGTTTGCGCGACGGCAGTAAATCTCCATTGCCGTGAGCTTATTTTGGAGTTTGGTAATTTCGGCTGCCATCTTGCTTTCCATTTCTGGAAGCTTCTTGCTCTCAATCTCGATTATCTTGTCAGAGTTCATGGTTACGGAGTCTTCTAGTTCTGACAGTTTGGCGTTAATTGAAGCCATGTTCGTTTGCCATGTTTGCCATGTTCGTTTGCCATGTTCGTTTGCCATGTTCACGCAACCCCTGGTACACAGAGAGGATGAAGTTGATAAGGATGTACTGTCCTGCGTGATGATAGACTGCATGCAAATTAAGGCAGTGCTGCTAAAGGCAGATTTTTTCCCCGTTTGTTTCAGTTTCTTTCTTGGCAGATTTTTTCCATCTGTTTCTATTTCTTTCTTCTTCTTTTTTTTTTTTTTTTTTTTTTTTTTAGTAAAGTGCATTTTACCTGAAGGGTATTGCTCTTTACCAAGTGCAGCAGTACTTCCTACATTGTACATCATTTTTAAGATTTACAACTAATGATGATTGTTAGATATAGAGATTCAGAGTTACAGAGCTTGTTCTTGTTGTTACTTTAAAAGTAATATGAGGCTTTATCAGAGATGATTTATCCCAGGCAATGCCAATATTACCCCCCCCCCCAAAAAAAAAAAAAAAAAAACACCACAACAACAACAACAACAACAACAACAACAACAACAACAATATATTAATCAAGCCCGTGCAGTAAATAATTGTTTCAAATAGGAGCATATAAATGGATTTTAATTTTCCATGAGGAAGTTCATGTCAGGGCTTGGTGAGAAAAAAAAAGTATGCTTTGGCACTAAAAGCAACTGATATTACATCCATAATCATCTATCAAATGGAGTTGATTCTGATGCAGCATTGCTTCAAATTGTAATTCTGAATTACTGTGAACACATACATTTTTGAAATACATTAATTTTTGCATATTTCGCGATGCTTTTAAAAATTATGAATTAAAAAAACCCATGAAAATTATATCTTCACAATATTCTAAGCGCATTTTTAATGCGTTGACAATAATATTGCACAGCGCAAATTCAGGAACCTGTGAATATGTTTTTGAGCCACTCAGCAGCTGATGTTTACAGTACCGTAAATCCAGAAATTCTCTCGTGCATGAAACTTTCATGAATTTTGCGAGAAGCCAAGATTTGTGAAAGTAAAATGTATTCAATTTTTTTTTTTACAATGCATTGAATGCCAGTGACAATTATTTTGAACAATTAGTTCCATAAGTATGTATGCATATTTATTGTTGTAATGCATTGTACATTTTGCTTTCTTTGAATCTGTATCGATATAACAAGCAAGTCTTTAATATTGGAAATGAAGTTTCATTGAATTGCAAAGAAAAAATTGAATTTGCAAAAGTTTCGTGCCGCAAATGTTTCTGGTTTTACCATATTCAAAGTGTTGCCAAGTTATCATGTTGCCATCAATCACCACCAAGTTTTTGAGGTGCAAAATGTCATTTCCCTGAGTCCACTTTCTTCCTCCACGCAGGAAATTTTGCTAAGAATCTACCCTCTGCGGCCTCCGACTCGGACCTGACGAAGTACCGGGTGCTGCGCAAGGACGTCTCGGTCCACAGCCTGCGCAGCCTTGAGGAGGTGCCGGTCGAACTCGGGCTCGACGACGACGACGAGAACGGGGACGACTCAGCCTCCACGGCGATGACCAAGAAGATCCTGAAGCCGGTCAAGGAAGCGACGCAAGTCGTGGGCAACAAAGTGACCCAGGTGAGTTTGCCGACAACAAATGATTCTTCACGTGTCACGTTCGCACACCCGGCTCAGTCGACGGCGTGCCAAGTTCGCATATTGTGCTCAAACGCACAATCCCGCCCAAACCGACCGATAAATCACCAAATGCTACAGGACAATGCTAGTGTTTCTCGCAATTCCATTCCTGTCACATGTAGCTTGCATTTTATGTGGTGATTGACTATCAAGTGGTGTTGCCTACTTGATTTGCGAGTAAATTCTAAATTTCTGTTACTGTTTTGTGTTCGAAAGTCATGTCTCTACAATAATGTGTCTACTTGTCATTTGTCAGAAAGACAATCATAGATTTGTCAATACAATTTATATCAAAGCAAAGCTTGTCATTTTCTCTACAACATTGCTCATTACATGTCGAGGGCAACAAAAATCTATATGAGTTACATAGATTTGAAAAACAAGAAGTTGATCATGTGTGCCTCCAACTCACTGGTCTGGTGGACTGTGGTGATTTTTTTTATGTGCTCCCCATTGTTCTTCCCCTCCACTGGGTTGAAAGAAAAATACAGTTGAACCTCTCGTATCCGGACAAGTCGGGACCGGGGCTCATCTGGATAAGGGATTTGGCCGGATACGGGAGACTCAATGCTTTATACATGTACATATACATACACATGTACTGATGTAGCCCATTGTAGTACCACATGTAGTAATGTGTATACTGCAACCTTTTCGTAGTTACATTTGGGGATGTTTGGGGATGTTAAAATGTCTGAAGGTAAGCAATTTGGAAGGAAATTTGATGTAATGTATGTTAATCATGTTGGAAGTAATATGTAATTCATGTGTGTTTGTGTAGGAGTTCTCAAGGAGTTGGAGAATCCCCTTTCCTCCCGTAATCATTAAAAAAAATCAAGGCAAGATTGCGTCCGTATAATAGAGAGATCCGGATAAAGGGAGGCCGGATAAGAGAAGTTCAACTGTAGTTGCAGGTGGCTCAATTGTCGGCAAGTTACATTGAGAGTTTGGGAAGCTTGCTTTTCATACATCTGAAACCAGAGAAAGTCCAACACCTGGTGATTTTTTTTTCTCTGCAAATGAGACAACGCTCAACATAACTTAATGCATTTCCTTTGTAAATTTAAGTCTTCGCATGAAGTGTTCTTTTTTTTTTAATGCGCTTTGGCAAAGTTTGCTGCTCAGATCAGACAATGGACAGAATTATTTCCCTTGAATTGTGTTGTTCTGTTTCTCTTTGCTTTCACTCATTTTCTCTTTCCCTTTTATTTTGTATATTTCCTTCTTTTAAATCTTTATATATATATATATATATATATATATATATACCCCTTCTCGTGGTATTCCATACAAATTTATAATGGAAGACCATTGCAAGCTGTAATCACCTCTGTTTGGTTTAAAGTTGAGTACAACTTACTACAGGCTTGATACTGTGGAGACCCTGGAGCCAAAATTCCCCTTGTTTATCCCATTTCTTGTGTCTCACCTGATGCTGACGCTGTTACATTTTGAAATCTCTTTTTAAAAGCTTTTTAGTGTTTTGTTGTTGGTATTATTGATTAGTGAGAAAAAGAGCAAATGCTAAGGTTTTTCGAATTATGTAGTTCTTTTGGCTAATCATTGCGCAGAGGTTACTTCATTTATGTCACGGCTAAGAATTAATCTGGTAATTGTGGGCTTCTTTAAATAAAAGGTGCCTTTTTTCCTCTCTCTACAAGGCATATGCTAGTAATATCAAGGTTGCATAGTGTATTGAGGGATTGCAATATTCGGAGCATGAAGATAGTGCTTACATCAAAATCTGTGCTGCTTTAAGGATTACATGAAAACTTAGTCTGAAAATAAGCATTTTACCCATTTTGTGAGCTATCTGTCAGTAGTCAACAGAGGGCAGCATATACATGTTGATGAAGAAAATGTTTTCACATCAACAGTAGATGGCAGCATGCCACAGTGAGTCTCTTGCAGAACTGCACAGCTAGTGTGCTCATGCCATTGTTACACATGCTCTTTCTTTCTATCTATATTCCAAAGTCTAATCAACTGGGGGGGGGGGGGGGGGGGGGGAGGGGGGAGACAAACAGATCCTATCACGACCAGTTTGAAATTTGAGAGGATACAGGTACTTATGGCACCAATTTAGACACACCTTCTTTATCACATTACACTGTACCTCCACCTAACATGACAAACATGTACCTCAACACACTTGAGAATTTATGTCGCATAATTATGCTTAAAAAGTTATATAAAGTGCTTTGATTTTTTGCCTCCTCCATATTTCCAAGAAATTGGCGGTTGCATCACTACTTCCGCATAAAATGAATATTGTTGAATGAGATAAGATATATCTGTTGAAGACCTTTTTGAATCTCACATGTCATGTGAATTGATTAAAAAGTAACAGAGACTCAGTCAGACCAGGAATTCCGAAGGGGGGGGGGGGGGGGGGATAAAAATAATAATAAATGGGAAGGGGGGGGGGCGCACATGTGCCCCTTTCATTTCTTTTTTCTTTTCTTTTTTTTTCAACAAAAATAACCTCATCATGTGCAATCCCATGTATGATTGCCTTGAGCCTCTGAAACACTGAAACCATGTATTCCCACTTTCTACCTTAGAACTCCAGAGGGCACTATACCAAGACATTGAGTTGCTAGAGATGATAATAGGGTGGTATGTTTTGCTCCGCATCGGAGAGCGTACAACTGAAACAACCATGGGGTGTACTGATATTCCGGCCACTCCCTGCCCTCTGATAGTCTGCGCCTTTCTGCTAAGATTGCCTTTCATGTTTTTTTTCCTGATTCCAACCTGATCCTTTTAATTTTTCTTCCATTGCTTTGTCTCATTACTTTTAGAGCATTATCACGTCATTCTGCTCACAACATTCTATGTCTCAACTATCATTTTGTGTCTGTGTGTGTGTATGTGGGTGTGTCCTTGTCTGTCACTCTGCTCTGTTTGTCTTTCTGTCCGTCTTTCATTTCTTCCCTTTTGCCTTCTCTCTTATCCTGTCCTTTGCTAATATTTCCCTTAGTTTCTGCTATCATTATCAGAATCACTGGAGAATCTGTAAAATCCTGTCAATTCATTTGTCTCATATTCTTGCTGACACCATGTTAACAAGTAGGACTCATTTTCCACATCCTGATCATCTTTTTTGAATATTATTTTGAGATATTTTTAAATTTCTTTCATTCTCCTAGTCTGTTTTACCAGTACTTCATTCTTGCCTCATGTTTTTTTACTTGTTTTTTCCTATCTGCAATGAGGTTACCCTTGTAGGCTTATCTTCAGTCTTTAAGTCCCAACAATTTTGAGATTTTTATCAAGATACAATTATTGAAATAATGCGATATCATTTTTAGAATCTCTTACAGAATGGCTGCTGAGTTACACATACATCTTTTTGAATGTGTCTCTCAAATATTTTGAAAGATTTTAATTTATGATGACTGCATGCATTTTCAGCAGGCAATCTGTGAAGGACTTGTCTGACTTTTCATTGAAGTTTTCCTTCAAGACTTAAAGAATATTCATATTCTCTCTGGGGTTTCTGATGCATTCTGAATATACTGGTGCCATTGATAATGATAGCAATGGAATAAGGCTAATGGTAGAAATATTACTTATTCTAATAATGGTAATGATGATAATGATATTAGCATGACGATGGTGGTGATGATGATCCAAGGGAATGGATTGTCTTTAGCTACTATCTCACCAGAATATTATACATCTCTCTCTCTCTCTCTCTCTCTCTCTCTCTTACTCTCTTTTTTTCTCTTTCTCTCAATATAGCCTTTGCTAAATAAAACAAAAATAAGCCATTTCAAAGAGGTTTCATCAGAATCAGATTAAGATATGAAAGTTCAGGAGTAGTTGCTGATGTATTATCAAAGTCTAATTGTAATATTTGCTCTAACCCGTTGAGGACAGTTTGATTTTGCTACAACACGCATTTCCCATAGACACCTGCCCGAGTATGCTCAGGACTCGTCCTCAATGGGTTAAGTATCAAGCAAACTCGTGAGTTAAATGATATATCTTGCACACAAACCAATGGGAGACATTTTTAGGTGGTGACATCATCACTACACTTAAATATTTCAACCCTGGTAGGAACCGACATCACAGTTCAGTGAAAGCATGTGAAACTGTGAAATTCCACAACTGCTTTATAGTCAGTCTTTACAAAATTTCTACCATTATGTTCATATCAGTTTTACATGCAGTTATGTCACTAAACTTGAAGTTGGTGTTGACATGCACTTTAACCCATTGAGAACGGTTTGATTTTGCTACAACAAGCATTTCCCATAAACACTTGCCCGAGTATACTCGGGACTCGTCCTCAATGGGTTAAAAGATTACAATTTGCAGAGAGTACTATTTTACTAAAATTTCACACATCAGGAGCCAGAGTTCTTAATTGTGATTAAAGTCCCTGTCTAAATGCTCTTTTTTCCCTTTCTATCTCAACATCATTATTCCATATTCATTATCAGACTTAGTAAAAAAAATGTAAGGCACAGTACTCATTAATGTTGGATACATTATGATATGAAAAATTTACAATTTCTTTTGAAGTCAGCCACAAGCTGGTGCATTTTTCTATCATCTGGTTTCCAGTTCTTCACACGTGTTTGTTTTTTTGTTTGTTTTTGGTGTGTGCTTTTTTTTTTTCAAGTGATGTGCGCAATGCTCACGGTGGTCCCTGTCCGCTGCTGTGCCCCTTTGGGCCCCCTCCTGTGGACGCCCACAAATATATAAATACGTAATGCCTCCTCGGTGCCACTCGCGGAATGCGGGAATGAATTATAGATGGACAGTGCGGTGAGAGCCACGCTGGCGGCGCGGCGAACCTCTAAAAAAAAACAAAAAAACACCAGAGACTCGGGGTATGACTCAACTGGTGATCGGTAGGTCTCAGGTAACAGAATAAAAATCATGTACTGCAGCAATAGAGGGACTGGGAGTGGTTGGCAACAAGCTGATATCATAGTGACGAACGTGACGATGACTCGTATTTGCAGAAAGATTAGAATAATGAAATGAGTATTCGTTGCGGACCTTCTGTCCCTCATGAAGAGAGAAAAATTTTAATTCCCAATTGATCACATATCCACTTGTTGAATACACTTTGTGAAATATTGAGATTGACTGGTTTCACTTCACTATCATTGACATGTGTTAATTCATATTCCACACATATTTGTACATTTTACTTTTTTTTTTTTAAATTGATCACTCCTGACCATTATCAACAATTGGCTAGTTGCTATGAAAATTGTGATTTTGGGAAAGACTCAAACAAATCCTAGAGGGCTAGGGATAACCACATTGGGAAAAGAAAATCTGTTTGTGCTAGATTGGGTCATCTGTCACTTATTTCTTCCTCTGCTACTTACAATTTGACACACAGATACACACATAAACACACACACACACACCATACACACACACACACACACACACACACACACACACACACACACACATACACTATGAGACATGTATATTCACCCATACTCATCAAATCATTTACATGCAAAAGTTGTCTCCAGTGATTTGTTTTTGTGTGTGTGTGTGTGTTTTTACACAGTTTTGTTGCTTCCCCCATAAAAAAGATAAGTGAATAAAATCAAAGAGATCGAATATTGAACAAGTTTCCAATACATTCATGCTAGGCCTACATAGTCTTCTGGATCTATGATGTGTTCCTGTGTTTCAGTGAGCCACAAGGATGATGCAGATCACGATCTGTTTTTAAATAAACAAGTCTCAAGTTTTACTGTTTCTTTCATTGAACGATCAATTTATGATACAGAGTGAATATGGAAAAGCCCAGAAAAAAAATCAAAACAAAAATTGTCTTTCTTTTTGCACATAGGGTTCAGTCTTCATTGTAGATTTTTTTTTCTGACCATTCTTTAATAGGTTTTTCAGTATTTGAATATTTTCAGTTTGACAGGAATCTGTGTGCCACTTTTTCTCTTCATGTGTTGTTGCTGTAAAATCAGAAGTATTTGTGAAACTTTTGTGAATTTGCTGACCATGATGTTGTACAGCATTGCACTGGCATTCAGTGTATTGTGTTAACAAAACTTTTTACTTTCCACTTACTAGCCGCATTCACACATACAAAATAGTGGGTTACCGAGTGCGCTCTGAAACTGGATTTTTTTTTTTTTTGGAATCGTTCACACTCTCCAAATTAGTAGGTTGGAGAGCGTGCTCCAGAACTCAATTTTTTTTTGCAATTGTTTGCACGCACAGAAAAACATGCTAATTGCTAATTCATGAGGAATCTTTCTGACCAGCAATGACAGAATTTCTAAATATGTGCGTCAGCCATATGTTTTCATTGTATTTTTATAGTATACAGTTGAAATCTCTTTGAATGAAGAGGGTTTTTTTTCTTCTGAATGTCTGATTCATTGTTTTCTTGCTATACAATGGTTGCTATACTTGTATTTTTAAATTTTTGTTTCTGATTTGTATTTTATTTTGAAACTTTTGTATTTGTAAAATTCCATTTTCGTTTGGATGTTATTTTCTTGAGAATATGAAAATGAACTGAAATCAAGCTTGAAACATATCTGTAGATATATATATGAATATATTTCAAGTTCAACTCAATTCGTTTTCATACTTCTTAAGGGAATAACATACAAACAAGAATTATTTCTCCCCTTTGATGTAAAGCATTTTTTCAGTAAACATTTATTTTTCCTGTTCTTTTGAATTTCGTCAATGACACTCATAGCGCCGTGGCCACAGAGGCAGTGTAAGTACAGAAGCTGTCTTTTGGGTGCTTAAACTTCACACAGTTCGTTAATATCTAATCATATTGACCATTACTGGAGTGATTACAAAGCACCACACCTCATTAACTCTACAACCCTGTGATATTTTCACATTTATTAATCTTTTTGCAATCAGAAGAACTTTATCAGCTAAAAGAGGAGAGAGAAATATCTATATGGATGAAGACAGAAGCTGAGAGATACGGAGTGAGATAGAAAGAAATATGTATAGAGAGAGAGATACAGAGAAATATATAAAGATAAAAGATAGAGAGAAATATATAGTGTGAGAAAGATAGAGAGAAACATATAAAGATAAAAGATAGAGAGAAATATATAGTGATAGAAAGATAGAGAGAAACATAAAGATAAAATATAGAGAGAAAGATGGAGATATATATGTATAGAGTGAGAAAGATAGAGCAAAAATATATAGAGAGTAAGAAAGATAGTGAGAAATATATGTAGAGAAAGAAAGATAGAGAGAAACATATAAACAGAGCAAAAGAGAGAGAAAAATATGTATAGAATTTGATTTTGAAGTGTGATATTTTATGATTAACATATTTTTTTGTTTGGGACTCACCACGTCACTGATTGTGAGCACTATTCACAATTAACCTAATTCACTCATCATGATTACAATATCATTAGAGGGACTGGTCCACT
This sequence comes from Diadema antillarum, assembly GCF_040938485.1. Classification (NCBI taxonomy): domain Eukaryota; kingdom Metazoa; phylum Echinodermata; class Echinoidea; order Diadematoida; family Diadematidae; genus Diadema; species Diadema antillarum. The sequence goes on from NW_027271794.1 coordinate 880,524, forward strand.
TGGTGATGGAGAGAGAGAAACATATAAAGTTGTTGCATTAAAGTTATTCATCATTTATGACCTAAAAGCAAGCGAGGAGCCTGCAGACAAAAGCATTAACAAAAAAAGAAATAGCAAAGACTTTGGGTACATGGTGGCTTTCGTTTTTGTTTATCAACAAGCACATTCATACTGCAAGAATTTCTGTCATTTTCATTACAGTAAACGTCCTTCCAATATATTACCCCCCCCCCCCAAAAAAAAAAAAAAAAAAAAAAAAAAAAAATCAGTATGATAATAACAAATTTAGTAATAAAAGTAATGACAGTGATAGTGGCAATAATAGCAACACCAGTGATAGTGATGATCACGACAATGATCATAATGATAATTGTAATAATAGTGAAAGTTATAACAAGAAGAGTGATAATGTCAATTAAAGTAATCGTAATAATCATTATATAATGATTAGACAAATAAAAGTAAGTGTAGAAAAACAAAAAGAAAAAGAAAGATATGTTGTATGTCAAGATTATAGGTTTTACTGTGATAATCATAAATCTCTATTCTTACTATTATTTTCCCAGATACTGAGTACTGTTTTAATAGTAATATTTACTTGGCTACTATTTAATCAGTATATCAAAATTGTGTTTCATATATGCACTACCTCAGTCACACCTGCAATATTACTAACAAGTAAGTTGGACTGACCAGCAAAAACTAATATTTTTTCCGTTGCATTTTATACTATGGTATGGAGATGTTCCATGCTCTGTTCTATGTGCTGATATGTTCTTTCAGTATTATTCATCTTTGTTTTCTTAATCTGGCAGTCCTCAGTTTAAAAATCATGCTTCTTTATTACTCCCTTGCATTCATATCATTATCTTTTGATTTGTTACAATCATAAATATCATCATAGTAATGATTGTAATCCATTATGAGTTTATTCTGCAATTTATTCATTTACATATTCCATATAGAGATGTAGCTATGACACCATTTGGGATGAGAGGAATAGTCAAAATATGAGAATATTACCACGATTAGATCATGATTATAATCTTTCTGCCTTATCAGCATCAATATTACATGATTATGATATACTTCTATCATTATCTCAAATATTTTGCCAAATACATTTCATTTTCTTTTAGTTGCTCAAGTTTTGCCACATATATCTGGGTGTGCAATCAAGATATGGAGCAATGCATGAATCTCTGTAAAAACTACCTTGCATATAAGTAGAGTGAAATTAAATTAAAAAGGAGACAGAGAAAGAGAGAGAGAGAGGGGGGGAACACAAATACTGTTAAATGTAGACACTTTGAAAATAAAACAAAATGTACAATGTGTCTAATTACTCTTTTTTAAGGTCCATTTATGAAAGGGAATTCTTTTTCGCCGTAATCATGTGAGGGAATTTGCCTTGTCCATACTTTGTTCATGATAACTTCACAGCTAATAGCTGCCAATAGACATGACCGTAGCACAACCTTTATGATTTGTTAACAGCAAACATCTTAAAAACATCATTTCTTCTAGCAGACTAGGCCTACAGGACAGATCATATCATCTTCACTCGGAGGCAAATGATTAATTATTATCTTAACACTGTCAAAACAGTAGATTTTAATATGTTAACATTCATTACTCATTTATTTATTTATTTATTTATTTATTTATTTATTTATTTATTTATTTGTTTTTTATTTATTCCTGTATCTATTTATTTATTTATTTCATTTTGCTACTTATTTGTCCTTGTGTTTATTTACTTATATTTTTATCCATTGAAATGAATGTCCTCAATTATTCATATTTTAGAAATACAATTTTCTTATTTTATGAAGCCACTTATATGCAGAAGATGCTGATAGTTGTTAATAAAGATTTGTGTACTACAGAAATGATGGTCATTACACAGTAATACAATGGAAGTAATTTGAATTAAAGTGCCAGTAAATTGCAACCAAAGAGAACTTATAGTTCTTTATATACAGTGTATATCTAAGATAACAAAACTGGCAGCCTCCTTTTGTTCTCTTTGTATTCAATACTATAATATGACATGATAATACCCACAATATCTTTATTTGATTGATTCTAATGGTTTATGTACAAGTGAAGCTATAATCTGCATAGTTTGATATGCTGTCTGCTAAAATTTCAACACGTGTACTCACAGAGAATTAATTGACCACTAGCTTGATGTGAACATCATAATTGTACAATATTTACTGCAACCATCATCCATGATTTGATGTTTGCCCTGTATGTCTAAAAGATACCTTCAGACTTAAGGAACAAATTTAAGGAAGGAGGAAGAATTGGAAGGAAACATTAAAAAATGTAAAAAGATAGATAAATCCACCTGTAGGTCTGTGCTGTGTCATGGTAACTTAAGGTAAGTTTTCCTAAGACAGTATGTTTTATATTGAATTGTTACGTATGTATTTATTTATTCATTTATGTAGTTATTTATTTATTCATTTATTTATTTATTTATTTATTTATTTTTTTTTTTTAATTTTTTTTTTTTGCTGTGCTCTGTCCAGGAATTAAATACTGCACACACTCTTTTGGGGTGATTTTTGTGTGAATAACATGGTGTTCTAAAGTCTGTTGACAAGTAGATGTATAGAACATCAAATCTTAACACGGTGATGTCCACGTGTTCAATGGGATTCGGTTTTTGTTGTTTTGATTTGTTTGTTTTTCTTGGTTGTAAGTGCAGATTTGAATAATGTACATAGTGATCATCATGATGAGCCATTTGATGTGTTTTGATGTATTTCATATTTGTTGCATTTATTGATGACAGTCACATGAATATTTGAGTGTTTATTTGAATATATACATGTATACAACCTTGTATGTGTGAGTGTCTAATTTGGGAAATTGATGAAAATGATGTTTTCTAAGCCCATCGAGTTTCTGAATGGCAGAAAAAGCAAGTAGCATGTGTGCTGATGCATGTACCTAGAACTCCCCCTGATGCGGGAGACATTATTACATCCTTATTTGTCCTGCAAAGGGTATTTTCATACCACTCCTTCGACATGTATGTCTCCTGTGGGAGGAATATTTGGGGACGATTTTGCAGCGAAGTAAGAAACAAGTGTGTATTGAAGAGTTATGTGTTGTAGTGCAGTGTGAGAACTTATATGCTCAGGCGTGGGGGCAGTGTGTATGAGTCTATGTGTGAGCGTGAAAGGAAGCTGTGCAGGAGTCCGCATGATTTGGTGTTTTTTTTCCGCAATGTGCCTGATTTTCAGGTGCAGTGGCATGAGCGGTCTCCATGCCCGTGCCTTGTAATTGAAGGTGTGAATGTTTGCTCTGCTGCACATTATGTATGAGAGCGATGGATGTGTGTTTTGGCTTTGGGGCTCTGAAATCTCCAGCAGTGGCTGCGATCTTCTGCTATATTCTCTCAGTTTTCCTTCTCACATTGGTCTGCTCCCACCCCCCTCTACAGATACCCTACTTTTGTCTTCATATCTAGGATCATATTCTGATAATTGTGTCTGTATCTTATGATAACAAACAAGAGTGACATATTTTACAACAGAATGTACGTATTTTGTAGAGATGAGCAATTGTATATTGTGGATACAAACGATTATTAGGATGTTAGAAAACAACAACTCTTGCTATGATAGTTACAAAGCACTGCTTATGTAATCCAACGTATGGGAAAATATGGTCACCATGGTTACAGATGAGATGGTCTGGGGTGTAGGGAAACGATTGGTGATGATGATGATGATGATGACGATGATGACGATGATGACGATGATGATGATGATGATGATGATGATGATGATGATGATGATGTCCTTTTGAGCAATGTGTTTATCTATGGCCAAATCATTCATATGTCGTGTTTCATGCTGGTTTCAGCTGCATTGCCATCTTGGCTCTCCTCTGTGTCCCTGCATGGGAAGAAATGAATCCAAGGCTTTTTAACCTGTTGTGTGCTCTGAGTGCTGATTGACACAGAAAACCCCATGGCATGGTATACACTGTCCAAAGTCCCTGGAACTTAAAGGGTTAAAGCAAAGTAATTGCTAACCCTTTCAAGATCCCCAAACATTTACATTGTACATGTCAAAATAATCTTTTTATATGAATAATTTTCTGAAGTCCTAGAAGCTATCCCTGTAATGTGGTAATCTAATATTGAAGTAGGGGGCAACAAGGAAGTGTGTCTCGACAACATGGCACACAATGGCCACTTGTGTAATGTCGTTAAATTCCATGGTCACAATGTCCTCAGTACAGCTTTGGGCAAATCCCCTACTAGCTGCTAGTGACTTACACATTCACGCAGACTGAAGGGTTCACTACATACACTTCATGCCTGCAGGCCAACCCCTGTTTTGTCAACTTCGTGTTTAGCATATTAGTGGAGTTGTTCTTTTGTGCAGTTGTAAGAGGCAAATGGTACAATTTCATTTAAACATTGCAGTGTGGTACAACTCTATGATGTTACGCTGTTTTTTTCTTTCCAAATTACATTTGTATTCACCAGTGTGGTTTCCATGGTTACAGCTTGTAAATCGTATTTGATGTGGAGGGTACATGTAGGAGCGAGGGAAATGAAGTAGAGACATTTTGATCAGGTCTGAGTGCAAATTGTTAGTTGCACTGCCTCTGTAAGTGTACAATGCTGGCTTTTCTTTTTATATTTACGCATAGATTTACAAATTTGATCTACAAATCTGATTAAACACACAAACACATGCATGCATACACATTTGTATAAATACATATACTCGTAAGTGTAGGTTTACAAGTTTTGAGAGAGCAACTTAATCTGGGGGGAGGGGGGAGGTGCTGCCCATTAACCCATTAAATAGAGGACGAGCTGATTTTGCTACAACATGCATTTCCAATAGGCCCTTGCCGAGTATACTCAGGACTCGTCCTCAACAGGTTTACAATTCTATAAGCTTTTATGGCATTTGCAATTATGTTTAAACTGATGAATATTGTCAAAATTTGTTATAAGAAATAATATGAATGCGCAAATACGGAAAATAAGGCAAGTCATATTTCACAGTAGTGTTTAAATTCAAAGAACAAATGAACAACCCAGATTGAAATGTCCACTGGGTGAACATACCTGTCACTTCATACCTAATGTATATTTGTTGGTGTCACTATGAACCACTGATTAGCCATCTGTCATCAATGTATATATGCAAGCTGTCATTTGGGGCATTTTTTTCCTCATTCCTCAAATGATATTGTTCACTTTTGCACTTTGTATTAAAAATGAAAGATACTGTTCACATGAATAACCTTAAATCAAGCACCCATAAACACAATAATTTTGTGCTTTCATTTTTTTTTTGCATGATAATACACTATCTAGCATCAATTCAGTGCCACTCCATGGCAGAAATGCAAGGTGGAGTTGATTTACCTTTTGCCCTTTTATCTATCAAACTCACATACTACCCAAAAAAAAGTGTGGGGGGGGGGGAGGGGAGTATAAGGGTGATACATATCCAATCCTGAGTTGCAATCTACCCTTAATGGATTGGAGTAGAGTCCCAGAGAAGTGTTTCTGACAGCTCTCTTAATAAAAGGACATTATAATTTTCACTTGATGAAGGTCAATGAGGGTGGGGCCGCATTCGTTCGTCCCACGGAGGGACGACTCTTGTCTCGTTATTGTTGTTATTTTGTGTGTGAGCGTGTGTGTGTGTGTGTGTGTGTGTGTGTGTGTGTGTGGATTTTGAGTGGATGAGTTTTAAAAAGGCCCCGAGCACCAGGCACCTATCAGTACATTGGAGGCAGTTCTTGTAATTAATGAGATTGAGAGTTGTACATGCGGACTTCACCTTTTTTTTTCCCCCCCACCATAGCTCTAGAGTACACTTCAAGCCTAATGCCCGCCAAGTTAATAGCCTGATGCTATAAATCAGCGGTCAGAAAGTGAGCCAGATAGGGCATCCGCTGTACATCAAATGCCGAAAGTAAAAATCTGTTATCAGCCGCTCATGGTTTCCACCTCTTAATATTGTATTTGTCGTGGTTTCTGACTGAATTGTTTTTCATCAGTTTGTGATTCTAGCTTTGGATCAATGTTGACAGTGAGACTCTTTAAAAATTGATCTATCTCTATCGAGAGGGATACATAATACTATTATTGATGCGCAAGGGATATTAAAATTAACATTGATATCACTGCAGGAAGTAATGTTGGATGGGTATAGAAGTTTGTCACAAACTGTTCCTCTGAGGGTCCGCAAAAGAAAAGTAGAAAATTGGTCGCTTTACAGAGATGTTAAGTCTTTGAAGAAGTAGGAATTATCTCATTTTTTTCATCATTTCATTAATATTCCATCATTTTTTAGTAATTGTTCCATGATGAAGCTTCCTGTAACATTTTGTGACACAACAGGTATTCAGTCCAGCATCTGCCACTCCTCAATTCAGTTCAGCTCCGTTTACTCCAGTTCAGTTCTGTTTTATTGCTGCATTCCATTATCAAAACAATGTGACAAAATGTAACAAAGTGTTGGCATAAACATATGCAAAGTTCATATCTATAATATGGAATACATACACGCATATCAGAAAATATATGAAGTATTAAACATAAAGGACTTTCATATTGAATGTAATTCTAAGAGATGAAGCACTGAAAGTGAAGAGTTAAGAAAATAATCAAAATGCAGAGCTTGCCTGGGAAGATTGCCGTTAGAAGATTCTACTAGGGAGGGATGGATCTTTTACCCATTAAGGATGGGCTAATTTTGCTACAATACGCATTTCCCTTGGACACCTGCCCGAGTATACTCAGGACTCGTCCTTAATGGGTTAAATGGGTTAACTTGAATGGCCTTGCATGCCATTTACTGTGGTATTTGCATTGTGAGTAACATTCCATGTTATTACAATGATCATTTTTATCACGTGACATTTAGATTGGATGAGAGTTAGATTCAAATTGGTCAAATTTACAGGGAATTTAAGATCCCTGTAATCAAAGCAGGAATCTACACTTTTACCTTTACCTTCAAAATTACATTCTCCGTGAAACATAATCATCCTGTCCACAGACTAATTTAAGGGTATATTAGGAAAACTTTGAAAGGATGGTTATTCACCCTGAAACTCTGACATAAAAGTCTCGCCTTAAAAGGAAATATCCAAATTATGAAAGGGAAGGGAATTAACCAACATTTGGCTGCAAAGTACTCATCTTTTTTGTTTAATTTTGTTTTTGTTGTGTTTTCTTTTTGCTTTTTCATAGTCAACACAATGATGAAGACATTAGGATGGTTGCCTTGTAAAGAAACCAAAAAAAAGAAGATGTATCTTCTCTGTTCCCATGGCAACAGGAAGCATCCCCTGCATCCTATTCAGTGGAAGAAGCATGATGCTTTAAGGGGGGGGGGGGGGATCCTTTAAGCTTCTTTCGGCATGTAGTCGTGTTAAATAAACTGACGCTCCCTTGGGCTTGTCTGCTGCCAAGGCCAGCCACGAAGAGGCGAGATGTTGAGAGTAGAACGCTGCCACCGTACGAGCGGCTGTCAGGAGGCCGAAACGAAAGACGCCGGCATGGATGCACAGGGCCCGCGGTGCATTGTGGGTGCCACCTCATTTCCAATCTTGTGGTTCCCCCTCTCTCTAGAAATGCTTTAGCTATTAAACTAGGGTGGCGACATTGAAGAAATGTGCATCAAAATAGTCTAGTAGAATATAGGTGCATTGTATTTATAGCATGACTGTGCATATTACTCAGTTTCTGATGTATATGTTTGTGTGTGTTTGTGTTTGTGTTGTGCACAAAGTGGTCCATATGTTATGCTTTATCTTACTAGTAGTATCTTGAACCCCCCTCTGCACTCCTTCCTCGCTCTTCTTCTCTGATCCTCGTCTGCCTACTGTCTTCTTCTGTACCCCTCTCTCCCCCTCTTCTCCCCCTCTCTCGCCACTCTCCCTCTTCCTTCCCCTTCCCCACCCCCCCCCCCTCTTTCTCTCTCTACCCAACATTCTCTCACAGATCTTTCACCCTGCATCAGAATGTAGTAATAGCAATGGCAAGAGCTGTAAAGCTGCTTAAGTGGTAATTTTCTTCTTTTGAATGTTGTGGCATAAATTCTGAGCATACATGTCAGGGGCCATTAAAAGGGGCTTGGGGTCCTGCAACCCCCCCCCCCCCCCCACACACACACACACACACTCATACACACACTTACACTTTTAACGAGAAAAAAAAAGGAAAAATTAAAAAAAAAAGATCAAACAAGAAAACCTATGACTTTCAAAGGTTACGCCCAAAAGGGGGGGGGGGGAGGCTGGTGTTGGTTGAAGTGTACTGTATGTCTGACATCATCGGATTCAAGCACATGTGCTAGCACTACATAAAATATCATGCATACACAAACAGACAGACACATTAAATCGCATGCAAATCCTGAGCAGATGGGATGTATATTTCAATCTTATGGTAAGAATTACATTCTTTTTTTGTTGGTAAATGACATCTACACTACAAAAGTCATCCTGTTTGAACCATGGAAGCATGTTTTTAATAGATTAGCACCTTTATCTGTCCCTTTCCCCTCATATTTTGCATACACACTGGAAGGAGTCAACCCCTCTTGTTATAAAGTCAAGGTTTCTGTATCCTCAACTGACAATTAAATAATTTGATTGAGGTATCTGTCCAATGTTAGAGCTTTTTGTTTTCCACTGGCATTATGTTATGGCGCTGAAAGAAGACGTGTTGCCAAGAACCGCCTCTTATAGACGGGTACACGCAAAATCTTTCCACATTGCGTCTGATGTCACTCTGTCAAGCTAACTCCACAGCTGCCGTGAAGATCTTTGGTGATGGATGATTGCTTAAAAATTTCATGCAATTTGTCCGTTGCCTGGCAACGCTCATGGTGAAAGCTTTCCGGAATGCATGGAATGTGCACACACGTGTGGCACCTCTCGACATGCAGTGTCGTTGCATCACCCCACATGCGCTAAATATATTTTGTAGATTCATGTTCACTATGAGGTGTAATTCAAGACGCTGGGAAAAATCTCTTCCATCGAAAGGAGGGAAGGAGAGGGAGAAAAAAGAGAGGGAAAGAAGGAGAAGAAGATGCAAAGAAGATCAAAAAAGAAGATAAGAAGAAGGAGGACAAGGAGGAGAGAATGTAATATAATTGTTCTGACACGTTGCGTAAAAATAGATGCGACATTTTAGAAAATCGGGCTTCATCCTCCCAACGGGCACCTTTCGGGTTTTCATCCCCAGCGCCGCTGCCGCTTTGCAGAAAACAAGTGTCTGAAGCGATCCCCGCTTCGAGCTGTCTGCGGCATCTTGGCAGCTCAACGCTTACAGCTTGTGGCATATTGGGGTATAGCGTTGCCCAGACTTCCATCGGGGGAGAGAGTGCCAATGTAATCCCATCTCTTCTAGCCTCATGACCAGGTGTCACCAGCAATTTCTCTCGCTGACAAGAAGCGAACACCCACATGTATGGACTGAAAGAGAGTTGGGTTCTCACATTACAATCAGTGAGGAATTATATGATTATCATCAATGTTGAAGATTTACAGCCGTCATATTTGATGGGAGTCTGGGGTTCTGTGCAATGCAATTCACTGAGTGGAAATTCATGTTGTAAAGACTGTTTAATGAGTCTATTAAGCAAACTTATTTTGTCACTCTAGAGTAGTATTGAATCTTTATTACAGAGAAAATAACAGTATATAAGTGTATATATGATCTTTTTGTAGCTTTGTTGACAATTCTGGATTATTCATTTTCCTTCAATCTGTCATGGTTTTATAGCCATTTAGTCAGTTTCATTCTCCAACACCATGACATATTCTCCACTAGAGTCATCATATTTTGAAACTTCCATATGTGACCGTGCACCTCAAAACGAACATAAAGTCGCACACACTGATTTTGCGTGAGGACTGAAAATAAGTGAAGTGGGTCAACCTAGCGGAACTTGACTTTTTCATATTTTCTGAAAGAGCAAGTCTTCTTTTACATTATGCTAAAATTTGGTATTCTAAAAAGGGCAGGAAAGTGTGTTTTTTTTAGCAGTTTATCTCGAACAATTTTGGTAGAAGAGTGTGATTAGGTGTGTCTTTAGAATCCCTTTTTCATTTCAGAAAAACCATGTCCACACTCTTTACTTTCAACTCTAATAACTTTTGAAAGGATAGTGCTGCTGCTTTGATAGTTGGTATTGATTATGGACAGAATGTGTTAATGAGGCATTCTTGATTTCAGTTTAATCTGATAATCCCTTCATTGTTGTTACTCTGGTGATTTACTTCCTGTTTTTTTTTTTGTCCCATTCATCGCACAGCCAGCACTGCTTGGTAAAGATTAAGCGCTTTAATAGACACTGTACTCCAGAGCCTCTTTTCTCAGTTCACACTTTTCCTGAGTTTGTGCTTTCTTTCCAATATTTAGATATGTTAGGAGAGCCCATTTGATTTGAGTTATACATCATTTTAAAGCTTAGAGTCTACTCTTTCAGAATGTGGTCTTAACTAAAAATTCATTTCTGGTGACTTTTTGTTTGTTTTGAGGTGCAGGGTCACATATCCCCCTTCCCCTTCTCTCTTTCTCTGCTTATTGGTTAACCCATTAGTCACTGAAACGCCCCAAAACAGCCCATCTTATCAATTCCAAACTGCCTGTCCATTTTTCCGTAGTTTATGCTTGACCATTTTTTTTATTTTACATAGAATATATAATTATGTTATTTGAAAAAGGTCAAAGGTCAACAAATGTATGTCAGAATTGCCTCTGTGACTCACCATTCTAGCGGTGAAGTTGTAGGCTGTCAAATAGACATAGTTCTTATAATAGACAAAAATAAACGAGCAGTAAGCCATTCCATATCATTTGGAAGTTGTCGAAATGAGAGCAATATTGCTGTACCTTCCATGGAACCATAGGCCATAATGTTCATAATCTTCAGTGAATTAAGGATTTATGTGGGGAAAAAGGACTCAGTGACATCTTTATACATTCTGGGGGATCTTCTGGTAGTAGGCGTGTGTTCACTATAATATCAGGTACAGCTGTAGTACAGATATCTTAAGTTTATGACATTTCTGCTATAATCTGAATATGATATATGTGCAAATTGTGTGATCCCATCCATAACTCCACAGCATTAATAAGGATCTACATAAGATGAATATTTATGATGAATACCAGAAATAGTATTGTGCTAATATGTATGATAATGCTAATGACGATAATACGATAAGACTAATGATAATTATGTTCGACTCCATTGATCACATTGCCAGAAAATAACAGCGAAGACAATGAAAATATTAGTAACAATGATTTTGCAAGAATGTGACAGGACTTGTATGAATAATAAAAAAAGAAATAATGATAGTTGTGACAGTAATCACACTTCAAATCATACTTATCACAATCATAGCCATAACAATAATGACAAAGAATTCTTACAGCCATAGTAGCAACAATAACAAATATTAGACACGACATTGATCGCGACTGTTTTGCTATATAGTATGCCGAGCATATGTCTTCAATTGCATGCCGAGAATCCAAATGATTTTCAGTGATTACCCAGGAGATCTGTAGGCATTTTGCATCAAATCAAAATCGTCTCAGTATGAATGCCCAGAACACCCAGTTAGCTGCTTTGGATACATCTCAGGCTTACCCTCAATACTAGGCTTTTATTACCCCCATAATATCTCAAATCTTCTGCTACGGCACAGGTCAATAATCTCTCCTTCTCATGTTTTCTTTCTGCTTCTTTTTTTTTTCTTCTTCTTCCCCGCGATCATGAAATGGCCATTTCATTTGAATCCCTCCCGGGCATGCCTGCGTGCCAGCCGCGATGGGTTTCGTTACGGTTTTGAGATAGGGACAGAGGGAGAGACAGACAGACAGACAGACAAAGAGTAGGAGACAGACAGACAGACAGATAGGGATAGTTGAGAAAGAGAGAGAGATAGATGAGAGAGAATGAGAGATAGATGAGAGAGAGAGATAGATAGTTGAGAGAGAGAAGTATACCATATACTCCCCTCTCAGGTAAGTGCCACAGTCTCTGGTGTGTATGCCATATCACAATTAAAGTGCATTTACCTGCAAATGAATTGGGGCAGGCATACATACTGGATTTCCCATTCCCGATCATTATACTGGGTCTATTTCAGTCCATTGTGAAGTGCACTGGAGGTTATCTGAATTTTTTTTTTGTTAAATCTTAGTAAAATTTTGATTCACTTCTGTTTTCATGTGTATATAAGTGTGTAGACATGTGAAATATATTCCTGGTCTAGAGATATTTATATGTATCTATACATGAGCAGTATTTTCATCACCGCAATTTTCATTTCTGCCATGATTTGAAATATTTTACTGTGTGAATTTGTGATGAAGCCAATCATTCTGTATTTCTTTCCCCAAAATTTGGATTTTGTTTGTGTTTGTCACAAGTTTCCCTCAATTATGTTGGCCAAAATGCTTTAAATGCAGCTGTTTTGGGGAGGGTTCTGATTTGTCAGGGTTAAACCTTACTGTACTCTGTTTGCCGACTGGAATGCATGCTGGAATGTCAAGCTTTTAGAAGTGCATTGGCTCATAAAGGACTAAATCCATCACTTCTCTCTTTTTTTTTTGTTCATACTTGTAGAGAAGATATAGTTACAGTACATGGCATAAGAAAAACAGCGTTCTTTTTCTTAAGGCAACAACCTTATTTAGTAATGGTCTTGTGTCTTCCAAGATAGTCATCAGAACTGTACCAGACTGGACGGAAATTTATCTGCAACATCTGTAACCCCAGTCATGACAGTGATGTCATTCCAGAAAGTTGTAGCTGCAGCAGATTTTTCCTGAGTTGAGACACCACGAACATAGGACATTATTTCACAGTAATGACTCCATAATTAAGTAGTGACGAGGAAGGGCATGTGTCTAATGGAAGGATGTATGCAGCGAGGCATCTCGGAAGGTCACTCCGCCGTATACGTCTGGCTCCGAAATATCATTAAAATTCATTGGACGTTGTCAGGACCACAAACAGGATGGCAAGTTTCTCATAAAAAAAGTCTCTTGGCAAGATGATTAGACATGACAAGGGGTTGTAATGAGTTAGAATGTGGGGGGGGGGGGGGAGGGTGAAGCAGAAAAGCACATTCTTTTTTCTTAAATGAATAATCGCCGTAGCGCCAGTGTATCACTGAGCTAAGACGTGGGGTACTTTCCTGTGTTCTGATGTGGAAGATTACCCCAAACTTTGCAGTTCACATTTTTTCTGTAGTTTTCCAACGGCAACTTGAGTAGGAAGGTTCAAGTTATTTGCAAGACACAGGCACAGAATGTAATGGTTATTGCAAAAGGTTTGGAGGGGAAAACAATCTATTTCGGTCTAATACATTCTATTCCTGTCTTATGGATTCTATTTCTGTCTTACACGAACTATTTTGCATGCTAGCCGAGAATTCTGTTAAAGATTCTCCTGCCAAATTGTTATTGCCTATTGCTTTGATGAAGAACATGTTTTCTTCAAAGATCAGTCTACTGACTTTTCTGAGGTCATGAGAGCGGCAGTGCATCTGCCGTATTGTGTGTCCATCAGTCTCTAAAGTAAGAAGACCTTGTTCGTGTCTGTTCTTTCCCGTGTGTGTCCAGCACTCCTCACACCCATCTCTCCCTCTTCTTTCCCGTCCTTCCACGACGTCTACCATGTGTCTCATTAGTCTAATTAGTGGTGATGAGGTTGTTAAGATGGTATAGCGTGATGTCACGGCGGTAGGGATGGATGGGTTGGGAGGGGGAGGAGGGAGAGGGGAGTGGGACGTTCTCCTATACATACGTTGTAAAAGGAAAATCATTCATTCAATTCAATTCAATTCAATTCATTTATTTTTCATTTATTTTTCATTTATTTATTTTTCATTTATTTCAAATCAAAGATTGGTAGCAGTCTCCTTTGATGACAAAGAGCACATTTTACACAATGCGTGGGATGGAAGTGGAAGAATTCTCCAAAACTAATCAAAGTAGGAATGTGAGAGGTAGGGAAAACATAGCAATGTGATACAACTTGTGACTTCTTACAAAGCACTCACATGAGGCTATTACCAGCTTCTTTTTTCTTTTTTAGTTTCTCCATGGATTTTGTGATTGGAATTTGGAATGGATTATCTTTTAGATGATAAACGCTTTGGATTCAGCTCATATCTCTCAGTCAGAATTCAGTATTAACAATGGAAATTCTACAAATGCCGTAGAGTGCATTTTGGCCACCTTGTACAGTGTAATAAATGATATAGTTATGCTTGAATTCAAACTCTTGTTAAGTCTAAATGGGAGAATTTCATGAGCATCTAGAGTTTATGCACTGTATTTTGTTATATATACCAGTTTTTATTTGCCATTAAATTGCTAGTTCATTTGATTGTGCATACATGATGACTATAAAGACCCAAGTGCACAAACCTAGTTTAAACTAGATCATCCATTAGATAGTCCTCGGACTAGAATGAGCATGAATTCATTCATGTATGCATTCATAATGTCATGCACACTTAATACACAGTTGACATTTGCATAATCCTTAGACTAGAGTAAAAGCCCCAATTTTCGGACACTTAAGCTTTTTTGCAATATTTATTCCACTCAAATAATTTTCCACAAAATGAAATCTATAATAATGTTTGTTACATATATCAAACTAATTTTTCTTAATATTGATTTTCTCCAACCGATCATAAAATTTCACAAAATCCCCAAATATTATCACCTTGTCAATTCCCCAAAAATCGGACAGCGTCTCCAAAATCCGGACACGCGTGCAATGTCAGTACGCATACAAGGCCGCTGAAAAATCTGTGCGCGCCATACCTTCTTGACGCAAGGTTGCATTGGGGATGTTGCGGCGCCCGTTCGTGTCCGAATTTTGGGGACTCTGCACATGCATTCAGCCCCTGTACATTTATTCACTGCATCGGCACGTACGGAGACTTTGTTTTTCTTTCGTGTATTTGAGGATACCATCACACTCTGAGCTTGCGATAAGCGAAAAATCTCGCAACAGAACGGCGTAATTTTTCAATTTTTAGCGCTTTTTCGGCGACCCCGATTCTTTACACGGGCCCTAATTTGCGCGCGCTTTGGAAAAGTCGCGGCGATTCCGCGATTTTGACGGCAAAATTTGGGATTTTAGATGGATTTTTGGAGGTGACTCGGGCATTTTTGCGTGGTGAACGAGTGTGCTAGTGTGTGAAACGATGTGATATGCTTGTGCTGTGACAGGCGACTTTGCTGCCTTGTGGTAAGTGGTAAGTGTCCGGATATTGGGGGCCGGCCGAAAATTGGGGTTCTTACTCTAGATTCAAACTCTCTGTGCGAAATCTAGCGTAGGAGGTTTTCCAATCATTTTTTTTTTAAATTCCATTTTATTTTCTCTGTGATCAATGAATTATTAGAAGGAGGCCGAAGGGTTCAAAGTATTTGTGTGTTGCAGTTGTGTGGGAGAAAATGGATAAAGTTGACTTTAGTCGATGGACACAGAAAATTTTTAGGGTCAATGTAATAATAAGAGAACCTGTGAACCAAAGTGACTTGAAAAGTGTCGTCATCTACATAGCAGCCAATGTTGGGATGAATCAAATATAGCAAGGTGCAGTCTTGAGATGCTAACAGATTTTTCATGAGGGAGAGATGGGAGGGTCAAATTATTACCCCTTCATAATCACTCCTTACCCCCCTCCACCCCCCCCCCCCCCCCATTATACCCCACTCTTTTAGAAACTGGTCACCGTAGAAAGACTGATCACTGAAGGATTGCCAAAGGAGCTGGAGGAATTTGTATTTGCTTTGTTAGTGGCTGCATAGTCATTATTTTCTTTTCTGTTTGTGTGGGTAGTGTTTCTAGTTGCCAATTTTGCTGGTTTTCGTGAGATGCTTCGGATGAACTAAGGTTGATGTTGATTTAAATTCCACTGACACTTGTGACAGCAAACAAAATAAACAGCAGTAGGTAAGGTGTAATTCACATCAAGGAATGATGCATATTTCAGAATTGTTCCACATGCAAGGTTGTTGTTGTTCTTGTTGTGTCTTGCTTTGTTTGTTTTATTATCCGATAGTGTCCTACCACTCCTTCCAAGGCCTGAGGAGTTGGCCCCTTTAATCATCAGCCTAATTGGGCTCACGCCTCTGTGCTCCGGTATTGACACGCCTCCCACCAGGAGAGCGTTTGAAGGATATGGCATCCTCCCATTCACACCTCCGCTGCCATGGCAACAGGGAGGATGTAGGTACGGAGGGTTAATGCACTGTGACTCTGAGGTGATTCGGGGCCTTATACATCAACACAGTTCTGCCAAGGTCCTGAATGTCATCATTCACAGAAAGACAAAATGCTGCACTTGATAATGTCACAGTCTAGATACATCCAGTGCTATCACCTCACAGGGAACCTCAAGCTAAAAAATGTAGTTATAGAATCATGAAAGGTAATTGACCTGTATAGTTTCTACCAGACTCCTTTTTTTTCCATTTTTCCTGATGAATATGAGTTTTTGTCAAGTAATACATAATGCCACAAATGTAATATCTTGGCATATCTACAACAGAATTTGCAAAATGCCATGGTCATCTTGCGCCCCTAAGTGTAAATACTGCTACCAAAGTTTTCTGTGATCTTCATTTTGTGAGATTTATATATTGCTGATGTGCAAAAATGGATGGTTGAAAAGAATTTGACAGTCCAAGCATGATATCAAAGCCTAAGTAGGGAAATCTCCTGTCAACTTTTAATATGAGACACTTTTCTTTTTCTCCACCATCATAATTCATTATGATATTTAATGTCAGTGAAAATCTTAATGACACAATTATTGATTTAAGATGGAATGTTCAAACAAATTTTCCCAAATCAAACAATAATCTTGCTTCATACCTATGTCGTAGTAGACACTTTTTCATTTTGCGTATGCTTCATAATCTAGCTTGTTGTCAGTCAATATACAATTTTTGTTCTGTATGTTTGCAAGGATCAAGAACATGTAGGGGTTGATCTCATCAACCATTTCATATTGGAAGAAGAAGTCTTATGTATCAAATTTATGGGGAAGTGCCAAATCTGTGAGGCGATACATGAACAATAAAGAAGGAGAAATTTCATGTCAATTTCTGTAGACATTCATCTCCTCGACTCCACTGATGTATTTTTCTAAAAAAGGAAGAAGAAAAAGACGAAACTTCCTTCATTCAAGGCAATAAGAAAGATGACATAATAGCATCAAAGAGGATGAAAGGAACTTTTGGAAACACACCGCTATTCCCTTCCAGAACATGGGTAAAATAAAAATAAAAAGAAAAGGTCAATCTCAAATTTTAGTTTGCCCTTCTCCTTATCCTGATACTGTATTTTGAAAATTCATGCATAATGCAAGGGCTTGTGCAATGCCACCAAAATTTATAGTGTAAAATATGCAGAATCAGAGTTATAGGGCCATTACCAGACTCTGTGGCATTAAGCCCGTATTCTATGTGTGTAAGTGTGTGTGTGCGTGTATGATCAATATTTCATGCAAGGAGAGGTCCTTCAGAGACATGTTTGTGTCAGGACTAAACCTGCTGATGATGAATTGTCCATGTTTAGATCACGGGCCAAGCCTTGTTCCCCCCCCCCCCCCCCCCTCTCTCTCTCTTTCTTATTCGAGAAATCTTTGCTGTCATTCCTATAGCCTTCACCACACAGACATGAGTGATGAGCCAAGTGGCAGGTTACTACCACATCATAGATTTGTGAGCGGTCGAAATCTCGAGAGCCCCCCTATTCAGTTGCCCGGTGAAAAGGACGAGCAAGCGGCGCTTCCCCGCAGACATACCGAAAGGCGCCATTATTATGTGTTTTTTTTGTGATGCGGGCCCGATGCGCGGGTCGTCGTCGTCGTGACGAAAGGAGACTTGAAGTAAACGCATAATGACAGGTAGAATGAATAGGGCATGAATAAAGCCACAAAAAGTGTGCATGGAAGTGTGTTTATGTTTTATGTGGTGTGTGTTTGTGTGTGTGTGTGTATGTATGTTGGTAGGAATCTGGCATAACTATCTGTTAGCACTGATTGATGGCAGTTGTATGTCTACTAAATAAACCCAACAATAACATTTACAAATGAAAGTAGGTTTTATTTTTTTTGTACACTTCCTTCTCCCCCGCCACCCATCCCCCACCCAGATCGCTGTAGTTTTTCCCACAGAAAAAATGGAAATGATGAAGATATGTAACATCCCTAACATTTGTGCACCACATCTGCATCATCTGCACAGGGACAAATCCAATCAGTCAAAAGATCATGCATTATTCAACCATTGGTTTTTTAGTTACCTCCTCAAACAATATGCTTGAAACAACAATTTCTTATTTCTGATTTACACCTGGTATCATTATCACCTGGCTATTAATTGTTTACACCAGGTTGTTTTATTCAGTGTTTTTTTTTTCGTTGTTGTAATGACAACAATTCTTCCTATTTTTGATTGTTGATAATATGGTAATGTTGTGATCCGATTCACTCCAGTCACATGTGATAACGGAAATACTGCTTTGATTATTTTGTGAAGATTTTAGCACTTTATCGTTATGTACACATAGGCCCACATGGGGTGTTATATTTACCTCTTTTTGCACTCAGGAGCGGTGTGACTAGCATACTGATCATTATTCAACTTGGCGTCATATGCCACATGGTGCTTTCATCTTTTTTGTCTGCCTCTCTTAGCAACAGGTCATGTGATTTAAGCAGTTGTTTTTGTTCCTGGTATTATTTACCTGCTCTCTTTTTGCCTCTGAAGTCCTTGGAGCCTCATTTGAAGCGAAGGAGGCCCTCGCTTGGCATACTTGATGAGAGCGAGAGAGACAGAGACGGAGAGTGCAGGGCCAGTAAAGGGGCACAAAGAGGCTGGTTGAAGGGTGTTGGAAAATCCTCCCGCTTTAACTCTTTGATTCCCGCAGGTAGCAGTACTGCATCATATGTCGTGGTACTTAACCACAGTGGCCTGAGGCAAGTTAAGATGAGAGAGACTCCGTTGAGGTTTCATTATTTTCACATTGTCTCCTAATGTCTTTACCGGGATACCAAGGGGTCACATACTTTTCCTGTTTTAGTGCCTTCCTTGATCAGTAAACAACCCAGAGCATCAAAAGAAAATCTATAGGATGAACTCTCGCCAAATGCCTTATAATACATTCAGAGGTGAAAAAGAGCACTGTCAACTGTAATCCCAACAGTACGGTATGCACCACTATTTGAATACATCATTCTGCGGCAACAAGACGGTGTTGGGCAGAGTGATTTAGTGGACGTTTCTGTGTGAGTCAGACAGAGTTCAGATGATAAGGAAAAGATCCCATTGTTGGAAATGCAGCTTTGAGGATATTCAATTTAAAAGAATGAGTGATGCAAAATCATAGTATCAAATTATGTCCTTACATGATGTGTACTGGTGTCAAAAGTTTGAATTTTAGAGATAATTTGTGTGTGTGTGAATTCTGGGTGTTTTTCTTCCAAACAGAGTGGTATGGAAAGCAACATTGACCACAGTCTCACATTTGTATAAAACACTCCCTATCCCCCCCCCCCCAAAAAAAAAAAAAAAAAAAAAAGAAAAATGAATGAAACCATGCCATATTTGCATTTTTCAAAGATTTTGTTTATAACTATGAATGAAATAATATGGAAATTGATGCAAACCAAACTCATAAGTGTGACCCTTCAATTTCAAGCATAATTCCACGAGAAAGTCCACAAACTTCTCTTAAGCCAAGACAAGTACAAGTTAAAGGTGTTTTTTTTTAAAGAAATATTTGAGAATGGATGAATTTGTGTACTGCTGAACCTCCAAGTGTTATTACCCATTGAGGACTAGCTGATTGTGCTACAACACACATTTCCCATAGACACCTGACTGAATATACTCGGGACTCGTCTTCAATGGGTTAAGGTACAAATTCCAGCATTGGTATAAAAGGGGGATTCAAGCACATAGAAATGTAAAGAACAGGTGCATATTAAAGCAAGCGTATGTAGAAGTTGGCATTCTCAGTAAAGGATTGTAAATGATAGTGCATTGATCACTGAGGTATTTGTGGTGGGTATTGGCAGTCTGTCGTTTCACAGATGTAACATTTTCTCCGGTACCTTCTTATTCCCGTGGTGATATTTCGTGGCGAGAGCCACAAATAAACATTGTATCGATCATGCTTGGCTGCCATGCTGCACGGAGGTGGAAGATAGCATGCGCTGATGTATCCTATACAGTTTCTTATGTCCCAGTGTAGGGATATGCAATATGGACTGCCATGTGTGCAAGCGTGTGTGTGCATTTGTTCATACGGAAGCATTCACTATACCGGTACTTCACACACCCGCACACACACACACACATACACACACACACATTCACACTTGTGCAAACCTCGCTCCGTGTGGGCGTTGATGTTCGAGATCATTGTGGGAAGCGTTCCTTTGTTTGCGCTTCTCGCGTCTGCCCATTGTTCGGCCTCGTTTTTCATTCCATTTGCTGCTCCTCAATTCTGTATGCAGTGAGCGCCCATTTCTGCCCAGATGGTTGGAAACAACGTCTGATGTAGTGGTGTGTATTTAACACCTAGTATTGCTGCTGTGCTTCTTCTAAACCACTCATTTTACAGTAATCACTATTATCGGTGCTACTTTGCTGTATCAGAAAGAAGAGTGGAATCACAATTCTCATCACTGAAGTTGGTTTAGTAGTCCCTGTATGAGAAAGTGAATTATAGAATGGAACAGGAGGATAAAACAAGTTATTTTAGATCTGTAGAAAGTAAACCCTACCTTTCATTTCTGGTTTACATGTAAAGTACGAGTAGATCTTGCAAATGTATAAAGCAAATACATTCAGTAGAAGAAGATAAGACTTCTTCTACCATTTTCCCCCTTTCCTTTCATATGTAACTACTTTTGTACCTGGCTACAGTCAATTTACAGAGCTAAATGTCAAATATTTTAAAGAGTTCCCATGGCTTCTGTCCTCGTTCTCATGAGGAAAATATATGATGAACAGAAAACACAGGAGTTTCGGGACAATGTAGAATTACAGAAGAATGCTCTAATGAATGCGCAGTAATACAAAGAACATGTAGCACATGTTGTCTGCCTTGTTCACTACCAGACACTAAAGTCCCTATCCACTATCTACCATGTTACCATAGGCAGTAAGTTAATCCATTCCATACTGAATTCTGAAATCGCGATAGATTTAATTCACAGACCACCAGGTTCCCATGTGGAACGGGTTAAATCAACATGTTTGGACCAGAAACAAGAGAGAAAGAAAAAAAGAAATGTTCATCATATTTTTATATATCCAGGAATTTAATTTCAAAGACCTTTTCAGCAAACAAAAAACAAAAAAAAACCTGATTTGATTTAAAGTCATTTTCTCAATCAATCATAAAAAAATGCATGCATTATAGCAAGCAAAAGTACTGTTAGTAATAATGAGATAATAGATATAGACAGAAAGCCCTAATCAGCTGTTAAGCTGTGGCAAAGCTTTTGTAAAAGACTCAGTTTTTTTTTATATACTGCAAAAGAAAACTAAAAATTCCAGTTAAAAAAAAAGATAATCCCCAAACTATCATGCATTATGGAACTGATTTCTGGACTATGAAAACAAGACCAATAACACCAAGAATTTAGGCTGTAAAGTTATTTGTAAAATACCCGTTATTGTGCTCTGCTGCCCCAGTCTGTGTGAAGTACTTTGGAGGCTTATGTAGACATTTAAGGAGCTCTGTGGCTGCACAATGGTAGTACATGGCCGCAGCCACATTTGTTTCAAAAGTGGGAATGGGGGCCACTTCCAGGTTTCATGAGCTAGCAAGCAAAAAAAAAAGGCCACTTCCGGGTTTCTTCAGCTGACAAGCAAAAAGAAAAAAAAAGAAAAAAAATGTCTTTAGCACAAAAACAAAGGGCTTACCGCACTCAGAGGTTTCATTCAATTTTTTTTTTTTTTTTTTTTTTTTTGGGGGGGGGGGGGGGGGGTAGTGCCACTTCCAGTTCAAAGAAAGTGTGGGGGGGGGGGAGGCCAAAGTGGTGACACCCTATATATTCCTATGAACGGGTGCAAAAAGTGCCTTCCCCCCTCCCCCCCATTCTGCCGGCCCAGGGTACTAAGGACGTATGGAGAAGTTGAGCTTGTATATCTCTTTGAGTCAGCCAAACAGGTTCATGCTACAGCAGTCACCTGTCATTTGTCCAGGCCTTTGCCTTGTCTCATTTTTGAAGTGATGCAGTGTACTTTACTGCGTTAACAACACTAATGATAAAAAATATAAAGCAGAATAAGGAGGCCCGGGGATAGTTGTTGTTGTTTTTTCTTCAAAGTGCAGTGCTTAATGTCACGTCATGTTGAAGTTGACTGCCATGAATGGAATGAAATCCAACAAAGCAGAGTGATAAAAGTTTCATCAAAATTGATGTAGGGAAACTTACGTCAAAGCGAGACGCGTGAGTCATGCAGCTACTTTGTCAAGTGCAAGCATGCCAGTAAGGTACTTCTGCACAGTCGAGGTGCCTTAAATATGCAAATCAATGCATGATTTACGAGCGATTGGTCTTGGGCATGTCTTTCGGACTGCAGACATAGAAGAATATAAGGAAGTTATGGCATTGTTGAAATTCTTTGTGTTTTCACAGGGAACGGCAATTGTGGTCACACAACATGTAAATTACATGACCAGGCATTGATGTCATAGTCCAACAAATATTCCGCATATTTGAATGTACACAAAAATGTTGTAAAAATCATGTTACAGTAGACAGTAGACACTCTAACCCCCTTTCCCCAGATAGTAACCAGTGCTAGGTTTACAACATGGCAGCAATCATTTGATGCTCATTATAGTAGGTTATATCTTGATGTCATATTTGAAAAGAAAATTTTGTGCTGCTTTTTGCGTAGGTTTGTTGGGGACTTGTGAGAAAATGACAGTATCACCCCACGTGCACTGTGTATGTGGTTGTAGCTGAACTCGCTTGTTTGTGTTTGAACATGAGAAACTTAGAAATCCCATATCTTGCATGCCCAGTTTTATTGAAACTTCCATTTTATCTTTATTTAACTTTCTGTGAACTCTCTGTCCATGTTAATCCAACAAAAACACAAAGTGGATTTTCCACTTTAAACCATCTAGATCATGAAAGGGCTTTACCCTCAAGAGAATCTGAAGGATGTGAAAGCCCCCCCCCCCCCCCCCCCACACCCCTGATATTAAGGTCTCGAGAATTGGTGTGCCTGGGACTTCGATCAAAGACAAACTGGCCACTTTAGACTCGAGTGATTGAGTTAGGAATTTGTCGAGTAATAAGTGGTTCCGAGGGAGGGTAGTAACCATCCACCGTGGCATGGAAAGCCAACGAGACGATGTGCACAGCTCGTCGAGTGTGCCTGTCGCCATGGCAATTCCTCGTGATAATGGTTCACGCTCCAGCCGCGATTCATTCTTGTCGATGAGGGTTATCTACAGCTTGTTATGGCATGGAGACAGTCGACTCTTGGGTTCGCAGAACTCGGCACTGACTTGAACCTGAAAAATCTCAGCTGGCGTTTCAGCTTCTGTGTAGAGTCATCCTAATTTGACAAATGATCAAAATGCGCAACAGTGCAGACATTTTATGCACTTCCCTCATTGTCTGTCTGTCACTGTTTCCGTCTTGTCTGTTTGTCTGCCTCTAAATAAATGAATGTGTAAATTAGACACACACAGCACACACCCACACATACACACGTATGCATATATCATGTATTTGAATGTGCATCTGTGTGTGTGTGTGCGTGTGTGTGTGTGGTATATGAGAGATAAAACAATCAGTGATCATTGAATGGGCCTATCAAAGAGAAGCTTACACCATGTCAAACCAGCTTGAATTATTCTACAGCTCACACACCTGCAGCATTTGTGTCTAGGTTTGTAAACGTATGTATGTGTATTGCTATATATCCATCTGTCTGTACAGAGGTAGATAAATAGGTATATAGATATGCACATATGTCATGACAAACGTTGAAGTAAAACGTTGAAGTACTTGTGATTATACTTAGAGACACAATGCATTCATTAGCCGGGCATCCCTACGTTGCCAAGGTTTTTACAGTTTGTTACGGCAGTGAGTTTATATCTACTTAAGATGACTCCATTTTGTTCTCAGCACTGATACACTGCAGTGCTGCTTATATGAAGAGATACTGACCTTCTGCAACTAGCAAATGCTGTTTAAGGAATCAGTCAACCACATCCTGTACTTGTTTTTTCTTCTTCAAAATTCTCATGCTTGTGATGATACTTAGTTTTGTTGTTTATGTTTTTGAAGGCAGTATCTTGCAGTGATTCTTTTTTTTTATGCTTGCATCTGTAAATGAACATTTAACATGTCAGCTTTTGTCCCTCGCATTAAAGCAAAAATCACACTGGAAACTGCATTGAAGTGCTATCATTTCTGCTGTTCTCCATTTCAAAAGTCTCACTCAAATCTGAATAAATTACATGTAGAAAACAGAGTGCTGTAAAAGTGGTTTCTTTCGCGTACAGATACTTTGCGCGGTTTCCATTGGTGCTGACTTTTTCACGTGTGTTTAAATTCGCGGTCGGCAAAATCTGTGAATTCACAGTTGGCAAAAACTGTTTTATTTTGCACATGAAAACCCAAACTGTAATCCAACTATTCTTTTATTTATCAAATAGAAATTAGAATTAAAGGCATGCTTACCTGAAATTCCGTCTCTCGAGTACTTTATATCATGCTTGTACCTACATTGCGCGGTATCGCTGTGTGTGTGTTCAATCGTTGTGTGTGCATGTGCGCAATAGCGTTGTAACAAGCGGCGAGTTCAAAACCTTTTTGCGTGATGTTAAATTCGCGGTTCAACCTCAAAGCGCGAAAATAAAACCACCGCGAAAGAAACCACTTTTACAGTATTCAGCTACCTTGTCAGGTCCAGTGGCTACATTAAACCTGTTTTAGATAATTTGGTGCTCAGAAAGTAATTACACCCATAAAGTCTCCTGAATACCTAATTAACCTCGTATGTGCCCACACACTTCGCTTTATTTGCCAAGGTTCTTCATCAAAATTCAGTAATCTATTCCAAACTTGACCAAGCTGTAGCATACCAAGCCTATTCAGGTGTATTGTAGCAATGTGCGTCAATCCAACAGGAAGGTCATGGTGACACAAAAGGGATTAGGGGGATTATGTAATCCCTAACCTGTTCATTGACATTTTTATTAAATTCCAGACATCTGTGCTAATCGGCAAAGAAAGCACTTCCAGTTTTAATTTGAACCTGCAGTGAAGAAACCCGTTTAGGATATCATGATGTTTGGACTAATTGAAGGGTTTGTTTGCAAAAACCGATAAGTCCATTTTTGAAGATCTCTGTCATAAAGTACAAAATAATACCTTTTAAATGATATATTGGTCACTACATATTAAGGTATATTTTTAAAGTTATGGTCAAAAGAAGCAAACATTTTCTTATTATTCTCTTTATTTTTCTTGACCTTTAAATGCAAATATCTCCATTTGGCAAATATGGACTTATTGGTTTTTGCAAACAAACTCTGCAATTGCTGAGAACTGGTGAATGGCTGATTAAAGGACAAGTCCACCTTCATAAACATGACAATTGAGAGAATGCAGCAATATTAGTAGAACACATAGGTGAAAGTTTGAGGAAAATTGGACAATCCGTTCAAAAGTTATGAATTTTGGAAGTTTCAGTTCCGTGATCGCTGTATGTGAAGAGTACTACAGCTTGTGATGTCATATGTGTACAACCATATAAAGAAACTATAAAGAAAATTCAACATATTTTCACTTTTCTCCCATAATGAAGAGCAAATGACGTGCCTCTTTCAGAAGGCAGGGGGAGTGATATTACCCTTAACATATATCAGTTACAAGTTGAGGGAATGTGTACTTTTTTCAAAAGATGAAATTTTGTGGAATTATCTTTATATTTTCCTTATATTGTTGTACGTATGTGACATCATCAACTGCAGTAGTCTTCTCATCCAGCAGTGACTGCACAGAAACTTTAAAAATTCATAACTTTTAAACGGATTGTCCAATTTTCCTCAAACTTTCACTGATGTGTTCCACTTATATTGCTGCATTATCTCAATCCATATTTATGTGAAGGTGAACTTGTCCTTTAAGTTTCTCATGAAAAGATGCTAAAGACAACACAGCTTGTTTGAAATATTCAATCTATTCTACACAGCAGATATGTTTATGCTTTTCTGTTGTGCCTTTTTGAAAGATACCAACTAAATAAATAAATGACAAACGATAATACGCTAATTAATGATACTTATAACGATGATCATGACAACAATAATTACAGTGATAATAATTACTGTTTTTAATGATGATAGTAAGTCCAAGAATTATGTTTATAGCAGCAATAACAATAATACTGATAATGATTATAATGTTGGGAATAGTATTTGTAATGATGATATCAATCATAATATTAATGATAACGATAATCTAAAAGTACAGAATAATAGCAAAGCAAGGAAGCTAGACTTGGTGGTATATAAATGAGAGTGCACTTCTGTTGAGATTAATGAAAACTCAGTGGAAATGAAAATGTATAATCTTTTGCTTTTGGATACTACAGACCAATTTTGACATAATTAAACATCACACATACTGCATTTGCTTTCCTAGTAAAACGTGTGATAAATAATTCGTCTTTATGGAATGTAACCTTCATGGGCTGCATAGTTGAGGCATGATTGAGGTCTTTATGATTTGTAGAATTGGTTTTCAATTGGCAGATGCTTGTACGTGTATCCCGTTTGCGAATCTCTCCGATACGCCGTGCAAAATGTGGCGATTCCGTGACCTTGCTGGCCGCCATGATTACAATGCTTGCATTGCAGCGATGATTGATATCAATAATTTGATGTATATCATGTGCTCACTGGATCACCTGCTATTGTAGAATCCAAGCTCTAGCATGTCTCACGGTGGTGGGAAACTGTACTGCAATTTTTTTTTCCCACCCAGTGATGTATATATATTTATTTACAGAGAGGGATCCCTAAATTGGCAATGAAACGGATGATGCCTGTTGTGAGTTCTTTACCCGCACTGTTCCCCCCAGTGCGACCTTGTGCATTAACGACGGCGAAGAACGATGGAAGCGCTGCGAGATGAGATGGAGCAAGGAGATAGACGGCTCCCTCGTTGGCTGCGGAAGGCCAGCTGAAACTGGCCAGATAGAAAAGAAAGAATCAATAGAAAGATAGGCAAGCAAGATCCTCCATGTAAGGTAGTGATGAAGGAAAAAAAACAACAGCAACAACTGAGACCTTCATAATATGGAGGCTTAGTGTTTAAGCAAATTCACAGTGCATTATGTTAACCTTTTGTATGCTTTGCTCACCAAGTAGCAGAGAAAACCCCATAACATTGTGCACACTGTCCCAAGGTCCCTTGCACAGGAGGGGTTAAGGGGTGGGCCTGATATTATCCTAGTGCATCGTATGCCAGTAATGGACAGAGAGAAGGGTGCAAGGTCAGGTTAAAATAGTGATCATGATGTCATCGGTTATGGTAGAAAAAGTGGCGCTCGTTCATCGGAATCATGATCAAGCTCAAAATATACCAGAGGTAGTGATATACTCATGGACTGCCTCCAAGGTGACCACTGCTATGGAGCAGCCTCTCGTTTCCCAGAAATGGCAAGCATACTACTGCTGTCAAAATGTGCCTTGTCATCCATTTTCTCAGAATGCCATCACATATTAAAGCAGTTAGAGAAAGAGGCTCTGACCCAGATTTTAAACTTTGCAGAAACTTGGGGTGTGTTCAAGGTGTCTCCTTCTTCTCCATGTGCATTTTCATTTTCTTTACTTTTTTCTCGTAGTTAGATTGCCACACCTCTTTTTTTACTGTTTCCCTGGAATTTTGCACGTAGCTTTCACAGGTATTTCTCTCGGGCAGTGACTCACACAACGTGGAAAAATGCCAGCACACTAGTGTATTTCCCTTGCCTCTTTCAGCTTGGTTCCTATTACAATCATCACCACATTATAAGCCCACTTTTTACATGTATTCAATGCAGTATAAATGCAGCACTTGGATTAGGAAAACTATGCACAGCCAATACAATGTGGCTGGTGAACAGACATACTTGACAACAGTTACAACAAATAGAGAACTCTATATTTTATGTTATTGTTGTGGAAAAGATAGTTGAAACCTCTAAGTAGACAAAGTTGAAATGACCTGCACCTCCCCCCCCCCCAAAAAAAAAAAAAAAAAAAACTAGTGTAGTGTGTGCCAAAATCATTACTTGCTTTGTCTATAGACTTGCATTTTCTCCTTGCTTAGTTTTTGTATAAAACCATTGAATTCCCCAGTGCCACATCCAGAGGGGGGCACACATGGTGCAAGACCCTTCTTATTTTTTGTTAAAACAAAAGAAATGCAAAGAAAAATATTTTGTAAAGGTGCCTCCCCTTTACGGAATTCCTGGATCTGCCCTGTTCCAGATTAACCCTCTGTGTATGCTTCTAGTGCCGATTGGTACAGAAAACCTCATGGTTACTTTACACACTGTCCAAAGTCCTTGGTGAGGAAAGGGTTAAACAATGAGCACTACATTCAGAGATGCTTCACTGGACGTAAGTGGCTGCAGACTTCAATTTTCTGACAAAATGACCCCCTCCCATTCTCATTCATTCACAAGTAGGGGGATTAATTATGTAGGAGATAAGCCGTCGCTTAAGTCACTGCCTTCCAAGTTTGATAAGGGTTAGTATGAAGTGAGGATCCATAGGGGTATGGTATAGATTGCCCTCTGAAGATTTACGACCCCACTGCGACCAATTCAATCGTTTCTTCAGACTCGGGTCAGTGCTCAGCACTGCAGATGGAGTCCAAATGAAAAGGCAATAAATTCTAAAAAAGGAAAATGGGTTTATTATCAAATACTACTTTTTGTAGCTTCATGAATTATCTATGCTTAGACTCACTTTTTTTTTAAGGTATATCACTCTGAACTCATTGTTTGAATATGTAAAGGAACTCCTCAGTGTGCTGTTTGCTAGGTTTTATATATTTTTGCTTATAAATTCAAAGTTTTAAAGGACTAGTTTTAGGGGTTTAAAGTTATATGTAAAGTGCTGCTCTTCATTGTTTTATATAATTAGTTGATGCATGATACAAACACAAAATTTGCTTTATTTTGAACTTAGTCATGATATATTCAGACTTCCTTTCTTTTTTTCCCTCTTTGTGAAGTCACAAGAAACTGGGTCACATCACCACTGACATGTTAACAGGTACATCTTCCTTCATGGATAGACAGTGAAGGTGATCCAGTCGTAGGGAACCAATTTCATTTTTTAAGAGCTATGGTGTCAGTAGCACCAAAAAAAAAGAGAAAAGGGAAGCACTGGTTTGCTGTAGGTATGGTGTCATCTAATCAACATGAAAGGAGAAAAAGAGGCAACAGAAAAAGGGGTAGGGGTGGGCCCTATATAGAATTGGGGAACACAAGCAAGGAAGTCATGAATTACTCAATCCACTAATGACACTCTGGTATGGATCATTTGATCTCATGTGGAGGGGGAAGGTCCCCCATCTTTGTAATTGTGCAGAGAATGGATGAGGCGTGCACTTGTGCCTCATACAACATTAACACATTGTAGCTTATTTATTGCTTATTCATGCTATCTACAAAATGTTATGGAACACTTTATGCACTTTTTTTTCTTCACAATGATCACCTGATAACAAAGATTTAGGAAAATTGAATATTATGGTTTAAAATTGAATACTATCACTTTTAGAACATCTTCACAGTTTCCCCCACCCCAAACAAAAAGAAAAGACTATTGTAGAATCTTTGAATACCTATGTTGTTGTCAAAACCTGAGCATGCATCAAATAAATTACTTTACACACACCTAGTCAAAACATAAAAAGAAATAACTGCTGTACTTACTTTATTGTTGCAGGGGAAGAAATTGTCTTCATTAGTTGTCTATTTTTTTTTTTTATTTCAATAGTTGTTCTTTTGTTTTTTTTTTTTTACACGTCTGGCAATAATCCGCTCATAGGTGAGGAGGAATTGTGCTGATATGCTTTGATAGATTTGGATTGAATTCGATTCTGGATGACATATCGAGAGTGGCCGAATGACTTTCCTCACCCTTAGTAGTACAGTTTTTCCGCTCTGACTTTCCAGAGAAGTTGTGGTATCTCCGATTGAGTGTTTGTTTGTAGTGAGTGATGGATTTGGGGAATAACATTGACCCCCTCAATATGCAATATCCGTCCACCACTGGGCCATGGATGCGCTCAGAGGAGACGGTCGCCGGGGAGCGTTGTCATGGAAATCCTTTGCTTGCAAGACAGTTTGAAAGCATTGTCTTTTCTCTTTCACGAGGGCGATATAAGCCTTGGGCAGTTTGCTTGGGCGTGAAGAAATCAGGGGAGTAGTATGCCACGAGGCAGTATTTTTTTTTCTCTTTCTCTCTGTCTTTATTTCTCTCTCTGCATCTCTCTGTCTATCTCTTGGATCCTTGACAAATGTACTTTTTGCAAGTTTATAGACAATAGGCTATGGTGGCTATGGCTGTTTCTGTTCATATTTGCTGGTCTTATGTCTTTGTTAAATTGAAAGCAAAATCTTGTGTTGTGTTGCCTCAAAAATGCATCGATGATATCTGTAACTAGCAGGTACACTGTGGTGTAGTAGATATTAAAAAATCTTGAATTTTTTTAATGTTTTAAAGGGGATGGCTAGTAGCTGATCCGTGGGAATCAGTGGGAATGCTGGGGATGATTGTTCCAATCAATTGTGGGATTCATTTAAGAGTACATTATATATCTGCTGTTGTGTGAAAATTATTTGCTTCAGAACGGTCTCATATTCAAGTAATGTGCAGATTAATGCCCCATCACTGACCAGGCACGCTAACCTGGAAACATTAAACTGCACATTACTTGAATATGAGATCGTTCTGAAGCAAATAATTTTCACACAACAGTAGATATATAATGTACTCTTAAATGAATCCCACAAGGATTGGAACAATCATCCCTCAGCATTCCCACTGATTCCCACTGATCGGTCACTAGCCATCCCCTTTAAGTCCTAGCAAGTGCTGATATTCTTCAACAATATGTGTAAATGGGTACTTGGTAATCCTAGGGTAATAATGATAATTACAGGGAAGAACAGTGTCAGCACCGAAGAGACTTTTCTGGGTAAAGAAGACCATTTTAGCATCATTGTCATCATCATTATCATTATTATTACCTCTTTTTTTTCACTGAAAAGTCTAGAATGTTTTGAAATTCAAACATTTGTGATCTTCATGAAGCATATTACTACAGCGTTTTGGCTCAACCAATGATATTTTTATGATTTCTGCATCATAACTTCAGGCAGATTTTGTCCTCCCCCACCCCCCCCCCCCCCCAAAAAAAAAAAAAGAGAAGGAAATCTAGAGGCTGGCTGCGTTAGCATTTCCGTAGTTTTTCAGTTAAAGAAAAAAGTTATTGGAAATGATAAAACAGTCTGTAGAATCATGATAATTTTTGGATACCAATATAAGGAAATCAATATTTTCAAGCTTCACCATGTTTTTGTGATGAAGAAGCACAAAGCTATCAAACATTATACATATCAATACACATATCAATGCACATATGGCCTCGTGAACCAGCAGAAAATCAGTTGAACCTCTGCTGAAATCTGTTGCTGAAAACGGTCGCAAGAAAAAAAACAAGCCGTTCCCCAAAATTGGGCGGTCGTGCGTTTCACCCCTGCCCTTTGCTGCATGCTGAATACCAACACCTGCTGGAAGCTGGCTGGCTATCCGCCGCTCTCTGTGTGGCCTCACATTACAGCACATGTTTTTCTGCATAATGAGACATACATTGTACATTGCATACGCTCCCCAAGACATTGTCTTATGTGAGGCTTCCTATTTCGTGGGATGTTTTCTGTGCCATGTGAATGCAAGTACACCCAGGCGGGGCAGACACGACAGTTGCATTTTTTTTTTACATTTGCGAAAACTATACATGATCCGTGCCACAGTTACTTATGTGGCTCATATTCTTATTTTCTTATTCTTATTGTTATTATTATTCTGTCATTTAGATATTCCTCCAAAATATGAATCTAATATGGGAGCTGTCGTGACATGTAGAAAAAACAAATGTAATCACACTGATTCCAGTGAGATGACAATTATGACCTTTGATAGTCAGTGACAATACTATCACTTCTAATGGCAGTCAGAATGCTGTATTGGCATGAAAAAGTAGCAATATCAGATCTATAGTGAATGTGTTATAGATGGTAATATATATATATATATATATAAATCCTTAAAACATTTCATTCTCCTTGTCACACCTTAAATCACTGCAGATCTACAGTAAATGTGCTGTAGATGGTAATACATATAGATTCCTGAAAATACTTGCTTCTCCTTGCAACATTGTTAATCGCCGATTTGTGGCACTCCACAAATTTGCCATGCATTTTCCCAGTGATCTCTATCTACCAACTGTAAGAAATTGATAGTGATGATGGCAAGAGTTGATATCTTTCAAGATATCATTCCGTTCTACTCATTTCTTTTTTCATCCCAAAATAAGCTCAGAGGGCAGTGGAAGGCGAATACTGCTTGAAGAGATGCTAGCGAGGAATTTTCTTGCTCGAGGGAACATGAACTCGCCCGATTTTAGTGTGGGTGTTAAGACATTGAAGGTCGCCGTATGAGCGTGCTGGGATATGAAAGCATTTTAATGAGCCTGCTATGGGCATTTAGCCACGATGCATCAAGTGTTCTCCGCTGTGCAGTGGAGAACCAGAGGGGAATTGATTTGGCCTCTTAAACCTTGAGGAACCAAGCCACCTGTTCATTGGGGGGTATAAGTAGTCAAGGAAATGGTTAGAAAGACACTCTTGGGATTTCATATCAATGCTTGACATGATTTGTCAGTGCACTGCGCAATCAGGTACACCCCCTCCTGCTAGACTTCAGTTGGTCCATGCTAATGGTAATATATGCTGCCTGCAAATTTCCTACTCCTGTTGCCATGGCAACAGGGAATTAGACTGCTTATAGACTATTCCCCCTCTCCTTCTCATTCTGTCTGTCTTTATATAACTTTTTCTTTCTCTCTTTCTCTCCCTTTATCTTCTGGTATCTATCTTCAGATCAGAGGACTGTCTTTCTTTTTTTAACCTCTTACTTCTGTGGAATATTTAAACCAGTTCTACTGAATATAAGAAAGCCATCATGATAATTTAGGGCACCTTATGAGCATGAGAAAGGCTCTGAGCATTTAGCTTACACTGCTTTTGGAGCGGCACACTATCTACTGCAGCACATTGAGCACACGTTTTAGAACTTAGCATGTGTAAAAAGAGGTATGATGTATGCCGAGACTCAATTCATCAGCAGTTTCAATATGTGAATGCCCCTCCCCCTCCCACCACCTCCCCTCCCCCCCCCCAAAAAAAAAAAGTTAAATGGAAAGAAAGAGAAAAGAATCTCAACTAATCATGCAACTTCAAATCTCATAAAACATGTGGCTTGATTTAATGACATGTGTTGCATTAATTCTTCCTGTTCATTCGTTTTCCATTTAGCATTGCCTTAACCCATCCAAGACTGGATTTTTTTTCTTCTTCTCCCTCCCTGTTTGACCCCAGGCAATGAAAAATTAGTGTAGGGATTGCAAATTTCCAATAATCCTCAGAGAAACTTCCAAATTTTCCTTTTATTCCCCAAAAGGAAAGAAATGTATTTCATGGGGAGAACGAAAAATTCTATACCGTGAGTGGAATTCTGTGGAACATTCTGCCGAGATGCTCCCTCACGTTTATGGCCCAATTAGCCCAATTCTCTCCCAGATCCCGTCCGAAATGACTCACAAATGAGGATTTTTTTTCTTTTGCACTTTGCACTTTGCATCACGAAGAGGTGGCATGCCATTTGTTTTGGCCCAGATCTATCGTCGTTAAAAAAAATTCAGTTAGCTAATTTGCATAGATGTGTGTTCAATGAGCCGTAGCACCGGATATTGTTTCTTTTGCATGCAAAGACATGGTAGGCAAATTGAAATCAGTATTGCATGTTGATCCTCTGTACAAAAAACAGTCGAACAGATACTTTGAATTTACTCGCAAGTCCAATAGGGTATACCACTTTATAGTCAATTGCAAAGCTGCTTCGTGTAACAGAAATGGAACTGCGAGCAACATTTTCATTTACTATGGCATTTGGTCGATCGGTTTGGGCGGGATTGTGCGTATGAGCAGAATATGCTAACTTGGCTCACCATCAACTGAGTCGGACTTGTGAACATGGCACATAGAGAATGAATAGATGCAATTACTGTCAAGCATTGCCTCAAATTCTGAATTCTCAATGAACCAATAGAGCAGCTGCGATATTTAAAAGGTAATAGTATGTTAATGTGGATAGTTTTCCCCAATTCAAGTACTCTAAGGATTTTCTGTCACTGAGCTGTAAATTCCTCGCTCTGCCCAGTGCGCTCTCATCTCTCAAAGTATGGATTCTGGGATTATTTTTCCACTTTTCATTTCATAGTATGGGGGAAAGCTGCATGAGAGATGTCTTGTCAGCTATGTGACTTGTGACCTTTTACTGGGATTTATCATGTGCTGGATTAATTTTTGTTTGTGCATTTTATGTGTGCATGTGTTTGTAGTGTGTGGGTGTGCATAAAGTTTGCTTTCTGGTGTGCTTGTTTGTTTGTTTGTTTGTTTGTTTGTTTGTTTGTTTGTTTGTTTGTTTGTTTGTTTGTTTTTTGTAAATAAAGGAGCTAATAGTGACCTTCTGTGAGATCATTATATGGTCACTTGTGGTCAGCCATGAATCTTGAGGTATATTCTATGCTATGTGTGTGTGTGTGTGTGTATGTGTATGTGTGTGTGTGTGTGTGTGCGTGTGTGTATGTTAAGGTATTGTAGGGTGCCTGCAGTGACTGAGCCAATGACTGCTTATAACCTGTAGAAGATTAGCCCAAAGTATACTCAAACAGGTGTCTATGGGAAATGATTATTTAAGTTAATAGTTCATCATTGATTTCAGTCTACGTCGATTATGGTGATGGAGTGTATTGTCAAGTGATTTTGAGGTGACAAATTTCACTGGAAAGCCATGAAACAGAAAAGGATGAATTCAAACAAAGATTTGATTCATTTGTATCAACGTGTATTGCAGGGCTGAAACCACTGAAGGTGTAAGGGATCTGCTCAGAATTTCTCTCTCTAGTGCAGTATTGAATCCTGCTATGCCTGTCATCTGAAACAGAGAAATATTTCACTGATAGGAGGAGGGGGCTAGATGGAAAATCAAATTATCTACCCAATGCTGAGTTTACTTATATATTCATGAACTCTTCAAGACACTCATGTGAACTTTTTCATCATCTGTAGATGTGTATGATAGCACTGTATGCCAAGAATGTTCAAAAAATGAGCATAAGTCAATCCATATCATAAACATAGGATTTGATATTTATGAAATGTGAAAAATAGAAGATACATTGTACATGTATATCTGTTGAGTATGTATATAATGAGATACACAAGATAAATGCTTTCATGGTATTATCTCAGACAGATGGATTTCATGGTATCTTCAAAAAGATGCACAGTGTCCTTTAAGGTGTAGATTTATTCAGGTACACTACAAGTCAATTAGTGAGTGCATCGGCTTATCCAATTATGTGATACCAGTCTATGCAAACATACATGTATCTTCATCATTAACATTTGCTACAGGTGGTTTCCCTAATGGGGAGAGTTCATGGGTGAATGAGGGGGGGGGGGGAGGGGGAGGGGGAGGGGAGGGAGAGGAATATCACAACGTATGCTTGTTTGTTTGTTTGTTGAAGATAATATCCATGTGTGTTAACTCCTAGCTGTGACAGATGTTTCTCTCGAGTGGGATTACTTACTATTATCATTTAGCCATGCTCGTTCATGTAGCACGAGTCTGTGTATAGTCTTTGCATGTCGGGATGTAGCGGATGGATGGATAGATAGATGGATGTATGGATGTACTTGTTCGAGTCATGTCTTCGATGTACCTACAGCTGAGCTAACAGCGCAGCTTGTGAGGCTGCGTGTTGCATGGCCTCCATAATGTAATTGATTTCTGAGGGGGTAGAGAACAAAGCCATTTCAGCTCTAATTGCATTTCGCCGATGAACCTTCCAAGATGACGAAGATACGGCAGATGATTAAGGCCCTGGTAGTATAGAGAAGTAAGACAAGACCGGTATATGTCATATTGAAATCATAATTATGTACAACTGCAGTGTACATGTCTCTGGTGTTTATTGATGAACTTACAAGAAGTACGCCTTCCAAGCACTTTTTTTGTTTTTTTTCATTCTCTTGTCTTTTCTGCTCCCTTACCTCATGGATGTTCTCATTTTGTATCTTTTTGTCTCATATGCACACACAAGCACAGACACACACACAAACACACACCCTCACAAACACTCATCGAAGTACAGAGACAGACTGACACACTATGGGCTCACAGCGTGGCAGAGTACAGTGGGGGATATTATGTATGCACACACCCTCCGCCCCAAAGCCAGCATACTGTGAATCCAGCCAATGGAGTGTACTGTCAGCGGGCGAACCACATCCGTACACACACATACACATGCTCATGCAGAGAGAAAAAGCAGGGGGAGTTTCTCCAGAGCACCACGGCTACTGACATGCACACACACACACAAACACACACACACACACACACACACACACACACACACACACACACACACAAAATGTTAGCCTTGTGTTAAAGCATAGAGTATTATATACTACCTTCTCTTGCATTGGTGATATATAGACACTGCATTTGAAACTGTTTTTTTTTTCTCTCTCTCTATGGCTTCTGCTGGTGATTTTTTTTTTCTATTTGTCACCAGACTGTGCATATTGTTCAGACCACAGCACTTCCACATTTGGAGGCATGAGTGGGTTTGAGACGAAGCCCCTCTGTCGCCTAGTTGTTGTTTGATGTTCGCAGCCTTGGGTTATAAGTGGCAGCTATAGGCCCTTTAATCAACTTGCATCTTGTTCGGTCATCTGTTCCCTTGGCTGTCATTTTGCCTTGAACAAGGGTCTTTTTTTTTATTGTTGTCGTTGTTGCGTGCATGTACAAATGAGTGCGTTAGGCACGGGTGATTGCGCCATAATTGTCACTCGATGCAATTCTGGTAAAAGCCTCGCATCTACGACTAATCAGCATTGTTGATGGCTTTCGCTCAAAATTGCCATTAGAAGTACATCAAGAAGCGCATTCCCCCCGTCCATTCCGCTGGACCATCGTACATCACACAGCCAGCCTTCAATTTCCACTCGTATGCACCCGGCGGCGCGGCCATGAGCTATCGCGTTTGCTAGCACTGCCCGGTCACTCTGGGCTTCTCGTGCACTTTCTCCACAAAATCCGGAACATTATCGTGCAGATTTTTTTACAACCTCTTCATGTCAGCTCAAATTGTCTCCTAAATGCGACTGTGTGGACTTCTCATCAGTGAGCACACACCCATGTGCGCACGGCGTACCCATCAGGCCATGGACACGAAAAGAGGAGAGAGAGAGAGCTGAGAGGGGGAGGAAAAAAAAGCGAGCGGGGTACACGTAGAGTGAGGAGGAGAAAACGGAGAGAAAGCAACGACAAGGGAGCCCATGCTATCCTTCCGCTAAACGATTCCAGCCGGTTTTTCCACAAATAATCGAGGCTCGAGAGATGCATGCTAACGGATAACAGCCAGTGTCTGGCATTTTGCGCAAAACCTGCATCATTCAGCGACGTCGTATTTCATCTACCTCCTCCTCCCCTACTATATATCACTGCTCGGAGGAGCGGCAAGGGCCGACATGTTTGTTTATCCGAGAGGAGCATCTTTGGCCAAATAAGTCCAATCTTGTCCTCATCAACGGTACTTAGCATCATTCCCAGCGCTTTCTCTCGTTGGCCAAGATCTATTGATACATTTGTCCAGCATCTATGCTCCGGCCATCTTTTTTTATTCCTGAGACTCCTGAGCCGTGTTGACGCGGTGGACAATTTACGAGATTGATGCCAGAATCCTGCCCTTCTTTATGTGCTCATTCTCTCTCAATGCCGCATCAGACATTCACAAATATCATTAAAAGAGAAAATGAAATCTTCAGACCGAAGGAGCTAAGTTCTCGGCTGTGTTCTCCGGAAGTGTCCTACTTTGGATGGATCAATCTCGCTTGGGTTTCCCCTACAGCACTGATTGATGAAGCACACTGGAATCTTTCATCAATTAATGCTCTCTGTTCTCCCAGAGAGTTAAATACATGGACACCACTTCATTTTGCCACCGATGCTCTCGAGTTCTCCACAACACACAAGCCAATCTACAGTAGATGTGTACACATTCAACAACAACAACAACAACAACAAAAGAGCAAAGTGTTTAGGAGAGCCTTTCTGTCCAGATTCTTGATGTAGCTTATCAGTTGCGCCGAGGAGAACCGAAATGGATGCTGAGACAAGGCACCATCCACCGAAGCCATCTTGATACCCAGGTGGTAGGAAGGCATCTTTTAAACGTTTACCGGAAGCCTCTCTATATTACATTTTTGTGCACCTTCCGCAAGGCTTTCAGCAGGTGGACAGTTTTCACGCGTAGACGTTTTCTCAAAAATCGCAGAGGATTTTGTGTGGAGTGACCTTGGAATGGTGAAGTTTTCTGCGAATGTCAACTAGGTGACTCTCTCGTTCTGTGTCCCTCTGTGGGTCATTTGTGGAGTCGGAAGCACACTTTGTTTAAACCAAGCTATCTTAAAGACAGGACTGACTTCATTTTCCCAGGAAATTGTGAACTCCCAAAATACTTTGCTGTGCTCTACATCTCCAAGAGTTACACATTTATTTAATTTCTTGGAGAAAAAAAAACAGTGAAAGAAAAATACACATTGCATCTGTCTAATATTCACTTTGTGCATAGTGATTGTTGGCAAGAATGTGATAAAAGCAACAAGTTTGCGAGACAAAGCCCTCAAATCGTGGTTATTGATATCCGGTCGCTGTGGGCTATTTAAAGCACTGGTTGTCCTTTCTTCTGGAATGTTCAGATACTCTGCAATTTCTTTCACCCCGACTGGATTGGTAATAGTCTGCAATGTGATATGTCAAGAGCCTCGAAGAAACAAGCAGTTACCTGCATAGTGCACTTTTCTCAATCTTGATCCAGTTTTCTGAGTGGTGCACTAGTGAAACATTGCTTGGTTAGGATCCTCCGGGGGGTCAGATTGGAAGAAGGGGGACTCTTTAGCAGTTTGCACTACTGTGCTGCGCACTCGCCATGTTGAGCGAACCAGTCTGTTTGGAAGTACAGAGTCATCAGCTCAGGAATACTCCTGTGAACAGTGTCTGTATGTCCACAATGATGCTGAGAAGGAAAACAGGCATGTCCAAATAGCTTATTTGTGCTGAGTACTTCTTGAACTTACCCCCATTTCTGCCAATCCATCCGATCTAGGAGGGCAAACTTACCCCCCCCCCCAAAAAAAAAGAGAGAAATATAATATCGAACTCTGTCTGCAGCAGCACTGGTTGGACATTCGGCATCTTGGGTACTCTCTTTACCAGACTTCCACCTTTATGCTCGCAAAGATGGAGAATATAAGGAATAAATTCCGTCGGAAAAACACAACAAACAACAAAACCAACGGTACCGAGTTCCCGCACCAGGAGCAGAAGAGGGATAACACAGTGAGTAAATCACAGCTCTCATTTTTTTTAAATTTCCTTCAGCCTCTTCGATATGCTCTGGATCATTTGATATTGACTTGATGGTGGCATTTCCATCATAGGTAGTGGGGTTTTTTTCTCCGTAATGTGCAGTCCGCCGATATATTATATACCTGCAAAACGAGGAACTTCTCTTCAAGCTTGTATATTGACACTAATGTGTATGTGACAAATAGCAGCTGTTTCAAAGAATATAGCCAAGCCACAGAACAGGAATATGTTTCCTTTCAAGAAATTGCACTTTTGAATGAGGAACAACAGAACTAGAGAGAGATATATTGAGAGAGAGAGAGAGAGAGAGAGTTATATGTTCTTCCCTTATTCAGATTGCTGTGACATATATCTGTGTATTTATGAAACATATAGATATGTAAATGTGAAGATTGTCTTTAACCCATTGAGGACGAGTCCCGAGTATACTCGGGCAGGTGTCTATAGGAAATGCATGTTGTAGCGAAATCAAACCGTCCTCAACGGGTTAACTTTGTCTTTACTTGAAGTTAGTCAATCCATATTCCCTTTAGCTGGTGTGCCTCTTCTGTTATGATTTAGGTTCATTTATAATCCACTTCTTTGGAGAGATTTCACCCATGATAGAATGAGAGCTTTTTGTGGCTTGCAAGATCTTTTAGAAAAAACAGAAAACGCAATATTTTTTCTGCACCCTTCCAGAATTTTAATCACTTTTTATATATTTTGTTAAGGTATTTTAGGATTATGTGTGGATGCTGCTTTAGCCATTTGGATGGATCTCATAGATAGTGATGTCTGAAATTGTATTGTCAACAGATAATGCTTGTCATAACACTAGCAGGCACAATCTGTTGTCAAAGTAAGAGGTTACACATTAACCCATTGAGGACGAGTCCCGAGTATACTCGGACAGGTGTCTATGGGAAATGCGTGTTGTAGCAAAATCAGCCCATCCTCAACGGGTTAAGAGCATTATATTCCTTGACGAACGAGGGCTACATAAGCTTTCACACTCTCCAAGGTGGAATATTTAATCAGCACATGCATCAAACCTTCATCCACTTTACTGAACTTAGTTTCAATGAGACAACCGAGCTCATTAATTTTCTCAGTTATATAGGTATATTTGCCCTTGAATAAGTTGTTACGAAATGAACGTGTGTGCATCACAGTATGTGCGACTATAGAGAATGCATGGTTTTTAGCTCAAAAGTGTGAAATTTCAGCCACCTCGCTCATCCCTCTATATTCATGATATTCCAATCAATATCCTTATGCCTCTCCCAAGTGTTACTGTAGTTTTGATTTTGGTGATTCTTTCAATTTTTCAT
This sequence comes from Diadema antillarum, assembly GCF_040938485.1. Classification (NCBI taxonomy): domain Eukaryota; kingdom Metazoa; phylum Echinodermata; class Echinoidea; order Diadematoida; family Diadematidae; genus Diadema; species Diadema antillarum. The sequence continues at coordinate 921,745 of NW_027271794.1, forward strand.
ATACTTATAGGCTTTTATGTATATGTGAATCTGATTGTATATATATATATATATATATATATTATATAATGTATATGCAATATAATACATATAAACATATGTATGGGATGCATATATATTACAGAATCTTTTTACATATATTTTGATCAAAAAAAGGACAATTAGATGTTGAAAATACAAAGCATTGTTTGCATGAAGGGGCTATGTCATGAAAGGGTTTATTTTGTTAATTCAAACAGCAAAGATAGAGACATCTCCTGGTACTTTTTTTTAAACTAAAATATATATTTTTTATTTTTTATTTTTTACAAAAATACTACAGGTTTCATGGGAAATATGTGGTTTTTTTTCCCAGTATTGCCTTACTACACATTATGCCTATTGCAGGAAAGGTAAAGATCTTGTTTTTCCCACAAAAAAATTATGTTTTTTCACCCATCGGAATACTGCAGTACTGTTTGCAATACAAGGTTTGGCATCCCTGGAAGACAACAAAAGAGCCCCAGTCCCACAGATGCAATTACATTTATTTTCCATCAGTCATGAAAAGGACTTCAGATGAAACTGAAGGATCACAATAATCTGTACCTGGGAATTTTAGGTAAGAAGATTTATGGGAAGGAAGAGGGTTCGGAATCACATTTCAAGGAAACAAACGCACAAAACGAGGTCACGAAAAACAAGTCCAAGCAACAGCCAGACAAGACACATTGAGGTTAGTTCAAATCGGGATGTCGGAAGGAGGAGACTCCCGTTTCGAATGAGTTTAGCATCGGGGGAAATTGTGATTAAGGATCTAAAAAGGTCAATTTGTGTAGCCAACCTCAGCCGCGTAAGTGCCGAATGTGCTGATCTGACATTTTGGTGGGGAGGAAATGCACAAACAACCCGCGAGAGTGATTAAATTTAGCTTCTCTACGTCCTTTTTGTTTCTGAACACTCTTCCGCATCTCTGTTTGTACCCCTCTGCCTTAAACGTTTGATGGCAGCGACACGTCCAGAGGGCTCATGTTCCTTGACCATTAACTCTGACTTTCTTGAAATGTCTTGGAATATTATCTGCTTCAAGCTATGCCTTCCCCCTCCACCCACCCCACCCCCCCCAAAAAAAAAAAAAAAACCTGCTCGATTTTTTGTGTGTATGTTTGTTCGTGTCATGTTTTTGCTGCTCTAATGGCAGATGCTGTAAGATGTCCTTTAAGAATAATTTTTCTTCATATTTTACACAGTGAATATAGATAGATAGGTAGACAAATAGAGAGAGGGAGAGAGAGAGATAGAATAGAGACATAGGCAGATAAAAAGAGAGTCAGTAAGATAGATATATAGAGAGATAAAAAGAGAGATTTAGGATGATAGAGATGGATATATAAATTGATTGAGAGATAGATAGATAGAGAGAAAGATATATGGATGGGGAGTGAGAGACAGACAGAGAATAGAAAAGGCTGGTAGATACAGATATATATCTGCTATGAATATTGCATATGAAACCTTCTGATGGTAGTTTTTATGCACAATCTGGCATTGAATATATGGAATATGTTAATATGCATCTGAATATCACAAGGATATACCTGCAGTAGATCAACAAATTGATGTAGATCTACAACATATGAAGAGTTTTTTCACAAAATGATCTAACTCCATTCTTGTTAAGCTGGGATATTAGTGTTTAAAGGGATCGTACAGTTTTGGTTGAGACCTAATTTCAGGTTTCTAACATTTTTTGTTGAAATAATGAGAAACCTCTTATGAAATATGAAAGAACATGTAATTCTTTGAGGTATTCAACATTTATTTGATGAAAATTGGTTTTGAAATGGCTGAGATATCCAAAAAAGAGCGATTCTGATACCCACACTTTATTACGATCGCTTTGTTTTACTTTGTTTTTTGATGTTTCATATTCATTCCAAACCCAATTTTCATCAAATAAACTTTGAATTCCTCTTAAAATGGTATGCTCTGTACTATATCATAAGTGTTTTCTTGGTATCTCGCAAAAAGTTAAAAGCCCAATTCTCATCTCCACCAATACTGTACTATCCCTTTAAAGATAAGAAAATACAGGGTATTTTCAATCATAACTTCTGTAATATTACTTGTTATGTTGCAAGTGAGGTATTACTAGAAAGGTCTAATTTTGCTCTATCTGATGATGGACTTACTTTGAAATGTTTAAAAATGGCACTTAGCCCATTTTTCAATAAAAATCTTCATATGAACAGTGCATATTCACATTCAATACTCTATAAAGTATGAAATTTATTCAGTATGAAATTTAATTCGCATATGGCAGCATATGGCAGTGGATTTGAAAGAAACGCAGACATGGAATTAGGTTCAGAACTCGCTTTCGTGCGAGCACTGTGCTTCCATGTCAAAGGTTACTGCAGAAAACTCCCAGGAATGTGCACTTTCCCGTTTCAAGAATGTCCTCTCGCTGTCTCCCGAAATGAGGATGGATCACGTTGCCACGTGCATGGCGGATGTACTTTTCCCGCCGCACATCATCTATTACTGAGATGTTCTTGCAAGGAAATTTTTTTTCTGGGATTTGAGGTCATGAAAAAGAAAAAAAAATGCTTCTTCTTCTCTGCATGTGTTCCTTAAAGGCATAATTTACCATTTGCAGATGAATCAAAAACTCAGTATTAGTGCTTCAAAATTGTTCTACAATGTGAGTTTGGGATAGAAACAACCATTGTACAAATATGGACCAGTAAAATTGATGTTAAGTATTGTTAGATATACAAAATGTGAAGAATAGTTATAATAGAAATGTTTCCAGACTAAACCATCTACAGTTATGGTTTATTGAGAAAAATAGTGATATCTCCATATATTTTAGGCTTTATTGCAAAAAAATTTACATGGTAGGATGTTTTGTGATACAACTCACCTACCCATATGTATCAATTGTGATATATTGAATATTTTTTTAAATCACTGCTCCCAAAGGTAAACATGACCTTTAAACTAGACAAGGAATTCCATGGGACCAGAGCACCAGCCAGTGACAGTTATAATTACACTGATATCTGAGACATCTTTGTCACGCTCACTGGGGGACCTTGTAATATTGGTGTGTGGTTTTCTTTTCTTTCTTTTATCCTTTTCTTGTTTGAAACAAATTTGCACATATGAGTTTGTCCATTACATCATTTGGAATGAAATATTTGTTTTGCCTTGTGGGATATTCATTTCAGGTGACATAATTTTGGCAGGTTGCCAAAGGTAGAGATGGATGAATGTGATGAAAGGGAAAGGAGTGGTAATTACATCGGGATGAATGAAAGAGAACCGTAATTTGAGTTCTTTAGTATGTTGCAAAACACATTTTGTTTTATATACTTCTGCAATTCATTTGATATAATCTCTCTCTCACTTTTGTGATGTGTAAGGAAGAAAAAGCCAAATTTGAGTTTTGATTGATGAGGTCACCAGCTGATGGTCTGCAAAGCTGATGAAGTATGGCGGAATGTCTGTAACACACAGACACACATACATACACAAATGCATCACACACCTACACAATTATACAGATGTACACACACAAACAGAAATGTTTGCAACAGTACACACACACACACACACAAACACACAACATACACACACACTATACAAACAGAAATGTTTGCAACAGTACACACACACACACACCATTCTACAGAACACACACATGCAAACACACACACACAAAAACAGAAATGTACGCAACTTTGTATGCACAAAGACATTCACACACTATGCTACACACACACACACACACACAAACACACATACACATTTGTACATGTGTATGCACGAAATACAAAAAGAGAGAGGGGGAGGGAAGAATCTAAAACTGCACCCCGCAAAGCATTCCACTGGTATAAATAGCTACCCTCTGTGATCCAGTCTGACAGGGAGGAATTTAAATGATGGAACTGTGTGTTTTTGCCTCAGCCCTCCATCCCACCATCCCCATCACGCAAAGGAAGAGACAGTACCAATAAAGAGAGGGGGGGGGGGCACACACACACAGGTCCCAGTTCATACCTACGATGGACTCGTCTGTCCAGAATCGGTTTAGAATCCTCGGTGTGAATAGGAGTGGTCCAGACTTTCGTCTGAGCTGGGACCATGCAGACAGCTAGATCAAGTTGCAAGAAGTGGGTCCTAAAGTGCTTTGCAATGTCTGAAGGAAAAGTGGGGAGTCTGTGTAAATACTTGAAATGCTATCCTCAGTATAAACTTGGGATGTACAAAACAAGCTGCAAATAATTCTGTCTGGAAAATACCAACTTATTTTCATTCGTTCACATGGTGTGGAAAGTAGTGATTTGATTTGAAATGATATGACTCGATTTTGTTTTAAAAGACCACTAAGGATGCAACAAAGGCTTATAGATAATTAAGCAACTACTGCTTTCAGTCCATTCCAAGGGACTAGGCAATGAGGATAAAGTGCCTTGTCTAGGGGCACACCCCACAATATCACCACGGGACTTGAACCATGGACCTTGTGATTGCAAGTTGGTCTTCTTATCCACTGAGCCACTATTGCTGCTGTTGTAATGATGCTTGATGAGTTTTAAGTTTTTAAAGCACAGATTTTGGGCGGATAAATCCTGCTGTGTCGCAAGTTCTATTTTCAAGTACCTTTTGACACATATATGTTTTATTCAAAACTGTGATTTTACACTATATTGTAAAGGAAATATCCATTTCCAAGCACCAGGCTTTTGCGTGATTTCCTCCTTTGACTCACACATCTATGTAAATATTTTGAATGTGATTTTATGAAATGAATAGATTGAATTGAATTGAAATGAATTGAAGTGAATTCAATTCAATTGAATTGAAGATGATGTGCTGCCCCTCAATTGCATAAACTCTGAATGCCTTCTTGTAGAGAATATGCCCATACCATGGGTCAGAGCACAATGCAGTCATGTATATGTTGTCGTGGGGGGACAAGACTTCATAACTCAGAAATAGCTGATTTTTAAGGACAGGAAAAAATTTGATGTATCAAAAGGCTTCTATATTGGAATACCTGGCAATTTTCAGCATGCATACGCATGAGTGGAAATCGCTGATCTCTATGGAAAATCAAGATCATTGGTGGAAATTAGCTGCTTGGCAGAGGTCTGCGCTCTCAGAGTGCTTCTCTAGTATATGAAGCAGGCAAGATACATCAGAGCTGGAGGACAAGGGGAAAAGACTGATTGCCAACAAGGAAACAATCTATGTCCAGTCACTGGCCAGCGTACAATTACTATTTAAAGACTGACTGAAGATAAAACATGCACATACACAAACAGACATAAACACACATTCATACAAACACACATACACACAAATGAGATAAGATGCATTCAGCATCTTTCACAGCCAGCCACATCTGTTTGTCCTGCGTACAGTAAAGTGGTGGCAAATTGCACCTGTGTTTATCAATGCATGATACCAGCCATGTCCGCGGCGCGTAATTGGACTCCCCTCTGCGCCTACCGCTGTCTTGGAAGTTATTAACTACGCCGTCCCTACGGGAATGCAGCGATGGTCCAGAATGAGAACTGCTTTTGATGTAAAGAGCACCTAATTGTTGCACAACATCATAGCCAGAGATGTGTATATTTACCACTCTTGAACTTGTCAACCATCTTCACTGCTTCACTTGTGCATCTGAACAATGACAGATAAAAACAGTGGTACCAGTAACCATTATATGTACAATATTGCACAATCATTCAAAGCCAGATATATGTAAATTGCCATTTTTTTACATGTAACCCCATTTTAACTGTGTGTTGACTGCACATCAGATCCAAGAAATAATAATGGTCATCCAGCAATGCTGTAATAATGTTATGAAATGTTATAGCTAGATAATGTATTCATTATTGCTTCTGCATTTCCATATCCCATGTACACAATGCTTTTTTACTGTAGGCCTACATATGTCTTAATGAAGAGAGAATGTTGATAGTCCATTTTTGGGATCATGATAATATTATTTGACATTACTGCAAGAGATGTGCTTACTGCAGTTTCCATATTTCTGATTCATGTGCATTGTGTTTCAACTGTGTGTGTGTGACACAAGTGAGATTTAGACCATGAAGCTATTTGTGTGGGGGCACTCCATTATCTGGCTACTTGCACCTGTTTCTATGAATATCACTCAAGGTCATACAGTGAATGCATCTGTGTATGTGTGGGTTTGTGTGGGTTTGTGCACAACTGTGTGTGTGTGTGTGTGTGTGTGTACATACTTGTGTGTGTATGTGCTCTGTGTGTGTGCTGTGTGAGTGTGTGCCCTACGTGTGTGTTGTGTGAGTGTGTGCCCTTGTTAGTCATAAATGCATGTGTATTGGAATGAAAAAAAAATATGATGGTGTTCTTTTTGTCTGGCATCTTCAAACAGTAAAAATGATCCTTCTTTGTCTAGAGAGTGAACCTCTTTTGAAGAAATTATAACTGGATTCTTGGAACTCCTTTTAGTGGGTGTGTTTGTGTGTGAGTGTACTTGAGACTATTTTTCTTTTTGTACAACTGTTTATAAGAGAATTTTGTGTATCTGTGCCTATGCCAGTAGAGTAGGGTTGGTACAGGTTTGTGCTCTTGTGAAGCCTAATAAGTATATAAAAATTTCATTTCATTCCCCAGCACTGTAAAGCACGATATTTTTTGCAGCATGAAATTTTCACACATTAGAGTAGACAGCCCTTTTTGCAGTGTGAAGTTTTTGTGAATTGCCACTGGCATTTTGATGCATATTGTGTAGACAAGAACTTTGATGTGCATGTTAATTTTGCGAATCTTAGCTCTCACAAAATTTGTGAAATTAAAGTGCACACGAACATTTCTGGTTTTACAATATCATACCTATTAGCCCATTGAGGATGAGTCCCGAGTATACTCAGGCAAGGGTCTATGGGAAATGCGTGTTGTAGCGAAATCAGACCGTCCTCAACGGGTTAATATGCTGCATCATTAATTGGGAGGCAAGGTTGGCCTGATCAAATTGATCTTCAGTCGGTTCCCACTGCGTACATTCAAAAACCAAGTCTAGCGCAGGCCTGCTAGAATAGAATTGCCTGTCAGTAAATATGTGCGCCAAAGAGTGCTCAAAGGGAGCATTTGACTCCATTCAAGATTCTTTGGCTGTGTGTGTGCTGTATATAAAGCTAGACATGTTTTGATACAGGAATTTCCATATATCTGAGTTTGGTCAGCTTCTCATTACATGACCTCCCCATGCAAACTGGGTCCATAAAACACAAAGACATTTGCCCTTTTTTTTATTAGGGGGGTATTTTTCAACTTATAGCTAAAGTTTTGTTAATTTTACTGGAAGACACATTTGATTCATAAATTGCAAAAGAAATAAAAAGTGGATGGTTGGAAGCATCTTATTCTCAATGGAATTTTTAGGAGATAACATAACAATCTCTCTGTCTCTGTCTCTCTCTGTTTCTCTCTCTCTCTCACTATCTACGTCATATATTTGTGTCAATCTGTCTATATCTATCTACCTATGTATCTATGTATCTATCTGTTTGTCTATCTATCTACGTATGTATCTATCTGTCTGTCTATATATCTACCTACCTATGTATATATCTGTCTATCTATCTATCTATCTATCCATTTATCTACCTATGTATCTATCTGTCTATCTAACTACCTACATATGTATGTATGTATCTATCTATCTATCTATTTATCTATTTATCTATCTATCTATCTATCTATCTTTCTATCTATCTATTTATCTATCTACCTATATATCTGTCTATCTGTCTATTTATCTATCTATCTCTGTCTACAACCTGTGTCACAGCAACTTTCTTTTTACACAACAAATTGTAAAAAAGAAAAGAAAAGAAAGAAAATTCACTTGAAAACGTTGAATATGTCACTCTCAGACATACATTTGTATGCTCTCCTCATTCGCATCCAATCACCTCAGAAATGTACCCTAAATGGAATTGGGGCACATCAAATCTGCACCCCTATAAATGGTGTCACACCTGTAAAACATACCCCATATGGCGTCACCACATGCGTCATACACACGTATATCCTCTAAATGGAGTATGTGGTGTAATATGTGATGGTAGGTCTATCTATCTAGTACAATACCCTGAATGGGGTTCTGAAGAAGTGCTTCATATACTAGTTGGAATCTAACAACATGATAACAGTTTCCTGTAATTACAATAAGGAATCCAGTCAAACAAATGTCAAATTTGATTGTATTTAATCCACAACCATTACATAGAGTGCTGAATGTTGAAAAACGATTTTGTGAAATATGACCAGTAGAAGGCATTAAAAAGGAAAAAATGCTGCTTTTATGTAAACTTGCAAATGGCGTCAGACAGTTAAAAACATTTTATTTGTAGGGAAAATGCTAATGTATATTTGAAAAGATACCTTTTTTTCAGCACTTTTTTTTATGCAGGTGTGCAGCAAATCATTAAGAACTACCCTCCCCCCCCCCCCCCACTTAACCTGGTGAGGGCGGACTGATTTTGCTACAACACACATTTCCCATAGACACCTGCCCGAGCATATTCGGGACTCATCCTCAATGGGTTAAAATGGAAAAATGTAGGAAAGGGAGATGGGTGTACACCTGCCCAATGGTAAAGCATCCCATCATGTGAGATGAGGTATAAGCATCAGCGTCTGCCTCACCCAGTTAGTGGTGTAAGGTTACCACCATTGATGGATAGGTAGCAGAGAAGGGGGCCCAGAGAGGGGGCTACTGAAGATGGGTGTGTAAGGCAGGTAGGTTAGCTTTCACTGGAATTTAGCAGGGATGGGGGACATTTTTACTTAAATGAAGGACTTTATAGAGTATAGCTATATAGGGGTTCTCTCACAGATTCCTCCGAAATAAATTCCAGCATTGTGTTACAATGTGTGGTAAAAGTCACAGCATGCCTTAATTCACTTCAGTATAACATTTGGATAAAAAATATAAGTTAACAAATGCATATGAATTTTCTGATATGACATCATAGGCTAGGCTGCATCTTCATTCCCTTTTATTTTGTATACTTTGGTAATGAAAATTAATGGAAGCATATAGTGCATATGCAATTTTATTATGCTTCATAGAGAAATGATACTTGAAATTTCTCTCCAGGAAAGATGGACTTATCCATGCATCCATTATGTGATAAAAAAAAAGTAGAAGAAGTATATAAGAAGGAGAAATGGTTGTGTACAAATGCCCTTTATTCAGTGTAGCATTTTGTCAATGGTCAATGTTACCCCCTGCCCACATCATGTTTGACGATTTTTTAAATGTATTTTTTTTTTGTATGTGTAAGAGCCAAATGTAAGGAGGCAAAGTTACCCCACCTAATTTCAAGGCCCTTGTAAAAATCCCTAGCCAAAACAAACAGTTTTTCAGGGACAACAAAAGGGCCAAACAAACAGAATTTTGTTATCTACTTTATGCAACTAATTAATGAAAAGTAAAAAATTGTTACCCCAAAAATATGGCACTAAACCACATAAATGTGTTATGTTCATGTAGGATTTCATGGGTTATGTGAAAGCATTCGGTCAGGATGAATTCCTGGTTGTACGCACGTCCACGCACATGTTCCACCTGGTTTCAATCCGTGCATGGTCCGCATTTCATATTAGGGGCACCCATCTTGAGTACTTGCAGGTCTCTCCCCGCTTTAATTCGATTGCGAGCGGCTGGCGGACGGCGCACCTCTCACCCCGAATGACGTCAATTTGAAATTCGGGATTTCTTGCGTCTGGTTGTGCCTCAGGGTGAATTCAATGTTCATTACATTCCTTTCTTTTTTAGCCCAAACCTCTGTTTATTGACTTCTAAGAGACAGTCTCCGAGTTTCTCCATGTTAAGTGGCGGCTAAAACGTTGGAGTGAAGTTGTTCTTGAATACTCAAGCTTAACCCGTTAAGGACGGGCTGATTTTGATACAACAAGCATTTGTCATAAACCCCTGCCTGAGTATACTCGGAACTCGTCCTCAACGGGTTAAGATCGGAATGGAAGAAAATAGAGAAGAATTCATGGCAACTTTTACCTTGATCCTGCTGAAAAGTCCTCATTACATTAAAAGTTTACAACAAAAACCTGTGGCAAAGGCGGTGAATTTTACATATACAAGAGTATAAAGTACAAAATGGTAAATACCTCAGACAGTGGATATATGATACTTGCTCTTTAGAGTGAAGAAGAAATTGTATGCCTCTTCTCTGCATGATACATCAAGCGGGAAGTTCACCCCAAGATTGAAGTGTGTCAGCTCGAAAAGTAGCATTTATTTACGATACTGTTTGTGGTAGGCTACCACGTTGGCTTGCTGAGTTTGTCGGAAACAAATAGTAATCTTAGTGTAATGTTGTTCCATACAGTGTTGTTTATTGTCATAGTGGTATTATGGGGGGGGGGGGGAATCGGATGTGCGTGAATATTTTTGTTCATGAATGGTGTTAAATCACAGATGTACAAAAAAATATTTATACAGCCAGAATCTATCTATGAATGCTTGAAGAAAATGAGCTCAAGATGGTATCTAGTGAAGTGGATTATGAGTTCCCAGTTCATTACAAAATAATGTCACCTATTTTTTTTTTCAAGCAAACGTGATCCTCACATTAGAAAAACTTTATTTACCATGATATCTTTCAAATGATATTTAAGACAATATGCCCATTCTTTCCTTTCATTTTGTTGCATACATGCTGCCCCACCCCCTTTACATCATCTGCATATTGTATGCAAGGCACTTAAAGGTCAACCCCCCACTTACATTTTTAGTTAACTATTAGCATGGTGCACCATACAAAGGAATACATAACATGTCATCACTTTGGGCCCCCACACTTTTTTTAACCCGGAAGTACGTAAGTGGCACTAAATAGAAATAGATAGAGGTCTTGAATTGTGAGCGTGGTGAGGTTATATTTTTCCACTGAAGACTTTTCTTTTTTTTTTTGTCAGCTGAAAAAAAAACCGGAAATGGAATGGGGAGACCCGAGCTGAGGACCTTTTTGGGGTTTTTTTTTGGTTTTTTTGTTTGTTGTTGGTTTTTTTTTTTTTGCTTGTCAGCTGAAGAAACCCTGAAATGAAAGGGGAGAGAGGAGCTGAGGACCTTTTTTTTTTTTTTTTTTGCTTGTTAGCTCATGAAACCCGGAAGTGGGCCCCCAAGCTTGTGAAAACGTTCTACCAGCCCTGATTAGTACTTAAATCTCACACTCATAATCTGCACAGTTTTAAAGATGCTCTCCTTCTCCAAATCCCAAAATGTAAATCAACAATAACATTAGAAGACTTAGAATATACTTATGCAGCTCTTGAACTGTGGACTAATTTACCATCAGATATCAGGAAATCCCCAACTGTCGAAATCTTTAAAGCAAGACTCAAAACATATTTTCTCATTTAGCTGTTCAGTATTGTTAAGCATATTAGAAGCTTGCAGTGCAGAAGAATGAATGTACATAGGTTCTCTGCTTTATAAATTGATATAATTTTTATCATTATTATTATTCCATGATCAAAGGATTTGTCTCTTGTAGCTCCTTATGACAACTTGTAGTTATTACTTCAAAAAGAAAAAGGATCTTGCGCGCATAGAAACCTGTGTCCATTCATGGCACGTACACTACACGCAGAGTGTATCGTGCCATCGTGTGCTAACCACACGTTACCGCCGTCAGAACTTTGTCATGCAGATTGGACCGATGCTAATGGCACTAATTACCCCTCCGCTGGATGAGGGTTTAATGCTTGTCTGGCCATGCGTGGAAGCAGTAGACTCTATCTTGAGTTTAAAGCCCAGAGTGATAGAGCTTCCCAACACACACCCCTAAATGCAGAAGCCCCCCAAAATGATCATGTTCTAAAGAGAAAATGACTCGTAGTTAAGTCACAAATAGCCACATTAATGTTTCAGTGTAAGCCAATCAGCCTCGTGACCTTCAAGGATGAATAGGTACACTCCTGGGTTTGATTGATGTTGTAATAAGTGTATGCATGTAGAGCATCCAATTTACATTGTAATTATACGTAACAAGTAGCCGAGAGTGTATCCCCTGCATGCAAACAGGGAAGACGGCAGTGTATTTGGTATGCGCGCAAGAGACCAGAGCTCAAAGAGTGTGGTAGCATGGCATCATCTCATTACCAAACAAAAGATATGTTTAGCTAGACTTCAAGAAGTACTTCTCTGCCTTAAAGCTCGGTGCAGCGTAAATAGGTAGGCCTAATTGATGAGCTGTAGGAGGCCACTGGTGTGTACAGATCTAATGAAGATAACCTTGCATAAAACCGAATTGAGCACGATCCTATGTTGTTCAACTAATGCACTAAAACCTCGCCTTGAAAAACTGCATATTTGGGTAAAACTCTTCACATATGCATGTTTACGTCACTGACATGCATACCTGTAATGTAAATACACTTCTCAGTGTTTGACGAATAGAATGAAGTGGAAAACATGGCCAATGTAGCTGCTCAGATTGATATATATGATCATACAATTCCATCAGGGTACACATGGTATTTTTCTGTTCATTTACTTGGCAGGCCACGATTGTACCATTCTTAGTCACAGACAGCTAGGTTTAACCCATTGAGGACGGGCTAGTTTTGCTACAACATGCATTTCCCATAGACACCTGCCCAAGTATACTCGAGACTAGTCTTCAACGGGTTAAAGTAGAAGGAAAAAACACTGATGTCAGTTGGTGTAAAACACCAAGAACTTTTGTCTGTAATCAAAATCAAACATTTGTTAGTCCAACTACTTTCTTCATGATTTTCAAAGAATTATGAAGATTTAAGGGACGAAACTTTTCAGTAATTACAAAGCATGTTACCATCATATTTTGAATTGATCTGCATTCTCAAATGACCTATGTCTGCATACTTTACTGTGTATAAGCTTCCAAACTGATTTCTCAAATCTGTGTTTCTTTTTTTTTTCTGGCTGCTAGCCTTCTTTATTTTCCGTCGTAGGTTTGTTGGGTTTTTTTTTTTTTGGACAAAAAGTGCTGGTATGACAACTTGTGCATCACTGGAAAAGCTTTTGGTGTATCGAGAGTTGGATGATAGTTCAGGAAATGGGTAATATCATCTGTGGGGTGATAAGACCTCTGATTATGAAATCATGAATGTAAAGGAAAGTGATGTCTACGTAATTATGTAACATATACACAAAATAACATCAGTGTTGATGTCAAATAATGTAGAAACATTGTTTTGGATCACATCAATAATGGTAGTGTTTTAACACTCAAATCAGTCTTTTTGAAATTCAAAATTGAGTTGGGAATTTTTGAAATGAATGGCAAATGAGAGACGAGGTCTTGTTACCCTAGGAAAAATATGACAGTTTTGTGACCATACTGTAATGGCAAATTGATTTATATTCCATCATTAAATCCAGTAAATCTGTGTAAATGCTGCTAACTTTAGCAAATTTTCAGGCTGGTCAAAAACCCTGGAAACCAACTAATGAACTCTGGATATTTGGCAAGGCCGTTAATTTCATGTCGTTCTGCCGCACCACAGATTTAGGGCAAATCCACATTTATCATTCTTCCTTCATACCACTTGGCATGGTGCAATGGCTACGGGATGAGTCAATTGCTAGCAGTGCAGAAAACCCATTTTCGTGATCCGCACTGGACTGCGAAAAGTCGGCGATGGGGAGAGCGGGAACGAAATGAGAAGGGATGGACCGCGACTGTTCCTCCAATCTTGTACGCCTCATCAGGGCGGTGGACCAAACAAGGCGGCTCATGCATGAGGGACGATACATGTGGAAGCCACCGCCTTGCAGTGTGCTTTCTTTTTGTTCTATTTTTCTTTTCATCTCGTCTCTCTTGGAATAGCTTTTCTCCTTTCCTTCCCAGTCTGGCTGGCTCATGTAGAGCCGGTCTCATCGGGAATGGGGCGTACATGATGTTGCGCGGGGTCTTTAAGACCCGTCGGAGGATTTAGAGTACTGCACTGCAAGATGAAAAACCCTACGACGTTGTTGGGTTGTTTGCAGAGTTAGCCAGCTAGAGGAGAATGTGGGGAGGCTTGGTGAGGGAGGATGGGAGATGCGGTGCAGCGGGTTAGAAGTAAATGAATCGAGATGGACGGGGTATCAGTCTGATGTATGGTTTTACACCAGAGCTTTAACTTTAGAGACAGGAGATGCAGACATCTCTTCTCTTTCTATCTCTCTCTCCTTCTCCCTCTGTTTTCCTCTCCCTCCCTCTCTCCATCTCTTCTTTTCCTCTTTATTTCCTCGTTCTCCCCCCCCCCCCCCCCCCCCCCCCCCGTCTTCCTTTGGCTTTGTTTAAATTTCAAACTCTAGCATATCATGTTGTTCCTTGGACAATGAATATTGTAGCCACTTGCCATTTGCATGAAAAACAACAATAATCAAAGCTTTTTCATATAATCTATATCACAGCAAAACTTTGATTTTTCTCTACAACTTTGATCATTGCATGTCTGGCATAAGCATTTCTGTAAAAAGTTTCATGGTTTGGAAAACAGAATATTTTCCAAAAGCATGTGTTGTGGTCTCAGAATAATGTGGCTCACACGGGGTTTATGCTGTGGCACACATAGAGTTAAATAGCAAGTTTACTTTGTATACATGTGTGGATTGAGTGAATGCAGCAATATTATAGTAGAACACATCAATGAAAGTTACAGAGTCATCGGACAAACTGTTCAAAAGTTACCAATTTTTGAAGTTTCAGTGTCGCCATCACTGGATGTAAAGACTACCACAGTTTGTAATGTTACATGCACAGAACAATATATAGAAAACATGAAGATAATTCTTTCTTTTAAGTGAACATTCCCTCAACTTGCTACTGACATATATTAGGGGCAATATTATTTCCCTTGCCTTCTGAAAGAGGCAAGTCAAAGTGCTCTACTTTCATTATCTGAGAAAAGTGAACATATGATTATGTTGAATTTTGTTTGTATTTTCTGTGTATCATTCTATGCATATGACATCACAAACTGTGGCAGTCTTCTCATCCAGCAATGGGGATGCTGAAACTGAAACAAGTCATGACTTTTGACCACATTGTCCAACTTTCCTCAAACTTTCGCTCATGTGTTCTACTGGTGTTGCTGCTTTCACTCAATCCAAACATACTGCAAGGTGAACTTGTCCTTTGAGAAGAAAGCCCGGGGCTGGAATGTCAGGAGCTTTTATCAGAAGCTTCCTGCCTTTGAATGCCAGTATGTCCCCATCATTGAATTCATAATAGAAGGAAAACCAGTCCATCAGCAGGTTTGCACGTAGGGCGCTTAAGACAAATCTCGGTAAAAGCCCACTTTAAATCACCGAAACAGCATGGCACACGTACACAATCAGATCCAGGGCTTTTAGCACTGATCTGCCGAGGCACGGAACAAGTTTGCTGAGTGCGAAAGGGACAGTGATGTGATTGACACGCGGCACGTCTTGTTTTGTCGCATACCCGCCGCTCGCCCGCTCATTATTCCCGTCTCTGTTTATGCAATAGACGGCGATTAGATGTGTCTGTTTATATCTCCCCCGTATCATCTTCGCTTATCCTGCTGCCTCTTGTGGATTCTTGCTGTCTCTTGGAATCAGGGCTTGGTCATCATATCGCATAAATTTGTTTTATAACATACCACCCCACCCCTACCCTATCTTGCCGTCTACTTGCCTTGTAAGATACAGTCTAGAGTCTATCGATATTTCCGCATTTGTTTTAAGGT